>NC_054535.1:59437341-60037341 GCF_017654505.1 Polyodon spathula | reverse complement strand
TAGTACTAGAAGCACAAAACAATTACATCCCTAAAGTAGACAAATCTAAATGTAAAACTAAATTGCCAAAATGGTTTAATAGATCAATTTAAAAAAATATTCAGCGAAAAAAGGCACTTTACAGAGCGTTAAAAAGGGACCAAAAAGAAAGTACACAGAAAGAGTACACGGAACTGCAAATGCAAGTCAAAAAAGAAGTTAGAATGGCCAAGAGAGAAATAGAAATGAATATTGCTAAGGTGGCTAAAACCAATTTCAAAATGTTTTTCCAATATTACAACAGCAAGAGAACATTCAAAGAGGAGGTTAAATGTTTAAGAGATAAAAATGGCAAAATCATAGATGAGGAAAAAAAATAGCAAATATATTAACTGATTACTTTTCACAAGTTTTTACAAAGGAGGATACGGACAACATGCACCACATGTCATCCAGTTCCTATCCAGTTTTAAATAACTTTAGCATACCCGAGGCAGAAGTGTTAAAGGGACTAGGAGCTCTTAAAATAAACAAATCCCCTGGGCCGGATGAGATCCTCCCAATAGTACTCAAAGAAATGAAATTAGTTATTTACAAACCACTAACCAAGATCATACAACAGTCTCTTGACACAGGGGAGGTACCGACAGACTGGAAAATTGCAAACGTAATACCGATCCACAAAAAGGGAAACAAAACTGAACCAGGTAACTACAAACCAGTAAGCCTGACTTATATTATATGCAAACTATAATAAGATCCAAAATGGAAAATTACCTATATGGTAACAGTGTCCTGGGAGACAGTCAACATGGTTTTAGGAAAGGGAGATCGTGTCTAACTAACTTGCTTGATTTTTTTGAGGATGCAACATCAATAATGGATAATTGCAAAGCATATGACATGGTTTATTTAGATGTCCAGAAAGCTTTTGACAAAGTCCCGCATAAATGATTCATTCTCAAACTGAACGCAGTAGGGATTCAAGGAAACACATGTACATGGATTAGGGAGTGGTTAACATGTAGAAAACAGAAAGTACTGATTAGAGGAGAAACCTCAGAATGGAGTGTGGTAACCAGTGGAGTACTACAGGGATCAATATTAGGTCCTCTGCTATTCCTAATCTACATTAATGATTTGGATTCTGGTATAGTAAGCAAACTTGTTAAATTCACAGACGACACAAAAATAGGAAGAAGAAACACTGTTGCAGCAGCAAAGGTCATTCAAAATGATCTAGACAAGATTCAGAACTGGGCAGACACATGGCAAATGGCATTTAATAAAGAAAAGTGTAAGGTACTGCATGCAGGAAATAAAAATGTACATTAAATATCATATGGGAGATACTGAAATTGGAGAAGGAATCTATGAAAAAGACCTAGGAGTTTTTGTTGACTCAGAAATGTCTTCATCTAGACAATGTGGGGAAGCTATAAAAAAGGCCAACAAGATGCTCGGATACATTGTGAAAAGTGTTGAATTTAAATCAAGGGAAGTAATGGTAAAACTGTACAATGCATTAGTAAGACCTCATCTTGAATATTGTGTTCATTTCTGGTCACCTCACTATAAAAAAGATATTGCTGCTCTAGAAAGAGTGCAAAGAAGAGCGACCAGAATTATTCCAGGTTTAAAAGGCATGTCATATGCAGACAGGCTAAAAGAATTGAATCTGTTCAGTCCTGAACAAAGATGATTACGCAGTGACCTAATTCAAATGTTCACAATTCTAAAAGGTATTGACAATGTTGACTTTTTTGACCTGAAAAAAGAAACAAGGACCAGGGGTCACAAATGGAGATTAGACAAAGGGGCATTCAGAACAGAAAATAGGAGGCACTTTTTTACACAGAGAATTGTGAGGTCTGGAATCAACTCCCCAGTAATGTTGTTGAAGCTGACACCCTGGGATCCTTCAAGAAACTGCTTGATGAGATTCTGGGATCAATAAGCTACTAACAACCAAACGAGCAAGATGGGCCGAATGGCCTTCTCTCGTTTGTAAACTTTCTTATGTTCTTATGTCTCATTGCTTACTTAATAACCAATTGTGGTAGTGGTTCCAAAGAAAGAATGAATCCTTAATTTTCCATCGAACCACAATATGTATGGTGCTAGTAGAAGGGTGTTATGGGTCAGAAATTAAACAGGTACTGTACCTTTTTGCAGAGAATTGCAACACGTACAGTGCTACCCCATTATAACGTGACATGTTATAGTGTGGAATCGGTTATAACACAGTAAGGTCGTGGCTCCTATTTCCCCCCATAATGCAATTTGACACGCAAATGTTGGGTGAACATTCCAGATACTTTAATTGATCCTGATGATGTTATCGTGAATTATGTTAGGATAAACTAGAAACTCAAAGAAAAACACTGTGAGGTTTTTTGTTGTTCTTTTTACATTACCGTATTTAAACGCATTTAAGTTGAAACAGGGACATATAGTACTTATAAAGCTCCCTTGCTTGCACTGTTTGTTTGTGTGTGTGTGTGTGTGTGTGTGTGTGTGTGTGTGTGTGTGTGTGTGTGTGTGTGTTTGTTAGCAGGGAACCGGTAAGCTTGCCTCATTGGTGGGTGACATCCGGGGATGCAGGGACATGAACGCATATAGGGGGTGCCCACCTCAACATGGGCAAAACTGAGTGACACAAGCTGCTGTGTGAATGTGCTGCTGTGAGAGTGCAAGACCATTGTTTTTGTTGTGGCCCAGTTAATTACTGTCCCAATAAACCATGGATTAGAGTACCTGAAAATTGCGTGTGTCTACTTCCTTCATTTTCCACTGTACGCAACAATATTAATTTGGCTTGTAGGCATTGCATTATGGACCTTGACAACCACATTATAACAGGGTAGCACTGCATTTGTATCATTAAATGAGGTTCTCTTTTGTTTCTTTGTAATTAAATAAATATTTTAAATATTAGATGTTAAAAGAAGTAAACTAAAACACAAGAACACAGATAGTAAATATAAAAGAATATTCAGTGGAAAGCACACTACTTTTAACTTGTACTTGAGGTAAGCCCCTTTCACACTGGCATGCTCTATGGGTAATCTTTGACCCGCACTTTCTAAACCAGTGGTCCTCAAAGTCATGCCCGCAAAGCCAGGCCATCGTGATCTTGCCAGCTGTTCTTAAATTATGGGTAGTGAACACATTTCTGGCGGGTTGTAGTGTGGGAAAATAAAGAAAGCTTTAAACACGTTTTCCAACAAAAGCACAACAGCAATCTGTTGACAGTGCTGCTCGCTTATGCTGTGCTTGTACGTATATAACATTTTTTTTTTCCTGAATTGCTTTTGCGATGCGATCGACCAACTTAATGGCTGCATTGTCTCTGCGGTAGCCCAATCATAAGTTAGCTAGGTGGGACATAAACTGTGTCTGTTTCAAGTGCAGGTACTAACTGTAAGTTTAACCAATAGGGGAGTCAAATATCTGCCAAGTTTTACGCAGCTGTCCAATCATAAGCAAGCAGAGGCTGTTCACAGTATTTGCATGAAAATTGAAGGCGAGTGAGTAGCCAAATGGAAAGTGAAAGATCTGACAGCTGTCCAATCATTCGTGATTAGAGGCGGGGTGTTAATATGCTGGGTAAGCACTGAATTTCACCAACTGTTATTGAGAAAGATAATACATTTCAGTATGTAGAATTTAATTTTCTATCTCTCTCTCTTTTTTTTTTAATTCACCAGACAATGGAAACACCGTAGTCGATTTAGTAACGAATCCACTTTCTCTGAATAATTGTATTGGAGATGAGCGATCTTTAAAACAGAGTAGTGCTGACAAATTTGCCAAATTGAAACAAAGCGAGACACTATCTCAGCACACATAATTACAACCTGAGACTTGGCCTTATTAGAGCGCTTTCTCGCGACATTATATATATATATATATATATATATATATATATATATATACAGTGCTCAAAATCAATTATTGTAAGGTGACATTGGTTTTATGTTGGGAAATATTTTCAGAAAAATAAAAAACTGAAATATTTTGCTTGCGTAAGTATTCAACCCCCACACATTAATATTTTGTAGAGCCACCTTTCGCTGCAATAACAGCTTTAAGTCTTTTGGGGTAAGTATGTACCAGCTTTGCACACAGTGTCGGAGTGATTTTGGCCCATTCTTCTTGGCAGATTTGCTCCAGGTTGTTCAGGTTGGTTGGACGACACTTGTGGAACGCAATTTTCAAATAATGCCATAGTTTCTCAATGGGATTGATATCAGGAATTTGACTGGGTCAATGTAGGACATTCACCTTTTTGTTCTTGAGCCACTCCAATGTTGCTTTGGCCTTGTGCTTGGGATCATTTTCCTGCTGAAAGGTGAATTTCCTCCCAAGCTTCAGTTTTTTAGCAGATTGAAGCAGATTCTCTTGCAGTATTTTCCTGTATTTTGCTCCATCCATTCTTCCTTCAATTGTAACAAGATGCCCAGTCCCTGCTGATGAGAAGCATCCCCACAACATGATGCTGCCACCACCATACTTCACTGTAGGGATGGTGTGTCTTGAGGCATGGGTAGTGTTAGGTTTGCGCCACACATAGTGCTTTGAGTTTTGGCCAAAAAGCTCTATCTTGGTCTCATCTTACCACATCTGGCTTCTCTCACAAGTCTCCTTCTTGTTTGAGCGCTGAGTTTTGAGGGACGGCCTTTTCTTGGCTGTGCCTGGGTGGTGTGATGCAGCTTCCACTTTCTGATTATTGATCCAACTGTGCTCACTGGGATATACAAACAGTTGGATATTATTTTGTAACCTTTCCCTAGTCTGTGCATTTGTATTACTTTGTCTCTAACTTCTGTAGAATGCTCTTTGGTCTTCATTTTCCTTCAGATTCACAGCCTTACCAATGATCCTTCAACAGTGGGGTTTTTATCCAGAAAATGTGACAGCAACTTTAATGGTTCACAGGTGGATGCCAATGGTAAGGTGATTGTGTCCTCGTTAGGGCAATTTCTTTCATTGGTGCAAACTGGGAGCTTCCACAGCACAGGGATTGAATACTTATGCAAGTAAGATATTTCAGTTTTTTATTTTTCTTAAAAATATTTCCTAACATAAAACCAATATCACCTTACAATAATTGATTGAGTTTCAGTGTTTAAAAATAAAATAACAAACAGAATGAAATTTCACTGTACCATTTGTAATTCAGTAATATGAGAGAATTGGTCAGGGGTCTAAATACTTTTGCAAGGCATTGTGTGTATGTGTATATATATATAGAAGGCAGTGTGTAAGATAAGATCCTATGCAATAGTCACCGTTCCCGCAAACAGCCAAGTAAGATCAATTTATGCCAGTACCAAAATTACTTTGAGGACCACTGTTCTAAACTGATGTTTAGTTAACATGTTACTGCATTACAGCCCAAGCTGAAATAAACAACATATTTAAATAGTTAAAAACAAAAATAAAGTCGATTACAACACAATTTTTTATTTTTTTTTTACCTAAGGAGTAAATGCAGAATGCATGTGCACTGCTTTAAAATTAGCATGAAGGAGATTTAAAGCTTTAAAAAATACTCACAGATCTATTTAAAAACCCATACTGAATGAATGAAGACAAGTTTACAAGCTGTACCTAATAATAAGAGGACAGCTTCATCTTAATTTAGCACTTAATCAATGAGTGCTGCACTGAGACAGCAAGGAAAGGAGAGACAAGACCATGATCCTTGGCCAGAAAAATATGAGCAGGTCACAGACAGTATTTCACATATGGCAAGTAAACATTGTATTTCAACAGTGGGCAAAAATTCTGTGCAGCAAGGAAATGAATTGCCTTTGCAAGAACGACAATAATCAATTTTGACCACAGACAGCGGGAGTATTATTTGTTATACACACTTTCAAAAGCATTTCTGTGTTTGAAAACCACTGTTGTATCTACACACTTCTGCTGTATGAGGGTAGAAATGCACTCAGCCTGCTACCCCAGCAAGAGAACCAGGTATGAGCTGTCAACCTTGGCTGAGATTCAAATCTGCCTCTTCTGAACTCTGGGCTGTCTGCTGTATCAACTGTCAGCTTCCCAGACTTGAAATAGCATTGTGAAGGTGTATGCACACTTTCCGCCTTCCCCAGGAATGTGTGTTCACATCCTATTCCACACGTGCAACACTTTAGTTTCATATTTAGCCATTCACCCCATTAACCACACTTAGTTACATACTATACCAAACACTTTTTATAATTCCATTGTCTCATTCGCAGACTTTGAAAAGCATTAAAATATTTAATACAAAAGGAATGCAAACATGTAGTACTTGCATGCTTTCTAGTATTTGACACCTATTTGACACATTAGATTTGCAGACACAGAAAACATTTTTACACAGAAAAACAAGATCTATAGACGTGTACATCATTTAAAAGAACATTTTGACCACATCTAATCTAGAAATGAATTATGGCATAGCAGGAATTTCAAGAAAAATGAAATCCTCTCAAACTAGGAAGGTTCAATATTTCCAGTTATAAGTATTTGTTTTATTTTGGCAGATGTAAAGGTATCATTGAATCACTAATCCCGGTTCAAGAGATGAGTCCAAATTTCTTACAATTTACCGAAGCATTATATATTTATTTCTGCATACACATTTTCCAATAACAAAAACACTGGTATGAAACAATATATGTGTTTCTGTGCACAAATGTTCCTTTAACAAAAACATTAATGTTGAAGAATATATTTATTTCTGATAAATTTGCGTATAATACAATTCACAATGGCGTTGAAGGATATTGCATTCTGTTAAATGCAAATGAAATAATTTAGGACCTTTGTTTTTTCAACAGAAAATCACACTTTATATGAATAGATATATTTACTTACTTATTGCAGCATGGTAGATTCCTGTGGCACTTGAAGTTACACAGGACTCCTGAAGCTTTACAATGTGCGAAAGCGAGACATTCAGCCATTAGCCAAAGACACTTGGTTATTCTTGAGATTTATTGGAAAATGTCAGAAATAAAGCGTTATCATTTTTATTTCAGACATTTATCAGTAAATCTTGAGATTTACCAGTATTCTGACTGTTACCATAACACATATAGTATATGATTTAGTCCTAGTATTTCTTTTGGGTGACTAGGGGCTGTGCAATCAAATGGGGGAAGGCCTGTTGGCTTTGAATTAAATAAAGCTAGGAAAGAGGTTGTGCAGGGAAGCAGTTAATCTGCTACTGCTACCTTCAAAAAGAAACATGGCACATACTTTTTCATAGTAGTTTTCATAATAGTTTTTTCTTACTCCCCATGACTTCTCTGATGAGAGTCATGTGAATTGTCATAGAGTTACGCTGGGATCTATTGACAAAACATAGCACTGCTTGTTAGGATAATCCTGCACCTGTGACTTGTTTTTTTCGGCTGTAAAAAAAAAAAAAAAAGTTCCAGACAGCAATCCTTTTATACGACTCAGCTGTTTTCTCAGTATCCAATACCGGAATGCCTTTGAGTTCTAACTGGGAAGCCACTTATTCCAAATAGTAATATGTGGGGTGAATCAGATTTGGTGAAACAAACAAATAATTGGAAGTTGCATACAGTATAACAGGATATCCACTTTACACACTATAAATTACACTAATTAGCAATCATGACAAATGGTAAGGTCTGGAGATTTTGAGGATTCAGTTTTGCTAACAAAGAAGTCAACAACATCTTAGCTACAGTATCGTTTTTTGAATTCTTACTATCCCCCTTAGAATTTAATGAAATAAAATATACAACCACTGAATAAGGAATCTGCAGTATTGCAATGCCCTAAACTAAGTACTTCAAATCTGATCAATCTGGCTGGCATTTGCAGCTGTAGTTTGAATACATATAATTTATGATAAGTAGAGCAATTAACTGAAAAAAGTAACATTTACAAAAATATTGAATAGCCAAAAAAAGAAGAAAAGGGGAAATGTAGGTTCTTTGGAAAAAAAGTGTGAGGTTTAATTCGGTTCAGATTTCATACAAAACTGCACACACTTATTACCCTGAATTTACAGATTACAGCAGCCTTGTTTCTTTAACGCTAAAACAAACATACTCATGCAAACCCTAACAATGTTACTTTTCTTGCAGTCTAAATCTAAATGGAGGAATATTTGCTTCTCACAATGAAATCAATTGTTTTAATTATAGAGTAATAAGGATTATTACAAAAAATGTACTTGATAAAATGCATGGTAAGTATAGTTCAGTTTGTGTCATGTAGATTGGTAGAGTAAATTCAATCTGACCTTGTTTAAAATCCTGCTAAGAAAATGTTACATTCAAACTTTCCTTTCCCTTTAGCACAACGAACGGTTATATTGAGACTCGTTTGTATCTGTGACCATGTGACAGAAAAAACAATAACCTTAGTTGTAAATCTCCCTCCCGACCTGTGAGGGTACTCTCCCTCCCGACCTGTGAGTGGATAAATCAAAAACACAAGGCAAGTTTCAAGAAACCATTGGGGCATTGTTTCTACTAACTTGGTTTGTGTTTTTCAGACACGATAAAAGCAGATTGAACTTGCATCAAAAACACAAGCCCGGCTTTTCAGTTGTGCCTATTTGCTTTGTGTTGGGCAAGGTTGCCCCAATGGTTTCTTGAAACTTGGGTTGTGTTTTTGATATCTCCATTTTAAATGGCTTGGCACTTTTGATAACTTGCCATTTTTTCACATTTCCAGTGTGTTGATGTTTCAGATAATAAACACTGTAGACAATGTAAAAAAGTATTTCCTACCATCTAGGTTTCATTGTAGTAAAACACTAAATTTAAATAGGGGGATAACATTTGGACCATGTTCAAGTGAGTTACAATAAATCGTTTTTTAAACCTAAAATATACTCACTTACAAGTAGTTCTAAACTACTGAACAAAAAAATGTCTAAAAACTACTGGAAAAAAAAGTTTTTCAGGACTCTTTTCTGAGACGCATTACTATGTGTGGCAGAAATCCATGTGCTTGAAAGGGTCGTGTTTGTTGTTTTGTTTTTTTCCCACTGATGTACTTTAACTTAACCACATAATCATGTCATTGTTTGGATCCAAACACTTCCTAATTTGGTACGTCTCTAGTTGATGTAGCAAAAAGGGCATTGCAGCCATAATTATCATGAATAGACATACATTTTGATGGGCAACTTAGTTCCAGTGGGAGATGGGTTAGACTCAAAAGCAACACAATTCTGTCTATACATCCTTTCCAGCACAAAGGACAGAAATCAGGGCAGCTACCTCTGTATTTTCTTTTTTTAAATCTTGCAACTTTCATCAGACTTCAGTTTCTGGCTTTAAAAAAACAAGCAAATCAATCAATTATGTAAACATGTTTTTTCTTAACTGTTCTTTATTTCTGAGATGCTTGACACTACCATGTGAGTTACCCAAGTTGAGAAGTCAATTTAAGTTTGTCATGCACTGTGACAGAGAGTGAATGAATCCTAGTCAATAATCTCCCTCCTGACCTGTGAGGGCACTGTATAACAGGAACAGTGTGCCCCGGACTGGATGGCAGTACATTCCAGGGTCAGTCGAAAGTCCGCCATCCAGAAAGGGGGCGGAGTCACAATACCAGAAGTCATCGCCTTAACACTAGAACCGCTGGATTTTCAAACTACCTAGAACCACCATGCGGGTCACTTTGACCCATACATTTTTAAACTGCTTTATTATGAAAATGAAAAATACTATCGGATACATCTGAAAACATCTGAATCGCAGAAACACCGTATTTAAATGGAAAATTAAAAATTAAAGGCTTTATTTTTAAAACTAGCGCATATACAGCACGACTACAAACAGTGAAATATATATATATATAATAAAATACACATTCCAAAAGAAATGGGTATATGTACACACACAACTATAAAACCGAAATCATTGTTTCTAATACTACATAACAAGAAAATATAACACTACTTCCGGTATGATGGCTGCACTGTACTCTATGGAGCTGCACACGCGTTTGCCAGCTGACTGTGTCTGCATCCAGGAGCTGTGTTGTAAACACAGACGCAAGTCCATTGAACACTATTGTGTAAGCACATATAAACTGGTACATACAAACCTGTAAAACCGATTTTTTTTTTTTTTTTGCAGGAGTAATATAAAAAAAAGAATATATAACATACATTTTATATTAGGCAAATAAGTTAATATCCTACCTATCATTTCAGTTTGCTGTAGTGCAGCTTGCCATATTCCAATCAAAATGACTACTTTCAAGATTAAATATTTCCTTCTGATATATTCCCAGTTGCATTTGTTGAACAAAACAAAGGATTGTTGTCTCCCAGGTACATTGAAAAATAAACAACTAGGCTTTCACTGAGTTTGCATCCTGACAAATCCACAATCATAGCCATCTCTGTCTCGTAGTCAGTCTACAAACAAAGAAAGGCTCGAAATAAAAAAAAAAAAAAACTTGTGCTAGGAGGAGGCGTGACTTGTTTGCTGCATTTATATAAAAAAAATAGAAAATCTTACGTTATATAAAAAAGACATGTATTGTAATGCATGTGCCACATTGACCCATGTGGCGGTTCTAGGTAGAATTGTTTATAACTTGATCATTTTTGCGATTCTGGCTATCGAACGCGGAAAAGTCAAAAGCGGACATACACATACGATTTCCAACGGAAGAAGAATTAACATTTTAAATCTAAAATTGTAAAATTTACTTTTATGGGTTTTCTAGTGTTAACCCAGTAGATCCAATTGCATCCGGTCACAAAAGTTTTTATTCTAAGAGTCATGGTAAAGGTTTCCAAAGATAGGGTCATAATATATCCATGAAAACAGAAAAAAAAAATGACTTTCTAATAATATCCGAAGGCTCATGTATGACTACACTTTAACATAATATATATATATATATATATATATATATATATATATATATATATATATATATATATATATATATTAAATGCTTACCTACCAATGTGATGGATGTGCCTACTTTTTGTCACAGATTTCAATAAAACTATACCCTGATTAGTAAACAATGCAGCCCCTAGATAATGTTATGTTATTCTGTATTTTAAAATGAACAAATTGGACTTCAAGTTACAAAAAAGTTTAAGTGAGTCATTAAAAAAATAAACAGGACTCGATTTGCTGGCTCAGAATGCACAGGGAAGGAGGAGAGGCTAGAGTTCAACCAATTACTGTTCATTGAAAACTGTTGTTAAAGTTATTTTAAAAAAATACAATGAAAACTAAAAATGCTATGCAAAATTATTTAAAAATCCAGACCAATAAGTGGCCAAACGAGTCCAAAAACAGGTTATGCTTTTGAAAAAAAAAACTAGGGTTCTAATTTAAAACAAAATCAGAAAGCAATTCTCAACAAAAGTCGTCCATTTCTTCCAACAAATGCAGAAGTGTAGAGAGAAAACAGACGGGACGTTTTGCATAAAAACTACTTAAAATTTACAAATACAGGCATCTTTTAAAAAAAAATCTGGTAGCATGCAGAACTATGTGAATATTGAATAACACATTAAATATGTGTGTTTATTTTATTTTATTTATTTAACTCGAATGTTATGGTTTAACACTTGAACTGGACATTTAAAATGCTATGTGTGTCTTGTGTTCTATACTTTTACTAAATAAAGAGACAGACAATACTTCCTTGATTTCACTGCCAGACAGCTTGTTGATGGGCACTCGCTATATGATATGAATACACTCAATAGGCCTGGAGTAGGGAATCCAATTCCAGACACTTCCCAATCCCAGGAGTTAGGGATGATTATATATATATATATATATATATATATATATATATATATATATATATATATATATATATATATATATAAATAATCCTGTGATTCAATTTTGTAATAATAATAACGTGCTTTTGTTTTTATTAGCCTAATAATTAGCGGCGTACATGCGTAGGCTAATGCAATTACTCGACAAAGGTGTTCTTCAATGAATTAGTCAAAAAATACATAAAGTAGTCGTGTACGCTCCAACTCCAGTGCATTTCACTGTCTAATAGGGCAGTGCAGCTGCCTGATAAACTCAATAATACTGTTTTTTAAAAACATAAATTTAGATAAAACACACCGAACCGATTAAACTACAAACGCTGAACATTTAAACTCCAGAAAGCAAACATACCTAGTAAATACTACACATTTTTTAAAGAAGCAACATCATACAATGATTTTTTTTTTCTTCTTTTTGACCGTGTCTGTGCATATTAGTGTGTGTAATTATTATTTCACGACTGAGCCTCGTGGTTTTGACTGGCTTTACACATCACTGTGTATAGCCAGTCTTATTATGTAAGCAAAGAATAAGGCTTGGTTTTGGACTCTTGTTGGATTTTGTTATTATTGAGCACTGCATCAACTCTACACCAGCGCACTGCAAGCCACTTTGCCACACGCATCTATTTCCAAAATGTTGCATTTGGTAGGCCGGATTGTGAGCTATCTCCAGTATCACTACTGTGTCTTTGGAATTTTAAGGATTTGAAATGGATGTGCTAGAGACAGGGCTGTCAAAGAGAGTAAATTCATATGACGGCTCCAGGAGCAATCTATTGACAGACTTGATAATTAATGAGCTTCTGAAAAGATGAGTTCCTGTTTTCAAAAAGTCTATGTGGTATATTACATTTTGAAATTAAAATACACCTTCAACATGATATTTTAGCAGACACACCAAGGTAAGATTTAAAGAGATAATCGGAGCAGGCTGTTGGTTAAAACATATAGAAACGTAACTATACAATTGGACACGTTCAGATCGTATCTATAACTTCTGACTGGCATAAATACATTTTCATTTCACTTATCCAGCGACTTCTGAAGAGTGTGCCTGGCTTTAACGTTGTTTGGTTGCAATCTACTTCTTTAATCTACTTACTGAGGCAGCTGTGGTCAGACTATGACAACTCATAGATCATTGAATGAAATATGGAATCATATTGATAGTTTATTTCATCTATATTTAAGAATGGAGTTTTCTACTGAAATAAAAAAAAAATGCTAAAGGAGATAAATCATGTATATAACCTACTAAAGTGATTAATATTGGCCATATAATGTATTTAATCATTAAGTGGTTGAATCATAATTAAAGTTGAAGGAGCTTCCATTACACACTATTCATGATTATCACCTTTTTTTGCATGGACATGCATTACCTATCTCTAAATTTACATATGTACACATTTGCAGTTTGCTTTTGTTTTAAAAAGAAAGCTTTAATTTGTACTGTTTAAAATATACATTTGATTAAAATACCACCAAAAAAATACAACTGAAATGCACTGGAATATTGCAGTTGCATGGCTATGAATTATTTTGAAAGCAGTCGTAACCAAAACAATATAGAGTTTGAGTAGTCATCCACTCACAAAAACAAAGCATATATTTAAATGCCTTCTTCTGCCATACTTACAGCATGAAGCATATTCATAACCTAATCAGTTTTTTTCCTAGTAAAACCTTGTTTGACAAGATTTACTTCAGCACGATTGATTGGGACTTGTTTTGGAACAAGACTGTCTGATTTTAGCCTTGTATTGTTATTCTCAAGGGGCAATATCAAACTGATAGGAGGCTTATGTAGGGCCCAGGCTAGCTTTAAGCTCCCAATTAACTCCGGTGAGTACTAAAAGCCTTATCTTGTAGGCGCCAATCTGTACAAACTAGCCTCTGATTACTTTGAGCTGTTCTTCGCTATTTAGATTTCAGTGTCTCTTCACAAGATGTGGAGTGTAAGCAACAGTCATTAATTATGGCTGGTAATGTCTAGAGATAGTGCTGACTCTCTTTTCAAGACCTTCTTGACTATAAACACTGCTCTGAAAAGCCATTTAGCGGCTGCTTAGAATAAACACGTTGAGCTTTTCAATTAAGCTGTTCACAAGTTATGACCTGCAGATGACAAAACTCTTTGGTATGAGAAGAAAAAAATATGGAACACACTTAGAGAGCTTTTACATTAGGTCCCATCATTTTCTTGAATTTTATGAAGACAAAAATATTGCTTTCTTTGGTATGGTTTCAATTTCTACAATAAAAAAAAAAATAAATCTGGGAAGACAACATAAAGTAATACCACTGTGTCTAGGCCTGAGTACAGCATATTTTTTTTATTTAATAGCTCAAACTAATTTCAGTTTATTTCTCTAAATGGAAATACAAAATCGGCATTCAATTTTGGCCAATTTTAAGGAAGACACACATACAGTACTGTTATATAAGTGAAAATTGTACATTTACAGACAGTAGTTAAAATCTAATCTACCGGTAAATACAACCTGTACATTTTGAGTACAATGGTAATTCAATCGTTTTTTATTGATTGATTATGACATCTGTACCGTGCGATTCTGATGTCATGAAGCACAGCCGCCATACCACACAACCTATCAGCTTCTTACGAACACCAGTTAATCTTGGACTATGGACTATCCCTCAACAACTATACCAACTTTCAGTGGTTTTCAAAAGACGTATTTTTACAATTAGGCAAATGTTTTTTTTTTTTTTTTTAATCCAATATGGTGGCCAAACCATGTGACTTACGACATAAGTTCTTTAACCATCTTCCCATAAGCATCTACCAATGTATCAAATCTGGTGAGTTTTTGAGCAATTTTTGGCGGAAAGAAAAAAATAAAAAATAATAATAATAATAATAATAATAATAATAATAATAATAATAATAATAATAATAATAATAATAATAACTAGAGTTGCCAGAAACTTTATGGCTTCCAGTACCAGTACCAATAACAGTACCAGTACCAAACACTTTAGAAAATAGTGCAAAATGCCAGTACAAGTACAGTACTAAACACTTTAGCAAACAGTGCTGAATGGCATTTTTACATAGCAACCATGACCCTATGTGCACTCTATTATGAGTTTTACATTTGACGTTTAGGAAAGGTCAAAGGTCAAATTTTTTGATAGACCATAGATGGGTTACTATATGTGTTCCATAATAACCATGGCCATATCTGCACTTTATAAAGGAGTTATAAGCCAGTTTTTTATGTTGATGATGTCATCTAACATGGCCGCCATGTTTTTTTATTGCAGCAACTTCCCTTGAACAACCTTTAAAGACAACCACACTATGGATCATGTATGCCAATTTTTGGTTCAATCGAACTAGAGGCTTGGGAGAAGGAGATCTTTGTAGTTTGTGATTATGACGTCTGTACAGTGCGATTTTGACTGTCATGCATGTAGTAATCAAAATGTGATTCTATTTTGGATTAGATCTGAACCATAAGGAAATGCTGGAATGTTTAGTGCATTTGGATGGAATTGAGAACACTTAGGTGAAAGCACCAATCTGATGTACTGGACGTATGCTGTACTTAACACAAGGAATTGAACATTGGACAATTACATGAAGACAGATTAGTGCACTTGAAATGCATTCAAGAAGGATTTGTTGTCTGCCAAAATGACACTAGACACTAGTTGATTGATTCCATAGGTGTTCAATTTAGGTGTAGAAATAGATTGAGATACAAAACATACCACAACTCAAGTCCTGATTTTCTATGGCATCTTGATTCCAATTTAGGTGTAGAAATAGATTGAGATACAAAACATACCACAACTCAAGTCCTGATTTTCTATGGCATCTTGATTCCTATGATAAACTGAAACCCTATGGAATCTGCATTAACGGTTCAATTGATGGATATTCTAGATACATAATTAGGTTAGAAGCATGCTCAACTAACAGTAAAACAGAAGTAGTTATTTTATGGAGTAGTTATTTTATGGAGACTGTGAAATAAAAAATGGGGTGTCCCAAAAGAGTATGTGGAGATTTAGGACTGACAAAATACTGGCACTGTACTTTTCGCGAGATGATTATTATGTTATAACCTAATAATTATCTCGTGAAAAAGGGCTGTCAATTAATCGCAGTTAACTTCTGTGATTAACGCGTTTTCTTTCTTATCTCTAAACAAGTTCCTGTGATGTTTTGTTTCTGCATGCTGCTGTAAACTGTCTCCACCCTTTAAAAATGAAATGTTCATCTCAGTGACGTCACACAAAGAGGAAAAAAAGAACTACCAGGGAGTGAAATTCAATCCCATCCTATGGAAAGGAGATTAATATTCAAATCTAAACTAAAGACCTATAGCTGTACTTCCAGTTATTTCCAAAGTACCTGATAGTTTAGTAAATTAACAACTAAAGACTTTCTAACTAAGAACAGAATAATATTACAGCAGATCATCTGTCTGGATTTTGTTTGAAACACAGTACACAAACTGCAGTCTTTTAGGTGATTAATCATATAGTGCTTGCTTTGGATTCTGGTAGTTTGTTGGAGCTTTATTACAGGATCTATAAAAAGTCTTTGATTCTGTAGATCATACAATTCTGTGTAAAAAATGTAGTGAGAGCGTTGTGGGTTGGTTCAAGGACTACCTACAAGATTGAACAATTGAACACAAGCAATAAGAGCAGGTGGGATTACTTTCACCTTTGAGCCTCTATGTAAGGGAGTACACCTCTGGGTTCAGTCCTTGGACCAATCATATTTACCCTCTCTATATAAACCACATGGGATCCAATTGGTGTAATACCAATACACAGCTAAAATCTGTTGTCTTGCTCATCAGCACAGAAATGTATTTTGTATATTACAGGATGCATGGCAATCATTCCATGAATTCTGTAAAATACACAAGACATAGGCATAATTTACATGAGGGACACACGAGACATGTTCCCCTCACTTTTTCAGTGATGGGTAAATGTCCCCCTCACATTGCAGGAGTACTAAAGCTTTTATTTCATGATAACTTATTGGTATAATCACAAGTCAGTATAGAAGTCAATTGAAAGAAAAATGGGATTGGATCCAGGATCACTGGAGCCGGATCATGAGGTGGTGTTTTAATACAAGGATCTGAATCAGGCTCCACTGATCTGGAATGCTGACCCGATCCTGAATATGCACATACCTTAACTACAGAAACAGACCAATGAGAAGAGAGCAATTCCTGGCGTGTAGTTTAAAGACCCCGGCTGACAAATTTGTATAAAGCCTGAGATCACAGTAATGTTGGGAGAAAATGTCAACAGGATGGACAAAGATAGAGGAGGATGCACTACGTTGCTGTATCCAAAACACAGGAACATGGTTTAAGTTTGTAATTCATCATAGCTTATGTTATTTACTAATGTTAACACTGAGGTTTCTGTCTACTTAGCTTAACTTTTCATTTTAAATTGAAACAGTAAACTTAAAACAGCAAAATGACCTTTGTGCAAATAAATATAGACATCAATTGAAACTAAACACATTACCAAGAACTTTTTATACAATTATTATACCAAATTAATCTCAATACATTACTGATTCTAAATTATTTTGCGTGTTTAAATACATTGCACAGACTCTCGCATCTCTATTTATCAATGTTCTAAAAACCTCACATTTTACTAAATATTTTTAAACTAATTAGTCAACAGTTACCATAACAAACATTATTTTATTCATCATAGTAAAGCTATGTTTAAAGTTTGCAACTCATTGTCTGGAGCTTGGTGCTATTTACATTACTGTTGATATAGAGTGGTTTGAGGTTTAAGCTACATCCGCATATTTTAAGTGGATGGAGCTGAAAATATTTTTTAAAATCATCCTTTTCTTATACCAATACAGTACTAGCATCATTTTAATAGCAAAACTATTTCAATTGTGGGGAAACCTCAACGTTTCTAAAAATATACAGTACTGTGCAAAAGTTTTAGGCAGGTGTGAAAAAATGCTCTAAAAGAAGTAAGAATGCTTTAAAAGACATGTTAATAGATTATATTTATCAATTAACTAAATGCAAAGTGAGTGAACAGAAGAAAAATCTAAATCAAATCCATATTTGGTGTGACCACCTGTGGCAGGATGACAGAGGGCTGAGGCTCAGAGACAATGTAAAGGCAAAAATAAAGTTCTTTATTAAACAAAAATAATCAAATAAATAGGCACAAGGGCCAACAGAAAAGAGGTTCAAACAGAAATAAGTGAACTTACAAAGTAAATGGTCAGGTTCCAAGTCTTTTTTAAAAACAAGACACTCTTCTTTCAAAACACAAAACTCGAGGACACAAAGCAAACTCCCAAACAAAAGAATACCTCCCAGCCAGGCCCTCTCCCTTGGCTTTTATCCCCAGTGGCTGGAGCCCAATTAATCAATAATTACTAATCATTCAATTAGAGCTCCAGCCACATTCTCACATGTGCTCCTGGCAGGGAGGAATTTAACCCCCTCCTTGCCAGTTCCAAACACATTCATATAGACGGGGCAGTTCCCCGTCATATATTCCCCCCTTGTGCCAAGCACACATGGCCCCAACGGCCACCTCCCCCCTCAAGTCCCAAAGTTCTTTGTCCGGTCCTGGGATAGGGAGACGTCCGTGGTCCATGGGGGCGGCCAAGGTGGAATATTTTGTGGTCCATCTGGCGTCCTCCCGTCGGGACTGTATCCTCGTGACCGGGTACTCTCTGTTGGCAGAGGTGGGAGTGGTGGCCCGGCTCCCTCTGTTAGCAGAGACGGAAACGGCAGCCCGGCTCCCTCTGTTAGCGGAGATGGGAACGGCGGCCCGGCTCCCTCTGGTGGCAGAGACGGGAACGGCGGCCCGGCTCCCTCTGGTGGCAGAGACGGGAACGGCGGCCCAGCTCCCTCTGGACCTTCTGAACCCCCTGGTGACGCGGGACCCCCTGCACCCTCTAGCGATGCTGAACCCTCTGGCGACGCTGGCGACGTTGGACCCTCTCTAACTCTTGGGATGGCAGCACCTTCCCTCTGGGCGATGGCGGGCCAACAGCGACCCCAGGCGATGGTGGACCAGCAGCGACCCCAGGCGACTGCGGACCAGCATCCCTAGGAGAAAGCATACTGAGAATTCCTCTAGGCGATGTGGGCAGGCAGGCAACCCCAGGCGACGAGGAGCAGTTGGCCTCCCCAGGCGATAAGGAGCAGTTGGCCTCCCCAGGCGATGACGAACCACCATCCCCAGGTGTTGGCGAACCAGCATCCCTAAGTGAAGTGGTCGGAGCATCCTTGGGAGGTACTGTGCAGGCATCCTTGGGCAGTGCTGTGCAGGCATCCTTGGGCGGTGCTGTGCCTCTTAACCGCTGGGCAGCTTGTCTCCGCCCTCCCCTCAGCAGCCGGTACAGAGGCTGGGAGGGACCTCCAGCATCTTCTGCTGGCGGTGGAGGAAGAGACAGCTCTGGCTGTTCTCCCTCTGCTGGCGGTGGAGGGAGAAACAGCGCCCTCTGTTCCCTCTCTGCTGGAGGTGGAGGGAGAGACAGCTCCGGCTGTTCGCCCTCTGCTGGTGGTGGAGGGAGAGGCAGCTCCTGCTGTTCCCCCTCGCTGGCGGTGGAGGGAGAGACAGCTCTGGCTCTTCTCCCTCTGCTGGCGGTGGAGGGAGAGGCAGCTCCCGCTGTTCTCTCTCTACTGGCGGTGGAGGGAGAGGCAGCTCCCACTGTTCTCCCTCTACTGGTGGTGGAGGCACCAGCATGCGCTCTTCCCCTGCTGGTGGAGGTGGGAGCGACGGGCAGTCTTCCCACGACAATGGTGGTGGGACCAGCAGGTACTCCTCCTCTGCTAGTGGAGGTGGGAGCAACGGGTAATTCTCCCCTGAGGGTGGAGGCGAGACCAGCAGGTAATCCTCCTCTGCTGGTGGTGGTGGTGTATTCTATCCCTGCGGGTCACTTCAGCCCTGGGCCTGTGGGCTTCCCCTTCTTGGGCTGTGGACGCACCAGCTCCTCCCGCTCGGGCCATGGACGCACTGACTCCTCCCACTCGGGCCGTGGACGCACCGACTCCTCCCGCATGGGCTCCTCCCTCTCGGGCTGTGGACATTCGGGCTCCTTCCTCTCAGGCTGTGGATGTTCTGGCTCCTCTGGGCTCTGGGAGCGGCGGCTCCCCCTCTCTGGGCTCTGGGAGCGGCTCCATCCCCATTTCTTCAAGGTGGGGGATCTCCTCCATGTCTATTGTCAGGTATGCCAGTATCATGATGAATATTTCCTGGAGGGACCCCGGGTGATGCTCTCTCTCCCACTTCTCCCCATCTTGATGCCACAGCGTGTTAATGGCGACGGGAAGGTCGTGGAAGAGGTCCGCTCCGGGGTGCACCAACCACTCCCAGATCTCTCGTGATGGTGGTGAAGGCGGTGTTGGTGGGGTGGCTGCCGAGGACGGGGTTGATAGCTGCTCCTGGTCCGGGTTGTGGGGGCATCCTGCCCAGCTGTGGCCATCCAGCTCATAGCGCCCACACCAGTCAGCTAATGGCCCATCCGGACAGGACCTCCACTGGTGGTCTTCCTTCCCGCACCAGGTGCACCACGGGAACAAGTTCGCTGGGTCCTCCCACAGGGCTTGGGTTGGTGATGGCGGCTGCTGCTGCTTCTGCTTCTGCTGCTGTTGCCTCTGCTGCCTCTGCTGCCTCTGCCCATTCTGCTCTCCGCTCAACAACTCCAAAATTCCCCAAAAAAACTTCAAAAATTCCACCCCCCAAAAAAATTCCAAAAAATACTGCTCTGAGCCTCTAGGTGGCACTATCCCATTTCTGACATCAAGTGTGGCAGGATGACAGAGGGCTGAGGCTCAGAGACAATGTAAAGGCAAAAATAAAGTTCTTTATTAAACAAAAATAATCAAATAAATAGGCACAAGGGCCAACAGAAAAGCGGTTCAAACAGAAATAAGTGAACTTACAAAGTAAATGGTCAGGTTCCAAGTCTTTTTTAAAAACAAGACACTCTTCTTTCAAAACACAAAACTCGAGGACACAAAGCAAACTCCCAAACAAAAGAATACCTCCCAGCCAGGCCCTCTCCCCTGGCTTTTATCCCCTGTGGCTGGAGCCCAATTAATCAATAATTATGAATCATTCAATTAGAGCTCCAGCCACATTCTCACATGTTTTCCTGGCAGGGAGGAATTTAACCCCCTCCCTGCCAGTTCCAAACACATTCATATAGATGGGGCAGTTCCCCGTCACACCACCCTTTGCTTTCAAAACAGCATCAATTCTTCTAGGTACACTTGCACAAAGTCAGAGATTTAGTAGGCATATATTCAGGTGTATGATTAAACAATTTTACCAAACAGGTGCTTATGATCATCAATTCAATACGTAGGTTGAAACACAATCATTAACTGAAACAGAAACAGCTGTGTAGGAGGAATAAATCTGGGTGAGGAGCAGCCAAACTCAGCTAACAAGGTGAGGTTGCTGAAGACAGTTTACTGTCAAAAGTCATACACCATGGCAAGACTGAGCACAGCAACAAGACACAAGGTAGTTATATTGCATTAGCAAGGTCTCTCCCAGGCAGAAATTTCAAGGCAGACAGGGGTTTCCAGGTGTGCTGCCCTAGCTCTTTTGAAGAAGCACAAAGAAATGGGCAACGTTGAGGACCGTAGACGCAGTGGTCGGCCAAGGAAACTTACTGCAGCAGATGAAAGACACATCATGCTTACTTCCCTTCGCAATCGGAAGATGTCCAGCAATGCCATCAGCTCAGAATTGGCAGAAAACAGTAGGACCCTGGTACACCCATCTACTGTCCGGAGAAGTCTGAGCAGAAGTGGCCTTCACGGAAGACTTGCGACCAAAAAGCCACACCTCCGTCATGGAAACAAGGCCAAGTAACTCAACTATGCACGAAAACACAGGAACTGGGTTGCAGAAAAATGGCAGCAGGTGCTCTGGACTGATGAGTCAATTTGAAATATTTGGCTGTAGCAGAAGGCAGTTTTTTCGCCGAAGGGCTGGACAGCGGTACACGAATGAGTGTCTGCAGGCAACAGTGAAGTATGGTAGAGGTTTCTTGCAAGTTTGGGGCTGCATTTCTGCAAATGGAGTTGGGGATTTGGTCAGAATTAATAGTCTCCTCAGTGCTGAGAAGTACAGGCAGATACTTATCCATCATGCAATACCATCAGGGAGGCATCTGATTGGCCCCAAATTTATTCTGCAGCATGACATCGATTCCAAACATACATCGAAAGTCATTAAGAACTATCTTCAGCGTAAAGAAGAACAAGGAGTCCTGGAAGTGATGGTATGGCCCCCATAGAGCCCTGATCTCAACATCATCAAGTCTGTCTGGGATTACATGAAGAGAGAGAAGCAACTGAGGCTGCCTAAATCCACAGAAGAACTGTGGTTAGTTCTCCAAGATGTTTGGGCCAACCTACCTGCCGAGTTCCTTCAAAAACTGTGTGCAAGTGTACCTAGAAGAACTGATGCTGTTTTGAAGGCAAAGGGTGTTCACACCAAATAATGATTTGATGTAGATTTTTCTTCTGTTCAGTCACTTTGCATTTTGTTAATTGATAAATATAAACTATTAACATGTCTATTTTTGAAAGCATTCTTACTTTACAGCATTTTTTCACACCTGCCTAAAACTTTTGCACAGTACTATATACTCAAGGGAAATTCTCATCCCTCTCTTTATATCTGCATTAGGCCACACTGCGCTCAACACTGTCTCAGGGGTCGGTTGTACCAAAGGGATCTGATCCTGGATTCAGGCTCCAATCTGAGTGAAGCTTCAGTGCTCTTCGAAGACTAAAATCATTGCTTTGTAATTCCTGCGACTGAATAATATAACTATTTGCCAAACTCTTCACTCATGACAATATTATGCCAAATATGTATTTTTTTAAATGACTGCTGCAGGAATGTCTTTGGATCTTTTAATTAGACATACAATGGATGCAATGTTTTGTTTTACTTGTTTGTAACATTTTATTTTTTCAGATAGAATAATCTTCATATGTGCACCAGCTATATAAACTGTCCCCCCCCCCACTTTTGAAACCGAAATCATGCCAATAACACAGGGCCTCATTCACTAAACAGCTGTGTTTTGCACGCAGTAAGCCCCTTTGCTGTGTACTGTGTATTCACTAACCAGTGGCAAGCATCCTAGCACGTGGAAAATGAACAGCGTTTGAGTAATTTAAATATAATGAATAATATTAATGGGTGGAAATGTATACAAATTACATCAAGGAATATTTAATATGCAGACTATATTTACTTAAGGGCACTAACTTTACTATGTGCCTCAGAACCAGCAGAAGAGCTGCACAGGACAGCAAGTCAGGGAGAGAGTATTGTATTTTGGACCAGGGAGATGTTACTAGGGCTGTGTGAGGGGGTAATAATTAGACACAAATTCAGCACAAATCATACTAGCCTTATATGTAAGGCCCTGGAAAATTCACGATATAATTAATTTCACAGAAATTGTGTATTTAACTGCTTACCATAAAAAAATATGCATTTTATTTTCCTTACGTATTTTACATTACTCTTCATCTGTCATAGTTTTATCAAGTATAAGCAGCGCTACAGTAGCTGTACACGGTCCAGCGTGAATGCTGTGCATTAGGTTACTACGGCAATGGGGTCAAACAAATACCGGCTTCATGATTGGTGAATTCCTCATACTGTAAAATGATGTGACATGCGAGTCAGAGACGGGAAGTTTAAAATGGTTGTTTAGATATTGTTGATTTGTTAGCTAGCAGTGTATGATTAACATTAAAATTGCAGACAGGTGACAAATACAAAAAAGCTAAACTCATTTCAACAAAAGATCATGCAGTACACAAAAACAAGAAAATTTAACTTGAAGTTCAGGCTGAACAATTACCAAACAAGCAGGTCACAATCACAGGACTGTTTAAAAATAACAAGTAATGTCAACATGTTTGAATTAGTGGAAGCCTTTGTGCAGCGGACATATGGATACAATGGCTGGTCAATGGAATATTACAAAGTTTTTTAATGAAATAAATCCTGAATTGTGTAGTCATGTCTAACAGTGACACACTCAGACGAGAGTATCTCCCTGAAGTGTGTGCAGCACAAGAACAATATTTAAATGTAAAAATGACCAATTCTGAATCTGTTTTTGTTGTATGTGATGAGGCCACTGATGATTAAGGCAACTGTGTTTTGTACATTATTTTCATCCCACAGAGCTTTACAGCTGCTAATTTAGAGGTACTTACTGTTTACATAGTAGATACACTGCATCTTGACTAACCATGCAACAGCAGTAAGTCAGGCTATCATTAAAACGCATGTGAAGAATGGCATTGATTTCAACTGTGTGTTGCGTTTAGGTCTATGCTTAGTTGTAAAAATATATACATTTTTAATTTTA
The DNA here is from genome assembly GCF_017654505.1 of Polyodon spathula. NCBI lineage: Eukaryota > Metazoa > Chordata > Actinopteri > Acipenseriformes > Polyodontidae > Polyodon > Polyodon spathula. The sequence goes on along the minus strand of NC_054535.1, from coordinate 60,013,123 downwards.
TTTATATTTATTAATTTTTTTAGGTTGATAGGCTCCAGTGGCATATGTGATGTTATATTATTTACTAATAATTTGACACAGCTTGGAAAAATAACCTGATTGGTTAAACAGCATCACATGACCGCACATATGTATAGCATATACCACGGCTTGCATACTAATTAGCCACTTCACACTGAATAACTCACTACGCACTACTACAATCTATATTCCATGACAAACTGCAACTTTACCACTGCTAAAAATTTCACCTATTTCACCCAGATAACTGGTAAAACACCAACTTGCTGAGTGAATACAGCAGACCATCTGAAAATAAATAAATAAATAAATAAATAAAGTGCACCAGCAAATGTCAAGAGCAGACACACAACAGTAGATGAGGAACAGCTAAATGAAACAAAGATTGAAAAAAAACCCCAAAAAACCCCAAAAAACTACAGCATGGGCTGTTAATGTACTTAAAGACTGGTTTAAAGAAAAACATATGGGCATTCATTTTAAGGAAATATGTAAAAAATAATCTCAACAACATTAAGGGAATTGTATGCCAGTGCAAGAAGTTCAACTGGAGACCAGTCTTCAGTCCCCAGTTTTATGAAGCTGATCTGGACTAAATAGTTATTTTAACAGTAGAAATTTTAGCACCTCTGCTGACAGCGAGTTTAAAACCAACAAGAACGTATTCCTGTCAACAAGGCCAGACACCACACCCTGAATTACCAGCTTGGATTTGAAGCATCTCTGGGAAACTGACATTTCAAATCCATTCTAGTTTGTTCTTGAAATTGTGGTCGGATTGGTATGTAAAGTCTGGTTTGATCTTCAACTTAATCTGGCACGACTTCGACACGAGTGTGTCTGACAGCTAACAAAAACATCTTTTGAGATCCGAAAGGATAAAAACGGACTTAAATATGTGTATGCGTGCCTCGAATATAACAAGGACACACACTCACCTCAAAATACAGCTAAGGCATCCATGGCAGCTGCTCCCCTTACTTCCTCTGTTTCATGTCAAACTCCGCCCACCTTCAGCTTGTGTTCAGTCCTCTAGTGTCTAGTGAGATGCCACTTTCGATGCAGAAATTCACAATAAACGAACATGTGTAATTTATTTTTAATAAGCGAACAATAAATTAATTTACACTGCAGATGTATACACAATAAAAGTTTCTGGTTTTGTGTTTTAATTGTTTATAATTATTTTTTATCCTTCAAATGATATGTGCACGTGTTATCAGTGGTACCACTTCTGGCCTTATCACTACCCCAGATGTGGTATATATCATGGGAACCGCACGGCCTATCATAGTGTATACCTTACTTATATAATTTACTAATAATCTCACGGTGTGGTTTTAAAACTTAATAACAAATAATTTCTACACACTACTAGAAATGTGTATGAAGAAAAACACAAAATCTTCGGTTTTGTCATTTCAGGTTTGCAGTTAATGTTTCTCCTGTGTTTAATATCTTGTGAATAAAGGCAGCAAAATAGGCTATGGGAATTACACAGCCATTGTAATTAATGTGTCAACATAAGGTTTACAAAACTTGAAAATGTTGCTGAATATGTCATTCAAAGTTATTTAAAAAAAAATCTACTATGTGAACTTTGTTTTGCAGCCAACATCATTTTAAATGACTCTTGTTTCCAGCAAAAGTTGAAATGTTGTTGTTCAATTTTTAAAGATCGTTTCAATGGCGACTCGAGTTCCAACATTACAATGCGCTCGTACATCTTCAGACAGCCCAGGATATATGAAGAGTACGAGCTGTATATGCAACAATTTCAGCTATGTTAATATATTCACCATGTACTTGTGATATTTAAGTAGACTATGCTTAAAATAGCTTTAAAATATACAAAAAACAATTATGGAAACTGTAAAGGTCCAATAAATGAATGTACAGAGTGAGAGTTGAGCTGCAGTCATAAATACAATGTAACATCAAACAACACCACATTTAAAAAGTAATGTTTTTCCAAACACTTTTTGAAATGTAAATAGTGAAGTTGTAATGGACTGAATGAGTGCTGCGCTAACTTTTGATTAATATTACAAAATAAATCAATCAAAGGGAGATCAAGTTGAACAAACAAATATTAATTTTTTTAAACATAAATGTTCTATTAACAATTACTTTCTCTGCTTTGACTGTCTCACAGGATGCTGTGAGTCTTTGGGTCAAGCAACACCCCCACCCCCCCACCCCCGTACAATGTCCTTCCGTTTCTTCTGATATAGTTTACCACAGATTATATGTTTATAAAACACAATAAATCAATAACACAATAGTGAGATTGCCCCAGATTGGTTCCCAGAGCCATAACAGAACCTATATAGAGAAAGCTGTTAACTGCAGCCTGCATCCTTTTGGAGACACACCAGAGAACTTTATAGAATGTCACAGAGCAAATCAAAACCTGCCCCCATTCACATATACAAATGTCAGGCTCTTTTCAAAGCAATGTTTGGAGGTCAGGGAAAAGAACACACAGGTGCATGGTGTGTCAAAGACTGGGAGCTACCAAGGTTAGACAGTAACCTGATCCCTACTGACACATTCCTACGGGTATTGTAGAGCTATCCCAGCAGGACTATCAGGCTAATTGTAAACTAATTACAAAAAACTGTGTTCACATATGGATTGAACCGTTATTTGTAAGAAACTGCTGCTTAAAATCAAATAATAATAAAAACAACAACAATAATAATAATAATAATAATAATAATAATAATAATAATAATAATAATAATAATAATAATAATAATAATAAACATAAACATAAACATTCCAGATACAAACATTAGGTTACATCAGAACAATATCCCATATATCCTGTTTTGGCATTGTTTTAGTATATTTTAAATATTCCTTATATGGATGTCAATTAAATTTATGTTAAGACAATAATTATCCTGGATTTCAAAATGTTGCATTCAGTTCTCGGCTATGGTGCATTTAACACACAAATACTATCACATAGAGATTGGAAGATAACACAGAGCCTTATCATTTAAATAATGAGGCAGGTAAATTGTTCCACATCTTGCCACATCCATACATCTAAGCGTTTTGGAAAGCTCACTCAGTTCTTGATGGATTATTGCTCCTTTTGTCAACAATCATTTTTATGTTTAAATATCACAAAGGGGACATGGCACATTGAATTTACACACTGACCTTTACCTCTGGAGTCTGGGGTCTAATTCAGCTCCAGTTACAAGATGAATGCTTTTGGCAGTCTCAGATAACTTAACAGGGGACTCTTGCCAAATCACTGCGAATTGTAACCTACAGGGCCTGATTAACCCGTCACTGGGCCCTTGGAAAACATACACTTCTTGGTGAAATTTTTCTGACTCTAGACGGAATTCCATCAAAATAACCCATCATGTCCATTCCTATGATGATTAGGGCTTCTGTTTTTTTATTTTTTTATTTAATTTTTCAGTGCTTATTTTTAGCTATTTGAGGCTTATATGGCTTTCGTCTTTTATATATTGTATGAAATTAGTGTTTTTAGGTTACTTTCCAAAAGGCTTGGGTGTTTTTTTCTGTCAAAATATGTATAGCAGTAACTCAACAGTACTTGCACATTTAATTTGTACCTTCTTTCCTTTGCTGTCTTCCACAACTAAATCCTTATGGTCACAGGCACATTCTTCTGGATTTGTTGTGTGTAGGCATTTGTTTACATTTCGCCACAATTTGCAATTCTGTTTTAAATCCTCCGTATCATAACTGTAATACAGCTTTAAAACCTGCGAACAAGTCTCCATTCTTGATTGTAATCTTGCAGGGAGCTGTCCGCACAGCCTCAAATCTAGGCTGCTGGTTGACAAACAAAACAACTCAATACACAATTTGATTATATTGCTTTACTCAAAGACCGAAGAAGCTGACTCTTCAGTTTTGTGCTTTGCTTGTTCGATATTTTCAATCTTGCAATTTGCTCAAAGACTGAATTAACATTTCATTGAGTTCATCATTTGTTTTCATTTTTAAATGCTCACATCGCAAAATGATCATTCGAAAACACAAGCAGTGAGCAGCAATGTCACAATGCATGTCGGTCTTCTAATTAAAGCTACTGTAGAACATTAGCGACGCAGTATACAACACAACAGAATAAAACAAAACATCAAATAGCAACCAATATATTCAAAATTTGTTTAATTCTAACAAATAATAACATTAAGGAAGAGACCCCCCCCCCCCCCCCCCCCCCCCCCCCCCCCCCCGCCCCCCCCCCACCCCACCCCCCCCCCCCCCCCCCCCCCCCCCCCCCGCGGGGCCCTTGCGGCCCTCAGAGGGTGGGGGACTCAGCCAGCCTCAGAGAGGCCAAGAAAGGTGCTCGGACCTGGAAAAGAAACTAGAGAGACTGATAGCAGGTTGTGGCCTCCATGGGGCTAGCGCATAAGTTGCGAAAGTATAGATGTGGCCAGGGTACCCCTTTGACCGGCGAGCAGTGACTTGGGCAGGAGGGGAGTGAGGCACACTTCCCCTTAGAGGGATCCCTGTGTGGACGATGCAGTATTAGAAAAGGAGTGGAGGAGGAGGACAAAAAACAAACACAAGACTAAGAGAGAAAGTAGTGCTAGGTTAATATAGGAAAAAGGGGGAGACTGACAGGCGGAACTGCCAAACGGAACTCCCGGTGCTGCCCTGGCAACACCACTTGACTGACGTGGCGAGTGCTGCACGAGGCTATTAGAAATGAAAAGACTTTGTGATGACTGACACAGTTGTGAGGCTTTAAAGTAGATCTCTGATTGCCACATGAAGTTCAAAGTCTGCATTCTGGCGGTTTAAAAGGTTATTTAAGATTGGACAGCAAATATTTACAGGGTCTTTAAGTTGAGCTTCAAGCCACAAAAAAGAACAGAATTAACTGTTCAAATAATCCTGCCATAGAGTTTTTACAGGTACATACAATCTCTGTATGCTTAAACAAGCTTAAACACTGATTGTGAATCAATGTGGACAAAGGCTGACCGTCTGTTTCGCATTTAGCCTCTACATCCAAACCAGATGTTATAGGTATAGGGCACATGAGTGAAAAGCTCCTGTAGCCACTGTGACTAATTCTTACTAAATGTATAGGTATAGTTTGTGAGTCACACATAGAGTTTTTAACCTCTGCCTTTTCAAAAGAATAATTAAATTATACAATATGCTTATGGGTTCTATTAGATCAAGATGCTATTGATCTTAAGCTGTTTTTTATCAAGCCACTGCACTTTGGAATGGTTTTCTTCAAAACATCAAACCTCACGTAATAGGAAGTGTGCAGCCAAACCATGGTCAGTTTAAAAGGGTTGGTAAATCTCACACTAAAAAGACATGCAAATTGACCAAAAACTGGTTTATTTTTTCATGGAAGCATGTCCAAAAGCTGTACCTTATGTTCATGAGACTTCAGCAGTGAAGATTGCATTTGTGACGTAACATCGTGCAACTTTCTACTTTAACTAAAGGCTGTACTAAGCAATTCTTTATTATCTGAGATCTGGTAGGAATAGCCCTTGCAAGTTTCTTTGACCAAATAGGAAAACATAAGCATATAGTACGAGGGGTTTAAAGACCTCTTCATTCAGTATTTTTTTTTTTTTTTATGTGACACAATTTATTCAGCATTTCAAATTATTGTATTTGACTCATAAAATGATAGTGCTTTATAATTTAGTTGTTTTATAAGCAAGGTTTTTGTAAAAATACTGATGCAACTACAAATTTAAAAAATGCAACCCTTTGCAATGAATAAATAAATAAATAGCAAAGCCCTTTGCAGAGCACAGAAAGATATTTTTTCATCTCTTACACTTTTGTTATCTTTGTGTTTGGTCATTGGAAGCTGATTGCTTTAAGTCTACACTTTTCTGTCCCTTAGCAATAAGATGCAATTCGTTGTTCACTAGCATTAAGTAGTATCTATCGTGAGACAAAAAAAGTCACGTTTGTACACCAAAATCTACTAAATTAGAACAGCTGGGAATTGGTGCCAGATTTCTTTTAGAAGAAGTGTAGGAGCATGACAGGAAGGGAGTCCACCTGCAAGGACCTCCTAATAACCTGGATCATTAGCTCCAGTTGATCCTGGCAGAAGACGTGACAGAGTAAACACTGGCAGCTCTGCATCCTCTCCAGATCAAATGGATCGGAAGATACTAGGAGCACGCCATCAGCCTATGATGAGAGGACTACCTTTGTGTCCGGATCGCCTGGCACCACCCTTGCGAGTCCCCTTTGCAGGAGACAGAGGAAAGGCTCGATGCACAGCACATATAATTGACCAGACAGAGGGCATCCTTGACGTAGTTCTTTCCTGAAAGCGAAGGGCTCCATCAGGGACCAGTTAACCGTCAAAGGGCACTCAGCAGAGGCGTACAGCATTCGGAAGAGGCCAACAAGTCATGGCCCGAATCAGAATGCTTGCAGGGTTCAAAAGAGATAATATTAATCCACCTGGTCAAATGCCTCCTCTTGATCTAGACAGAAAGGCAACCTACTGACAAATCATCCTGCTATAATGCAGAAGATTCAGAACCAGGAAGATGTTATCGAAAATTGTCTGGTTCAGGACCATGTAGGACTGGTCTGGGTGGACCACGTCTGCCAGCACAGGGTTCAGCCTCAGGTAGGCGGCCTTGGCCACAATTTTGTAGTCTGTGCATAAGGTATGTAAATTAATCAAATAGTGGTCATGTTAATTAATGCATTCTCTGTTAGTAAATGGGACAGTAAACAAACATTTATGGTGCATGCTAAGCTCACTACTCTTAATGTGCACGTTACAGCTACATTTAGTGCCCTTTCGTAAATAAGGCCTTTAGGCCCATATTCATAAAACTTACAGTCTCCTTTATCGTGTCAGTAATAGTGTTTAACATGACATTATTTCATCGAGTGATGCATAAACGTCATTTACTGTCCAAAAAACATCACTCATCTCGAAGTTAGAATAACTTGCCCTTAGAGAACAGAGAGATATCTTGAAACATGATCCAGAAGAGTGAGAAGACCCCGCAGTTTTGTTTACAATCTGACGTTCACCTTGGCAGCGCTTCTGGCAGCATATGATCTCCCTTTTTACAGTAACAGCCGCATTAACCCAATCAGCTATCTCCTGACATATTTTTTCAGCCACAGGACCTTGTATTTCCAAACAGCTGATCTGTGTTGACAAGTATCTATTCTTTTAATACTACTAGTTACTGGAGAGTGAATGTAGGTTTTCTTAACCTCTTACTCACTTCCTGCACCTTTTAGTACAGGGGTCCCTTGCTATACAGACAGTTATGCCATAAATTCTGATATGTCTGATACGTCCCTGATCATAACCAATTTAGTGTGATGCTAGGAATTGCATTACCCAAAGAGACCAATTGAAATAAAAATGACAGTTACACCTACCGGATGAAAATAAACCCAACAGATACAAGTAGCTACTAAATCACTAAAACAAAGAACATGATTAAAAGATGGATATAAACATACCATACAGAGTTTAAACAAACTGAGATCAATCGGTTGGAAAAGGGCAAGAAGCTTGCAGAAACACTGCTGGACTCCAGTGGTTTGAAATGCGAGATGTGGACTACAATATTCTGAATCTGAAGTCTTTGATTGCTTTTTGCAAAGAAAAGAAGGTTTGAAGTAGACTATGTGTTACTTGTAGCCATATGTACACTGCACGGTTTTATATATATATATTTAAAAATTCTGTAAAGCGTGTGTATATGTAAGGTACTGTATAGTATCATAACGTGTTAATGCGGCACCATGATCTGTTTTGTGTACTAAGTAGGCTGCATAAAAGAAAATGTGCTAAAATCATTTAGTTTCAATTGAACATTTAACCTTTGTAATGCAGCAGCATGACTTGTTTTGTGTTACCGGCAGCCTATAGGCCAAAGTATAAGAAAGTGCGCTGGGTTATTCACTTGATTTTACTACTGTGCTGTACAGCTACAGCCAAAAGTTTTGCATCACCTAGGATTTTAGGATTGAAACATAATTTAAAAAAAAAGAACATCATTTTTTTATTTTTATTTCATTTAACATAATAGTAGTACACGATTTCATGAAAGATTTCAAAATGTCAATTTTTTTAATTTATCAGGTTTTCGTTATTATATGGAAAATGACAAAGTGGTATGTAATTCAATATGTTAATGTAATATTATTCAGCAGGTTTCATTCAAAATATGTTAATTCTACAGGGTGATGCAAATCTCCAGACATGTGCCATACCCATAATGGGTCGGTGAATGCCATTGTCACATTAAGTAGGGGACACAGCTCATTTGCATACCTCTGACAATTGGTCCTTGAATTTCTATCCGAGCAAAATTGATGCATGTTAATATTTGATTTTATAATTACTTTTATATTCTGTATCTAAATATAGCTGTGTTATGCATCATAAACTGTTAATGTTACAAAATTGGCCACAAACACATTTTTTGTGGTTTTATTACTGGTTTTGAATCAACAAACAATCTTATTTTCCTTTAATAAAGCATATTGCACGTTGGAATAAATGCTCATATGGTCAGGTGGGGGTTGTATACTTTCTGGTGTCAGAGCCCAATATACCTATCTACGACCCTGGAACACGAATTAGTTCTGTAACAGCTATCTTTAATCAAGAGGGGGAGGTGAAATCACTTCATTTTACCTGGTGCAGGCTTAGTAGGGGGTGGTTTTGGGACTATAGAATACTTGAATTAAAATGATGGTGGTTAGAAAGTACTGCATTTGTCATTACACAGTACAAATTTGTATACAAGTTTATTCATTTTAGTAATGCAGCACTGTACCAGATTGTTTGAATGGAAACATTGTATTTCCACTATAGTACAGTAGTCCCTCTCTAAACCAGACATGTCAGCAGACAGACAGGTTGTCCAAAATAACAAGGTGTCTGGTCAAAAAAACTCAGTTTATTTTAAATGTACAAATCATTGCGCTGAAATAACATGAATGTGTTCTCTGTACATATTACCTTATGTAAATAATATAAATCCGTACAGTAGGCCTATAGAGTATACAGTACAGTCGTAAAATCAAATGAATACCTAGCACACTTTCTTTGTACTTTAGCCTATAGCCTACCAATAAGACAAAATGAATCATGCTGCTGCATTCTTTACACATAACTATACAATGTAGAAATAACACAAGATTAGTTTAAACTGAAACTAAATTATTTTAGCACATATTATTTTTTACTGTAGCCTACTAGTACACAATTAACACAAAATAGATCATAGTGCCGCATTAGCACATTACACTAATACAGTAGCTTATCTATATACTACACACACTAAATCAATCATTTTTAAATTTACATAGAAAATGTTACAGTGTACGTGTGGCTGCAAGTAAAACACACACTCTACCTGCTACTCCTCATCCTTTTCCACCCTTTTAAGCTCATACTCCACCCAGTGTTTATATGCCCTATTTTAATCATGTTTTCATTTTAGTGATTTAGTAGACTGCTTGCTGCTTTTTTTTTTTGCCCCTTCCCCTTTTTTATATGCTTTTTATAAATAATAAATAATCGCATTGCAGGAGATGCAGGCATGGCAGGAGATGAAAGCGACCGAAGCAGGAGTACAGACATACAGTAAACCAGAGGCAGCAGCAACAAAACATTCATTTCACCACAAAATGCTCTTTTAAGAGCCACCCAAATCTTTTCTAAAATGCTGAATGTTTAAGATATTGTTTTAAAAAGTATTCATTTTCAGAATGGGCTTGGAACCGCTGTAGTTCTGGTAGAGTTTAGGGAGAAGGGGCAGAGTGGTCAGAATGGGGTTTTGAATTGATTTGAATACTTTTGTTTTTTTTCACTACTTGAATTAGAGTCAATGATTTCCAACTCATTCAAAATCTCACCTACACTTTATTTTTATTGCAATAAAATGGCTACTTTTTTTTTTTTTTTTGTGGCGTATGGATAACTACCAGTGATTTGCCACGTTTTGATAAAAAGTGCTGACCTATGGTGATATGCTGTAATGGCAACACTCTCATGTGACTTGTTTTGACCAGTCAGGATAGAGTATTTAAAATACCCATTTTATAAATTAAAATCTTCTATTTTTCCTTATGTCTGCGCTCATTGTAGAAAAAAAGGCATACATTTGAGGTGATAGTGGAATATAACAGAAACACAAGTTTTTGATTTCCAAATGCAGAGAGGTCGTGGGGGGGAGGGCTGCTATAAATGCACCCGGAGACAAGGAGTGTTCTGAAAAGTTTTTTTCAGTTAGACTGACTGGATTATGTTCGAAAGATATGTTGTTTTTTTTTTTCTCTAAGATTGTAATTTTATTTAAATGGTCCGCAGTTGCTACAAGGATAATGGCACCGATGTCTCTATTTATAAATGTGTGTTAATTCACACTTTTGAGCTGTTGTTGTGCAAAAACTATTACACAGTAACAATGACTCTTGACAGCACCAACAAAAGTCAACAGATTCTCAAACTACTGCAACTATTCTAGGTCACTGAGGGTACTATTGCCAATGTATGTTATTATCATCAACATAACATTAAAGTATCAGATTCCATATTGACAAACAGCACCAAATTCATTCAGGTATGTTTCCTAATACTTTGTCATGTTCATGTTTTTTAATTGTTTTAATTCACTTTATTGTAACTTGTTTTTATTGATTTGTAAAGCACTTTGAGATACTGTAGTGTGAAATGCGCTATATAAATAAACAAACTTACAACAACAAAAATAAAGATATAGCATACAATAAATGAAATTGAATAAATACATATAAAACTGTGACCTCAGTCAGAAAGCTTGAAAGCTTCCATGTGTGTAGTCCTATATGTATTCAAAAACAGACAGACCCCTGCACTCTGAAAACACAAGAATCTATTGTACAATCGCTCTTTCACTAGACTCGACTGAAATACCCTGAATTAACATGACTTCAGTGTCCAGCTGGTTTCAGCAAAATCTGTGCGGATAAACCTGTTGTAATCCCGTGGAGTCAGTTACAGGAATAATTCAGTAGTTACAGGTCAGGAGCCACAGGTGCTGCACTGAAACATGGCACTAAACACCAATTTTTTTTAAATGATCCAGTTTTAGAAATACCCTGAAAGGCAAGTCTGACAACAGCCCAGGTTTTGTTTAGAGAACATAATCCACATCCCTGAACTGCTGACAGGAAGCAACAGTGTTTGCTTAACTTCAAATTTTCTCTCAACGATCAAAGTAGGGAGTTTCAGAAATCAGGGACACAACACATTTGGCTTTCCAGGGTGTTTAACACATTGTGGTTTGGTATCATAGCACAAATACTTTTACTTTAAAAAGGAGGTAGGAATGTGTCACACCTTTCACAAAGGCTACACACTGTCAGTGGTTTACAACAGTTTAAAACAATGAGTCCTTCAGGTACTGTATGAGTATGACTTGTACAAGATGCATTTACTTTCAGAAAAAAAAAAAAAAAACAGAATACTACTTAAAAGGGTGTCAAATGATAATTACAATCAAAAATGTTTAGGTGCTGCCTAAATGTTTTAGACTTTTTATTACTTGTATGTATTGTACTGATATTTTTGTCTGCCGTGATGTAAAGTACGAGTCTAAAAAAGTCCTATGGGTAATTATGTAACTTCATCTACAGCTATGGCCAAAAGTTTTGCATTACCTGAATTTTATGAGACATAATAAAAAATAAATAAATAAATTAAAAACCTGTGAAAATCTTACATCATGTAATCAAACACAAAACTACAAAAATATATTGCAAAAGTCTACCAGAAGCCATATTAGTAGTGTGGTATTTCATGTTAGGTTTCAAAATGTCACATTTTTCCATTTTTGTCAGTTTTTTGTTAAGTATATAGAAAACCACAAAGCGATTTGTAATTCTATATGTTAATGTAACATTATTCAACAGGTTTCGTTCGACTTTATGAAGCAAAATGTGTTAATCATATAGGGGGATGCAAAACCTTTGGCCATAGCGGTAGTGCCTCATAATTATCTGTGAAAAAAGATGTGTACAATTAAAATGATTGTTTGGTATTTAAATCTCTAAAAATGAAAGACAAATCTTTGACGCACTTCTGGATTCTGGATATTCATAATATACTAATACGTCTCGCTGTCAACAAGGACGGTTATTGTAAACAGCCTGCAAATTAAACCTCATTGATTTGACTGTCATTGTAGGGTGGCAATTACTAATCAATTATAACAGTGACTTTCAGAAAAAAAGACCAAAATAACTCATTCAAAACCAACTAACTGCAATCTTCTATTTTCATCTTTGTTTAACTGATCACATAATACTGTACAGTAAATATACATAATTGCACTGGAGAGAGCTATGTATTTTAAAAGACTACAACGACTATTAAATTTTTCAAGTGGACTCATGTGAGCCTGATCAGATTAAAAACAGCGTTTTCAAATCCAGTCTAAATCTGACCCAATCAAATATTTAAAGCAAAATACAAAAATAATTTAAACTTAATGTGTCAAATTATTGGAAGAGACTTTTAAAATACAACACCCTTGATATAGCACCAATGTCAATGCATGTAAATACTATACAAACTAATAATACAACATTATTAATGGATACAACAAAATAAGAATAGGTTTACTGTGCCTTACAAGCACTCTATAATGTGGCTGGACCACGATGCTATCCCTTGTAATTAACTTAGCAAATTGTAAATGCTAAATGACCATCATGATAATTCAAATTAACCAGAGGACTAATGATGTAACAACTGAATCAATTACAGATGCAAATTGTTGTACAGTACTACATGTTGCTGGAAGACAGACACAGATAAACACTGTTCTTCAGTAAAACAAAAACAAATACACTAAATATATTTTTTTGACTATTGATTTAATGATTTAGTTAAACATGAATCCGTAATAACTGTCTATTATTAAAATAGTAAACTACTCTTGATTCTGTGAATACAGTAAGATAATACAGGTACTTGGCAGCCATGCCACCTTCTACCAGTTAAGAGCTGTGTTTAAATAAGTTTTCTTCTTCCGAAAAAGATGGTTTGCCATAACAGTGAAGCTTCAGACTTCCATAATCAATCACTATACATTTCTAGTAGTGTCGGCAGATGCCCAGAAGGCAAATGTACCACCCGACTGTGCAGGCTCAAATATCAGTTTGAGGCACTAGGGACAGGGGAAAAAAACTAAAGGTGTAGTTGAGACAGCTGGGTTACATTGTGAAACAGTGTGCACATAGACTTCAGTGTTTATTTTCAAGAAAATATGTTTGTTTTCTGTTGGACCTGAAAAGGTTTAGTTTCAGGTCACCCTAGCTACTCTATTCCTCAGGCCTGTACTATACCTAAAGTCTTCATTTTCTAAGGACTTTTAATTTAAAAAAAAAAATCAAGGTCAGAATGTAGACTGGAAAAGAACACCATGACCTTATTTACATTGTTGTGGCTCTTACTTTAGTAAGATAATCATGTTATTGTTATTCTCCCTAAAGACAGCTCCTACTGCAAATTCTTGCTTCTGATAATAGCAGCACATTTCTTAGTTTCAGTTGGTGTGTGAAATGTCAGGCCTAAAGACATATGTGGTATAAAGCTGTCAGCCAGATCTCAAAAAGAGAGAGAAAAGCAATGTTTATGTTTACATGTTTACCATTTCCAACAACATACAAAATATATTTTAAACCAACAATGCAATACAAAAAATAGCTCAGAATATGCCACAGAGCGCATATATATATATATATATATATATATATATATATATATATATATATATATATATATCCTTCCTTGTGAATGCCATTGCCTGTATTTTTAAAGAAATCATAATTCTAATTTTTATTGAAAAACAAAAGATAATACTTAAACAGCTACTTTCTAAATAAAAGATAATTTGAATCTAAATGGAATAGATATGGTTAAGTTACTATGACAAGCTAAGTACAAAGTAGTTGCATTTAAGTGATTAGTGTGTGTAAAGTTGTTTCAATTTAATATAAATGACAGACAAAGGCAAAACAGCTAACATGGTGAAAGGTTATATTAAAAAAAAAACACACATTGTAGGACATCCTCAGATGTTTTGAAATAGAGAAGACAATTGGAGACATGAATCTCATAAATTTTGTGACAAACGTTTTGAACTGGAAAACAATTGTTAAAAGATGGCACTGTACAGTAGAACATGCTAAGCCATGCTAAGTTTTTCAAATACTAGCTACTTCAAAAGGATCACTCTTCATTTATTAATTTGGAAACCTCTAATAAACCCTTTTGACAGGCTCACAACAAAAAAACACAAAGTCCCCTAGCCGCATGGAGAGTGGAAGCAGCCAGATCTGTTGAAGAGATTTCTCCCTACCCACTTCATATTAACAAGCATCCCGGGTAACACAGACAGTGTCACAAGCAAGTTTGTGTTTGTGTAAGACTGTTATATTGTTGTTGGCAGCCACAAAAAAAGCCTGCTAAGAATGCTAGCAAATGAAACCCAGCTGGTTAAGCATAATACCAGATGTTCCCAACATTGCACTGCTTTGATAGATCAAATTGAGCAGAAAGCAACACGTGAAATATTTGTGAAAATTTAATTTTGTCCCGTATTGTATTAAAGGGACTCGGGAAACTGAATTCTTATAAAAAAACAGTGAGTGCATTCTAATGTTCTAATGGTTCTGACAGAACTTCAGTTTTCTGCTATGGAAGCTTGTAGTTTAGGACAGACCACAGTAGCATAAATGTACAAACATGCAGCTGTCTAGTTTTCCGTGGGAAACTTGAAGACTATGATAACCAGGAAAGTCAGTGACACTTATACAGAATAAATAATCAGACAGAATTAAAGCTGTTAAGAGAAATTTAGAGATACATATACCGCCAAATGACCAAATCTAAGTCTTTGGGTTATTAATGGTAAAGTCCAAGAAGAGTGTTGTATTTGAGACATGTATTCAAAACCAAGCAACAACATTGGACCAAAAGCATTGAACAGATACAATAGTTTAAAATTACCAAATGTATTCTTTCTTATATGTTTACTAGTAGCTATATGAAACAGATAACTCCCAGCCTTTCTACAGTATAAAAGGTTAACTTATATACACAACTTTATATTGATCACGCAGTACAAGAGATATTGAAGAGGGCAATGTTACTTGTTACTTAATTCTGTGTCAATATGTTTATAATAATAATAATAATAATAATAATAATAATATTTTATAAAGTGCCTTTCATGACAAGTCATCACAAAGTGCTGTACATAAGAAGACAAAAGAAAAATAAACAATAAGAAAAATATCAACATTAAATCTAAAAAAAAAAAGCCTGTTAACAAACTAGTTTTAACGCGAGATTTAAAAACATCATAATTTCTTTGGGAAGAGCACTGGCATAGGAACAGAATGTCGGATCACCCACAGTTTATACTACAAGACTTAACACAGGGACTTTCAAAGTTATTTCACAAGCTAGTAATTACTTTGATATCTTTAAAAGCAATTTGTGGACCTGACTAAAAATAACTGAAAATGTTAATATTAATAATAGAGTATAATATCAGTGTAATTTTGAAATAGAGCATAGGATATCCAATAGAAATGTTTTCTGATATCACTTAAAAATAAATAAATGGCATAAATACATACATATACAATTAGTACATACAATTTGAACATGAAACATACTCTAATAAGGCACAGTTAATTGGGTACTTTTATCAAGGGCTGTAATAACACAAAACTAAACAAAATTCCAGTTCTCTGACAAATTCAGCACAAGCAAAGTAAAACCAGTGATAGTAAGAACTGTGCATATTTACCCTGATTCACCACTCTCTATTAAGTCAATTAAACTAATAAATCCATTCTTATTTGTACTTAATTTGTCTCTACAAACAGGGGTGAGAAAACTGCAGATTACGGGTAACTGTCAGAAACTTTACTGTAAGGTGTGACTCGTTTTTCAAGTTCAATAAACTGCAGGACTAAGACATATTTCAATATGTATGGAGGACAAGGTGACCTGGCAGAGATGTGTAATCCAGTAATGGAATATGATGTTGACTTCTATTAGTTGACATCTATATGCGTAAAAAGCCTACATTTAAAAACTTAAAATATCTAGAAGCATGATAAAACCCGGTAGCTCTATACTTGTTTTTTTTAAATAACCGTACTGTTAGTCTGTCAAGCCTTAACAGTCAAGGCAGAACATCCATATATATATATTATTATTTATATATATATTATTTGGCAGACGCGTTTATCCACCAATATGCTATATAGAACACAAATAGGAACCAAAGGCAGCTTCATTAGTTTTGAAACACTGTATTAAAATGAAATTACTGTATGGGAGAAACCACAACTACTTCATAAACGGGATACTTTAAACTCAAACAACTTCACAGCCTAAAACCATTGTATCTGCACCAAAAAGTAACACGCAAATGTAAATTGTAAGCTGAGTAGAATGTTTAACTTTTACCAGCTGTGCTCACAAAATCAGCATTTAAAATTCCAAGGCTGGTGCACATATCATGTCAATGTTAGTTGCATTATATATATATATATATATATATATATATATATATATATATATATATATATATATATATATATATATATATATATATACGTACACACACACACACACACACACACACACACACAACAAATGCCCATGTGTGCATCAGTTAATATTTTGTCTCAAACCACTGTGCTCAAAATCCTTTAGTCATATATTATTTATTCATCTCCTTACCCTTGGTTTGTAGAGACAGCAACATGAGTAAGGAAATATGAATCTGCCAACTTGGTTCCTCAAGCCAACCCATCACTTCAAAGCTGTAGGGATATTCCAAATGCCTAGTGCTGTTTTTCCCTTTCCGGATCTCAGATAGTGTACGATCCAGCCAAGTCAGCTCCTCCACAAACAGTCAGCAGTAAGAGCCTGAGAGGAGGGAATGTTAAAGACAAGACTGTTACAAACTGCTTCTATCACTAGATAGACCTCGGTTGGACACCTCATGGGGACGACAACAAAAGGGCAGCTGAGATCCTGAGCAGGACTGGATTCCAGTTACAGGAGCATGGATTCACTTCTCACACTTGAAGGCTTCTGTTTTCAGAGGGGGGCCTTCACCCCTGCAGGCAGGGAAATCTCACAAGGCCTCTTTTTTGCATTTCAGTCAGTAGAACAAAACTGAATACACATTTGAAGACAGCTTGTGGTTTATTTTCATTTCTAAGCTGGTCTACATATTTTCTCCAGATGGGCATGCATGATGAAAGATGAGGTGCTTTATGTATGCCCTATCTTTTAAAAATCTTGGTTCTTTTAAAAAATCTAAATACTGAAATACAATCAAATTTCTTTCATTTTTGAAAACACAAACTTCCTTTAAAATATTTGCATTGTCACAAATTCAGCCAATATACATCTGCAGCTTATTTGTAATAATTTAATGTACGTACTGTTTTTATGTAAAGGATTTGATACGTATATATATATATATATATACCTATATATATATATAATATAATATATATATAGATATATTATATATATACATGTACGACATACCTGCTGGATTACACCTAATCAGGAAACCTTTATAATCCACCATAAAATAATTAAAATAAACAAATGCACAAATAAATAAATAAATAAATAAAAGCTTTTTGTTTAGACTCAAAATGATATAACATTTTAATTTCATTTTTTTGAAAAATAAAATAAAATCTCAGATTTACTTAAAATTATTTGAGTTTAAATTAAATGCTTAAGAAAAAAAATGATCACAACATAAGCATGAAGCTAAACAGAACACTTCAACAACAAAGTTGTTTCTCCACGAGGAATACTTCACTCAATCACAGAACAAACTAAACTTCTGGCCAACTTAGGAACAGCTTATTGTTTTTAAATCTTTTTTTTATTATTTACTTAAGTTTATCTGAGAAACAAACATGGGGGAAGCCCAGTTCTAACAAAAGGCAAACAATAGAGTATGCAAGCCGACAAAAAAAGAACCTACTCTCGACCTCCCAGTAAAATGACTATTACTGTGTTACAAATAAACAAGCCCCCCACCCCCACAATCCTACTCTGATTGGCAATGTGGCTTTCAAGACTGTGACAAGCTTCCCTTTCAAAGAGCAAACAGTCAGATTACAAAAAAATAAGAAAAAATAAGAAAATCCCGTTGCTTGTTCTCTGCATTATGGATGGATGATTTGTGTTCTCACTTATGGGGTATGACTTTTTTATTTGCATTCAGTCCTGGATTACATGTGATAAGGGATGACCTTATTTGAGTATTCACACATTAAACACTAAGAGCTAGCAAGCTGGACACAAAAAGCCCCTCAGATGTTCAGGGGCATCAATCAGGCTCACAGCATGGAGGCTGCCAAACTTTTTCTCCATTAAACCCAGGAAGGGAGAAGGGGAGGCCTTTGTCTCAGGCAGACTTAATAAAGTTTAAAGCTGGTCACGGTCTTTTCAGAGGCCTATTGTCTTTCAGAATTCCCTTTCAAAAACTATCAGCAGTTACAACTGTTATTCAAGAAACTGAGTCTTTATGATTTTGATGGAATAATGGGATTCAGTCTTGTTTACTGAGTTTTAGAAAATATATACCATACAGTGTATAAACAATTTCTTCCTCCATTTTATACACACCTTTAATTTTAGAACAGTGCCCTATATTGCTGTTTCCACTGTAGAAATATCAACTGTTACTACTATTATTCTTACGAACTTCTAGTTTTTGAAAACTACAGTACTCATATGAGTTATGTATCCCAAGCTTTATAATTTATTTGGATAATTAATGTACACTCTAACTGACCAAATTGCCATTTGACATTTTTTTGAGATATGGTAAATTGTTTATAAATGTCACCAAAAACCTGAGATAGAATTACATCTTTGTTCGTATAATATATGGTACATGGTATGGTAACAGAAAAAAAAGAACCCGTATTTCACCACTATGAAGCCAAAATAAATCAAGTACATTAACAACAAAGAGTATTTTGCAAAGTCATGCAGCAATAACTCCAGCAGATGAGCGTGTTACTGTATGTATGATACTCTACTGTTCAAAATATAAAATGGTATTTAATTACACTGTCTTTCCCTCACTACTGCATTGCACAGTACCTGTACATCACTTTTAATATTGTCCCCCTTCAACACCAAAACTGAATAATTATTAGCATACTTATTGTAGAAGCACCCAGAAGTTGCATCAACTGGAATAAAACAAAGACATCCAGAATAACTACAGAAAATTAGAAATAGACAATTACATTAACAGCACGAAACAACCTATGAGAATTAAATACAAGTTTCACCTTTGACATTTTATACGGTTCTTAAAAGCACATTTTCCAAAAGGAAGAACTCAAAGCATTCCAACGGCATGACAGAACTGTGATATGCATTTAAGCTAAAAACCATGTGGAACTTAATGCTAGTTTACGAAAATAAAGTGGGTTACAAGTTAACATAATACTTATATTGTATTTTGATGGTTGAAGTATTTAGGCGTGCATGGGGCAAAGATGATTA
The DNA here is from genome assembly GCF_017654505.1 of Polyodon spathula. Classification (NCBI taxonomy): domain Eukaryota; kingdom Metazoa; phylum Chordata; class Actinopteri; order Acipenseriformes; family Polyodontidae; genus Polyodon; species Polyodon spathula. Next base: position 59,993,493 of record NC_054535.1, on the reverse strand, counting down.
AAGATTAAAGAAGATTTAGACATTATATGGACATACTGTATGAGGAACACTGAACTTAAGTTCTGTCCATTTTAGCAACTGCAGCAACATAAATGCAACCCCCATTGGAATAACAGTCCTCTCTAGTAGCATAACAGTCGTCATTAGAAGCTGTTGCTGAAGGCTACATGCAGAGGCATCTGGAAATGTAATTACAATTTGCTTGTCAACAGTTAACATACTGATTTGCTCCCTGGTAGTGTCACTTTTTTTTTAATAAAAGAGGTGTTCATGAAACCACTTCATATGCACTTTTACATGCTGAAAAACAGTAACAGTAAAGAGAAAAGGCTAATGCTTTTTTAATACCATTTGCATGTTAAAAAAAGTATTCAAAAGTATGTTAAGCTAAACCAATTTCATTGTATACCATTAACTACCCTATGATACTATACTTTCAAGTCAGAGCTACTGCTTTTCCACAGTTGACAGGAGATCAAAACAGAAACTCCTGAGGAGAAACTAATTGCCTTTTTTGATTATATATATATATATATATATATATATATATATATATATATATATATATAATATCTAATATATACCATGACCCGTGAATGTGATTATATCCTGTTAAGAAGAGCGATAGATATATATAATAATATCTCGGGTCACCTACTGGGGTACTGGCACCCTACACTTAATATAGGACAATTCAAAACATGTTAAATATAAGCTGTAACAGGGCGATGTTAACTACATGGGTCATCACTTATTAATGGATCAGATACAGAGCAGTGGATGTTAACACACGGCACAGGTGTGCAGATTTAATAACAACACAGGCCCCGACACATGTCTACCAACATTGGTAATCATAGTGCCAGATTTAATAAAGAAAAGAAAACAAAGCTAAAAATAAATGGCGAGTGCTAATCCCACTAAAAAATACTACAATACTAACCCTAACTGTACTTAGTTTGGGATTATATCCCCTAAACTGACCTACCTCTGGGCCCTTCAGATGGTCTCAGGTGAGCAACACCTTTACGAGCACCGTGTTGGAGTGGAAGGATTTCGTGTAGAACAGTCAGCACTCGAATATCCGTTACCCAGTTACACGTCAGTCATGTTTTATTGCTCTTTTATTAAGAATAAAATGAATTCCCATTATATATATATATGTGACAAATTAATGCACTTACCCATCACAAGCGATTTCCGACTCCATCACCAGTTTTCTGATACAAAGCCCATTTCTTCAATGTTACAATTGATCTGAATATCCATCACAGCACCCATTTAAAATAAAAATATCTCTCTAATGCCAAATCAGTCTGTCTTATATTGTGCAGTTACACAGTGCTTCCTCCAGTTCCACCTGACGAAAATGCAGCCAAAACAAAGCGAACAAGACAAGCTAGGGTGTATATATATACACACACACACACACACACACACACACACACACACACACACACAGTGTCTAGAGAAAGTCTACACCCCTTTTAAATTTTTCACCTTTTGTTGCCTTATAGGCTGGAATTAAAATGCATTAAAATAGTTTTTGTTTTTCATTTATCTACACATCCTACCCAACAACTTCCAAGTGAAAAATATTCTAGAAATTTGTACAAAATTAATTAAAAATAAAAACTGAAATAGCTTGGTTGAATAAGTAATAGCAATCCTAAATTAGCTCAGATGTAACCAATCACCTTCAAAATCACATACCAAGTTAAATGGCCTCCATCTGTGTTAAACTGTAGTGATTCACATGATTTCAGGATAAATTCAGCAGTTCCTATAGGTTCCATCTGCTGGGTAGTGCATTTCAAAGCAAAGACTCAACCATGAGCGCTTTCAAAAGAACTCCGGGACAAAGTTGTTGAAAGGCACAGATCAGTGGTTGGGTATAAAAAATATCAAAGGCTTTGAATATCCCTTGGAACATGGTCAAGACGATTATTAAGAAGTGGAAGGTGTATGGCACCACCAAGACCCTGCCTAGATCAGGACATCCCTCCAAACTGGATGACCGAGGAAGGAGACTGATCAGTGAGGCTACCAAGAGGCCAATGGCAACTTTGCTAGAGCTACAAGCTTTTATGGCCAAGGCTGATCAAAGTGTGCATGTGACAACAATATACCAAACACTCCACAAATCTGGCCTGTATGGTAGGGTGGCAAGAAGGAAGCCCTTACTCAAGAAAGCCCACCTTGAATCCCGTTTGAAGCATACAAAAAAATACTCAGGAGATTCTGAAGCCATGTGGCAAAAAGTTTTGTGGTCTGACGAAGCAAAAATTGAACTCTTTGGCCTAAATGCAATGCGTTATGTTTGGCACAAACCCAACACAGCACATCACCCAAAGAACACCATCCCTGCTTTGAAGCATGGTGGTGGCAGCATCATGTTATGGGGATGTTTCTTATCAGTAGGGACTGGGGCACTTGTCAGGATAGAAGGGAAAATGAATGGAGCAAAGTACAGAGAAGTCCTTGATGAAAACCTGCTGCCCTCTGTAAGAATGCTGAAACTGGGACAGAAATTCACCTTTCAGCATGACAACGATCCAAAGCACACAGCCAAAGCTACACTGGAGTGGCTCAGGAACAAAAAGTTAAATGTCCTTGAGTGGTCCAGTCAGAGCCCTGGACTAAATCCAATCGAAAATTTGTGGCATGACTTGAAGATTGCTGTCCATCAATGCTCCCCAAGGAACCTGACAGAGCTTAAACAGTTTTGTAAAGAAAAATGGTCAAATATTGCCAAATCTAGGTGTGCAAAGTTGGTAGAGACCTATTCCAACAGACTCACAGCTGTAATTGCTGCCAAAGGTGCTTCCACAAACTATTAAATCAGGGTGGTGGAGACTTATCCAATTATGATCTTTCAGTTTTGTATTTTTAATATATCATTTTTTTCTCAATAAAACCTTTTTTCCCCTTAACAATGTGGAGAATGGTGTGCAGATAAGTGGAAAAAATCCTCATTTAAATGCAGGAAACTCTGAGGCACTGACACTACAAAATGTGAAAAAAGTTCAAGGGGGTGTAGACTTTCTATGGGCACTTTATATATATATTTATAAAATGGCTTGGATAAATTAAGTGCTGTGATTAGCTGAACAAGATCACATGACTGTGCGGTAATAATTGTCTTACCGCACGGCTATGACATCATAGACCAACTTACTTTACTGATCTATTACTACGCCTTAATAGTAACAATTATCTAAACAGTGTTTCTGAGGGTAAAAATGTCAACATACAGCTGAAACAGCATTTAAATCACTCAACATTCTGTAATTTTTCATCTCTGTCACTTAGAATTACAGAAAAAATTGGCAAATATACTGTGGTGTTTATTTAGTCAGTGAACAGAAAAGAAAACTCTGAGGCAAGCAGTAGCAGTAACACTATTCAAAAGCCATCTGAGAAATCACCACACAAGTCTTACTCAGCATGTAACATACTGTATATGCAGCAGCGGCATCTACTTATTAAACTAAATAGCGTCTTAAAACTGACTAGTGTGTGTGCAAAATTGAAACTCGTCACAGCAGATACATCTCATCACTACCCTCCGATTTCAGAAACATATTTAAAATAAAATGAAAATCTCTCCTGCTCTCTGCTGACACAATCATTGGGCTTTTAAACAAGGTTGGGTTCGGCATAGAATTCTATTGTGCTCGCCACGGATGGGAAGGACTGCAGCACTGTGCAAACTGACTCGGAAGTCGTTTAGTCCACATATCACCTAATGCTGGTTTACAATCTAGGAAAATTATGCTGGTTACTGGCATAGGTGTGAAAACAGCCTTAGAAATTATTGGTCAGCTTCTCTTGAAGACCGCAAAGCCTGAATAGGATATATATATATATATATATATATATATATATATATATATATATATATATATATATATATATATATATATCAGCCATGGTGATCTGCAATATGGTGATCTGAAATATGTGTTGGTGAGTTTCATTTTATATCTCTGAGTTTATTTAATGATTCATAAGATACACTAATTGATACATTAGTCGTAAGATACCTTAGTTGACATTTTTTAAATGTCACTACTAATGACATTTAAAAAAGAATTTGGGCAAGAGCAGTAAAACACATTATTAACTAGCCAGACATGAGGTATTTTGCTTTATTACCGCAGCTCAGATTAATCTTTGCAGCAGTTTGAGCTTTCTTGTCCAGGTCATCACTTTCAACAAGTTTTTTTTTTTTTACCTGGTTAAATAAAGGAATTGACTGATTGATCAACTGGTAAATAGGTTCAGTTTTTTCAGTCTTTCTTCATAGCGCAGTCCTTTAAAACTTGGGATTAATCTACTGGACTCTCTCCAGGACCACAATGTCCGTTGGTGTTGTGGTGACCAGAATTGGACACAATATTCCAACTGTGGCCTCACCAATGCATTACACAACCTCACCATAACTTCCTCAGATTTGTACACTTTTGACTATATACCCAAGCATTCTGTTTGCCTTTCTAATTGCTTCCCCACATTGTTTGTCTTTCTCCGGCTGTTCTAGTTCTGTTCCGCCCATTTGGCATTTGGATCGTACCTTTTTATGATCGGCGTGTAACACTTTACATTTGATGACACTGAATTTAATTTGCCAAAATCAATCAATATATTATGGTATGCATATGAATAATGGAACACACTGTGTAAATACAATACAAACAGAATAGTATTTCAGTTTTCACAGTTGCAGCAAATGGTTTACAACGACTGGGAAATTGTTCTTAAAGAGGTAGGTGCCTTGCAGGCACAACAGTTGCTGTTCTATTTCCTGTTGTCAAAAGGAATGAGCACAGGGGAAGGGTCAGGCCTTCTGTTGTGCCACATCATTAATTTGTTTTAGTTTGACCATTAACAAATTACAGTAAAATCAACCACACAGAATATATATTTTCCATTTTCCACTGTCCTGGTCACAAAAGCAAAGTTTGTGGGGAATAATAGCCATGTTCTATATTTTTGAGGCATAAGCAATTAGGAAATAACACTTACTACCCAGGAACAAAAAAAAAAAAAATGTTGTTACACAGTGATCAGCTTATATAAGTACACGTAACATATAAGTACACGTAATTACCACCAAAACACAAACAAACACCCACACTATTTACAGGCAGGGCTCTTGCTCTGCTACAGTAATCATTACCACCCCTGACCAGGCTGGACGCATCCATGGTGATGATCTCCCTTCTGGTGACACTGCCCAGTGCTACACAGAGGCGTAGCTGGGCAGACTGTTTCCACCAAGAGCATGCATTTAGGCAGTGGCGAGACACTGTTAATATGCAGTCACAGTTCAACCAGGCCTGCAGAGAGTGCATGAGTAGGAGACCCAAAAGTAGGGTCTGAGAAGCTACTGCCACCAAGCCCAGAAGTTTCTGGAATATCACTACATTGAGCGCTCTGTTAAGCTGAAATAGTTCTAAATAGGTGGCAATTCTCTGCACTGCACTCTGACAGAGTGTACAGCATGGACCTGGAGTCCAAGCACACTCCAATATGGAAGGCTGTCTCAGGAGTGGCTCTTTGAACGATTCACTGTAAGGCCCTACCGTTGAAGATGGTCAGTGACAACTTCCGCATACGCATCTGCCTGTGTTGGAGACTGTGCACAAATGAGCCAGTTGTCCAAATAATTAAGTACTCTGATGCCATTGAGTTTCAATGGGGTCAGGATAGCTTCCATGCACGGGGAGATAGAGAGAGGCCAAACGGCAAGACACAGAACTCGTATGCTGTTCCCTGAAAGGTACACCGCAGGTACCACCTGGCGCTGGTTTTATGGAGATTTGGAAATAGGTGTCAAACCAGTCTGATTGACTGCAACAGCTGTTGCATTGTCAACATTTTCAAACACCTTTGGCTCAGATTCAGGTTGACCTGTTCAAGGTCGAGGATCCGTCTGAGGCCACCATCCTGCTTGAGGCGAACGCACTAGCTGAATAGGCACGTTTGAGAATCACCTCCTGGTTTTTGGGGCAGGTGGCGTCCTTGGACAGGAGCAACTGGAGCCTCCAATGTGACAATTAAAGCCTCCACCGGCGGAAACTGGGCCAGGCTCAGTTTCTCTGCATCATGCACCCTACACAGTGTGTTCATATAGTACGCAGCCATACATGGTAATTGGTACACACCCATCAAAAACACAAGAGCAAAAAAAACCCCACACATTTCTTGCCATTTCAATCTAAACACCTTTCCATTTTTATTTGGTTTGCGTCTGAAGTACTCACATGCCCGTTTGTTGGTTCATTTACATGTTGGAATGTGATTACCTTATCGGATAAAAAAAGCCTGAAAGCACTCCAGGGAAGATCTTGAAAGTTGGAGTCTCATGGCAGGGTGTACATCATCATACATGGGCGCACATTCAAATGATGGAGGACTGGCATCTGCATATGGGTCAGTAACAAACACCCAATCCCCTGCTGCTCTTGGTTCCACAGCTTCTTCATCATCATTGCTAAACAATAACTCAGCATCACTGTCGCTGCTTTCATAATCCTCCGAACACGGCTCAAACTCTTGTACACTGCCATCATTTTTTGCAATCGAATACCAATAAAGGTAAATAAGCAAAACTGAAAAATAATACAATGAAATACTATGTAAATACTTTTGATTGTTTGCTGCGGTATCTCCAACTCTTCTCAATGTCTTCACAGATAGATAGGGATTTTTGCATGGAACGCAATTGGATAATAAAGTCACATGATGATTGCGATCCCTCCTTCCCAACTTCAAAACACATATCACATTACTAACACTGCCTCAGGGCATGTATACAAAGAGATTAGATAGAAAAAAAACATAGAACAGACATCAAACCTTGATGTGCAAAGGCACAGCATTGGTACTGCAAGTGCTCTTTCATTTGACGTACATGAGTACATCCTGGAGCTGAAGTGGTTAAAGTTATATCTCTACTCATTTAATTGTGAGAGTTTTTAACAGGCAGTTTCATTAAATTTACTAAAGGAAAAGGGTACTAAAAACAGACCACAGAGGGAAGATCCAGCATCATGTACAGGAGAGGGAAATCAACTCTAATAAATTTAGACAGTTATGTGGGTCAGACAAGGTTTGTAGGTCAAGAAAATAACCTTATAATTAATTCCTATTGGTTGCTAAAACAGGACTTTCAACTAGTACTTTCTTTTTTCTAGCACTTCAATTAACTTAACCCCTTAATAGTATTTAGATTAAGTACCACTCATGGTGATAACATGTACTGTAATATATGGTAAATGCCCCCCCCCCCCCCCAATACATCCTGTAGAATTCTATTATTATAGAAAATTGTTTTAAATTGAAAACATCTGTGTTTGTAATGCAAACATATATTTATATACCATATGGCTTGCAAGCCATGCAAACAGCAGGCCCACTATTTATAGTTTTCCAATAGTTTTAATCAAATATTTGGTATAAAGGAATGACACGGCAACCACTTGCTGGATCAAATAGTGCATAGACCTTAAAGAAAACAAAAAATATATACCTCTTGGTCCATTTTAAATACTGTACAAAAACAAACACCAGATATTGTGCAATTGAAATATTTCTCCCTGTATGTACTTATTTTACTATTGCACACTGCAGCTGACAGTGACATATTTTGCCTATTTAAAGGCAGATAAATAAATAACCAACTAGCAGACAAATCTTCACTGGGATAGATCAGTTCAATATGGAAGGTTCCTAAAAAACCCATGGTCAACACGTATGTAAACTCATTACATTTTCCATTCCAATGTAAAATATACATTGTACTGTTATTTTTACATGGATCTCAATATAACCTAGAGCCACAAAGAGTTTCTCTCCCTGTATTACAGGTAATAGGACCCCACCTTCTATCGCATTGGGGTTGATAGCGTAACACCCCACAGATGCCCCTGACAGGGTCCTGCGGTGACATCACGCCAGAAGTAGGAAGCACTTCCTCCTTCGTGTGTGCAAAAAATTGACGTCATGCGCCGTTTTTCTTAGAACAAAAAAAAAAATATTTAAACTTTTTATTATTTTTTATAAGCACAAAAATAAAAGTTTTACAAAACAAATAATGAACATAAATACACATACAGGTCAGGCTGGGTGATCGCCTTCACTGTTTGTATATTTATTTTTATGTCTTGTTTTTCCCTCACTCTCACTCTCTCTCTCGTTCCGCCTCTGTGACACTACCATCTGAAGCAGCGCAGAGTTGCAGACTTTTATTTACTATGGCCGAGGGGTTAAACTATCAATTCTCTCATTACCCCTCGCCACATTCTGCAGGTTTTTTATAGTCTGGAGTTGCGCTTCGAAACAATAACAGTTTTGTTATTGTTTGTGTGTCAAAAAGCGACCTTTATATATGATTTATTTGAGGTATGTATTTGTTGTTATTATTTTTTTATGTTTGCTGGGGAGATTTTTATTTGTGACAATAAACGACGACGGGACAATGTCTGCTCTGAATACTCTCGGAACTATGATGCTAAATTTCCAAGTTAGATAGTTGTGACTAGCTTTATAAACATAACGTAAAGTCACAAAGTAAGATTTACCTAACCTTAAAAGAAAAATTTACCAACGGAGTTTATAAAACACACGTCAATCAGGTGGGTCGACATGTGTTTTTGTCTTCCGTCTAGTTTTTCCAACGATTTGAAACGAAATGAGGGACACTGGAATTCGACATGACATATTTGTATAGTACTGGTGACTGGAACTCTTATATACTAGATCGTCAAGAAGTTTTTATTTAGATAAGGGGTAAGGATCTACATAAATAACAAATGGCATGAATCATCCAACTACAGTAACCTTATGACCAGAGCCTTGATTACTACATATTTTAAAGGTTCAATCTATCAACCCTGATCGAAATATTTGTATGCATTTCAGCTGTTTCATTCTAAATGGATTGAATTTTCTTTTTTAACTGGTTGCCTCAAATATTTTGGTGCAGTTAGTCCACCCAGCTGTACACCAACAGAAGGCAGATCAAAAAGGTTGCTAAACTTTGTTTACTCCCTGTGACCTTAAGCTGTACTGTATACAACATATCATGACCACTGACCTTGAGAATATATGATCTAGCAGTTCTTCAAAAATAAATTCCTTTATCTATTTTAGTGTGTTTGTGTTTTGATCATGTATTCCTACTGTAAAGCTATTGTTTAAGTTACTTAGTAGGTTGATTGCATTGGCGGCTGGTGACCACCAAAAAAAAAACATCAGGAGGCACAAGGTCTGGGAGTCCCATTAAACACCCAATAACAGTAGATCAGGTTAAATTCTTGTTGTTATTATTAGTACATTATTAGTAGAATTATTATTATTATGACCCACATATTATTAGTATTATCATTATTATTATTATTATTATTATTATGATAAATATGAGGTGACAGGTGCTACTGGGTCATACTGTACAGGGTTACAATGCAAGATTAATATTTAAATACAGTATAGTTTACAGTAAGTGCAAATAATACCACTAAAATACAATATGGACTAGGGTGGAACAAGATCCAGTAGCGTGGTGAGTAAGTCAAGCAAGTCCTGTGCATAGTCGGAGGGGTAGTGCTGTCCAAACATGTTTTACCAATTCGGCTGTTAAATGCATTTTCTCCACTATCCAACAGAGAACAGTAGCCCATCATAGTTTATTCTAATAAACGTAACTGTTACACACTGCTAACGTATGTTCCAAATGCACGTATACAACATGGATATAGCATTTAGATTTCAAGACCATGTCATAATATACTTTGCATACAATAAAGCAGGAGAAAGGCAGACAAAAAAAGCAAGTGCATTGGGCCTCATTTACGAAAGGGCGCTAACCTTAATTGCAATTACTGTGCACGTTAATGATTTCTGTATTTACTATTGCAATTTTAATCATTATCACACCCGGGACCCTGATTTGCCACTAGTGATACGCTGGCTGGAAGCGTACCGGCAGCCACCCTGGGACGAGATCACTGCTGTAGTTGGCAGCGACGAAGGGGCAGTGGTTGCATGAGGGACAGCGTCCTGCAGTGGCGCTGGTGACAGCCAGCAGATCAAGAAGTAAGGTGGTGGTATCGAGCTCCATCAAAGCGTTAGTACTCCAGGTAAACCACTGCACCCCTGGTTTGGGACACTGAGTCGCAGAGACGCTTAGGCGGCTCCAATAGGCATTTTATTAGGGGTGCTGCCACCGGGATGTGTATGACTTTTGCAGGCACTGCCCGCACACCTCGCTGCAACAATTTCCACCTTAGGGCTCCACCCACATGGGTTGCAGTATTAGTTTTTGGCTGGCTCTCTTGAGCATAAAGGCCTGCCTCTTTGAGTGCTGTTAATCCTGCACATTTTCACTGTAACCTCAAGCAACCTGGGTTTGTAGCACATCCTTTTTGTTTGGTTGTACGCTCCTTAGGGCCCACCTCTCAGCCGATCAGTGATTCACTGAAACAACCAACACTGGCCGAGCCCACAGTTCAAGCAATTAACTGACAATGTGGCAACCCTGGCTCCTGCAGAGAATGCTCCGAGAAGCAACCTGCCCCTTTCACAACATGATATAAATTAAGTTTGTTTTTCTAATATTATTGTAATGCCTTTAAAATTTACAGAATTTGTGCAAGGAGAAGGTTCCTGGAGCCCGAGCTTGGCCACATTTTGATTAATTAGATGTCTTTTATTTGAACTTTTTTTAAATTTATTATTCAGTACGTGTCTGCATGTTCTCCCACACTAGGGATACCATTGTTGGCACTAGTGGTGGTCACGAACTCCTGCAACTACCTGCAATATTTGTGAATAAATAAAACCTGAGTGGCATTTTCAACTCCAACCATCTGTGTCTCCCTCAGCAGATACCCCCACCGTAACAGAACACCCCTGTCACTTTCCAAATGTTCCGGTACGTTTTAGGAAAACTGTGTTTACATGACTTTTGATATTGCAATCACTTTTTGGAAAACAATATATTCCGAAAATGTTTTGAATTCTTATATAAACGCACTGGGTGTGTTAAGTAACTTAGCAGCTCCGAGTGAGAATTTTCCTGCTCACTCAGATCACTGATGAAATCTGCTCTGAGCTGCTCAGAGGAAGAGGAACTGAACAACTGGGTTATTTCACTTTAATGTAAAATAACTGCATTTGTTTTAGTTTTGTTTACGGGAACTTCTAGATAACATACTTATAATATGCTGTAAGTTAACCCTTCCCAATACATAGAGAAAAAGAAAACGGGTGAGCATAGTGATGACAATATTGCACTGTATATTTTTTGAGGCCCAAATCATGTTTATCTAAAATCAAGAGAAACTGTTCTCAGTTATTTTATATTAGTTTGTAGACATCTACTAGATATATGAATTGGATCATATGTCAGTGTCAAGGCTACTGAAAAATGAAACAAGCATTATACAGCCCTGCAAATAAATGGCCTCTGAGATACGATAAGCAAATATCTCAAAATGTTTGGTCTACATATGGATACCAAAAAGTCACATGGCCACAATACGGAAGCCATATTAGGTCACAGTGTCCACATTTTGTCCTAGAAGTTTCAATAACACTGAAAATATAAAGTCAGCATTTCAATTTTAACCTAATAGACAAAGTATAATGAAAATATACAAGGATAGTTAACCCGTACATGATGATGTGTGGGTTTTAAATGTCTTACATACACCTGCTCCAGAACAGAACCACCATAGCTTCAGTAATAACAGTCTGATGAACATATGTTCAAAATGTGCCTCCTATCTGTTTTTCAACAGCTGCTAGCCTTGGTGGTCTCCCAGACACCTCAAAAGGGAGGTGTAAATTAATGACCATATTTTAATTTCTGAAACAGGCTTAGACATGCAGTGTCTACATTAATACCTTAATAAGTTGTTGCCTGCAATGACCTGTGGCAAAACTGCAGTGGTCAGAGTTAATTTTAATTAGCTTGATAAAACAAAAGATGCTGAATTAAACAGCTTGATAAACCCTTAATGGTTCTTTACTAATTGTGGTTGTTTTGTGGTTCAGTTGGTCAGGTATTTTTGCCACATCATTCTTCCTGCAATTTAAGAGCACTTGGTCAACATTAAAATAGTGCTTTACAATGGATTACTATTATTTTCTTTTCTTTTCCATGCACCCTTACCCTTTGCTGCCCTTACTCTGACATATTTTTTTGTTTGCTTTGATGTTTCATGTTCCACAAATCTCCTACAGTGTCTGCTGCTCTCTGTACTCCTAACTCACCTCACCTCTGGGCTTTAAGTGCGGCAACAAAATAGCCTGATGCTGTCACGTCCTCTTTTACATCGAGCCCGTGAAGGCGAACAATGCGACCTCGCAGGTTGGTGGTCGTCTTCTCTTTCAGGGAACCAGGGTTACATCCATTAGCTAATGGGAGACAGCAGACGTGACAACAAAACTTTGGTTAGCCATGCGAGTGTGCAACCTCAAGGATCCTTATGCCTAATGAAGGCATACAGGGATCTACCACATTAAGTCGATAGAACCTGATGAAAATATGCAGAGTAGCCAAACTAGCCGCAGTACATATATCAGACAATGAGGCTCCTTTAAAGAGTGCCCATGGTGTAGTTACTCCTCTGGTAGAATGCGTGGCCACCAGCCCAGGTGGGGGTAGGCCGGCATTAGTATATGAGACAGCATCTGCTTTGAGAGGACTTGTCCCAGGGTCCTTACACCACAACAGAGAAATAGCTGGTCAGACTGACACAGCACTCTCGTCCTGTCAACATAACATCTCAATGCCCGAACTGGGCAGAGGGACTTTAGTCTCTGATCCTCCTCCAAAGAAAATGGACGGGGATGGAAAGCCTCTAGTTCCACTGACTGATTTAAGTGGAAAGCCATAACCTAAACGAAGTCGGGGTTTGTGCGTAACGACACAGTTTCCATCGTCCCAGACACTGATACAGGAGCTATGCACCGACAGTCTGTAGCTCATTGACCCGCTTGGCAGAGGTGATGGCTAATAAAAAGGCTGTCTTCAACTCAACAATGAATGAGCTCAAACGGGGCCTTAGTAGAGCCCTTCTAGGTGGATGTAACCGCCGAGCACCCTTCAAAAAACAGGTCGCCAGGAAATGGGTGCCTGGGGACAGAGCTCCCTGAAAAGCAAAGCAGAGATACTCCCTGTGCGCAGGACATGAAAATATGTATCCTTTTAGTTCACAGTGGTAAACCAGTCACCCAGACAGACTGCAGAATGTGATGCTGTGTGATCACCTAGAACCTCGTCCTCCTTCAAGAACCCATTGAGGTGTCTCAGGTCCAGGATGGGTCAAAGGCCATCAACCTTTTGGCAATACACAGAGGCCCTGCACAACAGACCTAACACAGACATAAAAAAACAAGATAGCTGCTTCCGCATCCAGCGCTCAGAGAATATCACAGACATTTGCAGAGCTTTTTGAGGTATTATAGTAATAAAATAATGACTTGGATCGCATTATTGAGGAGTTTGGTGATAAAACAAGTGATCAGGAGAGGATTTATCAGTATGCACCACTATGAAGCGGTATGCAATATATACAGTGAACAAGGGGTGGGGCTTGGCTGGAGATGCATTACCGAGTACTTGTTGATATGTAGTGCCTTTTAAAGCTGTTTTACTCTGAAAAAAAAACAAAACATTTAAATAGCACGTGTAAAATAAACAGTGCATGTGAAAATAAATTGGACCTGACACACCTGACAGGTGCTGAATAAATGGACCACTAAGAGTTAAATTATGAAATCCAATCACTCCCTGTTGCTTTCAGAATCTTGTCATTGGGTCAGTCTTTAAAGAACACAGAGCTAGAAAACCGTCCCAGGGGCAAAGGTGTTTAGAGCGCGCCTGACAGGCGCTGAATAAATGGACCGCTAATGATTAAAAAAAAAAAAAGACAAGACCACCAAGGTAGGTGCATAACAGAGAAAAGGTAATGAGACAAGCTTGTTTATTTTTTGCAGAAAGTAAAATTCTAATGCGTTACATTGCCTAGTTATTGACTACAGTAATATTATTACAGTAACACGGAACATGTTATAAGGCGGTACGGTCATGGCTCTCATTTGCTCCATAATGCCATTACACTAGCACTTGAATTCTCATTATAAGGCGGAACACAAATTGCACGGTCTCTTTCCTACGGCTCCTGACTACAGCGTTATAAAGGGAAAGCACTGCAATAGGATGTTTACTTAAAATAAGTAATACATTATTATGAGGAGAAATATCAGAATATCCCATATGTAATCTTAATATTGAGTATAGGCTGTTCAATATAATTTGACTACACACATGAAGGTCTGTCCATCTCAAAGCATTCAGAAGAGACTAAATGCCTTCCATTGTGTTTTGGATTGAACTGTGGTGTGCTAAAATGTAATCCATTGATAACTTTAAAACTATTGTGTGCTTCTGTAAATGTAGTAAAACACTGGGAAAATGACAGACATATTGGATTACAGGTAATCTAGAAAAATGTTAAATAGGGTTATAGTAAAGTATAACTCAGAAGTTATACAGTTGGGATTTAAGAAATAGAAACTATCATAAATTCTAATGTACTGTAGTATCACCATCAATCTAACCTTACTGTACAATTTTGGTTACATGAATAAATACTAGAAAAAAGGGACAAACTTGACAGATTTTTTTTATTTTTATGTGTTACCACATAATGTCCTGATAATGTACAGGAGATTGTACATCTCTCAGTAGTACAATAAATAAATTATATATATATATATATATATATATATATATATATATATATATATATATATATATATATATATATATATATATTTTTTTTTTTTTTTTTTTTAAAACTCTCCTCTAATACTGAGAGTCTCTCTATGGAGTCAGTACTCTATGGAGTAAAATGAAGACTGGGTCAAGGAAATTGTTGACACGTTTTAATTAAAATTTTCTAAATGGCTGGAGGCAACCTATTACAAATTAAAATGTTTAATATTCCAAGCCCTTTTGTCACGTAGGAAGAACAGTACTGTGAAAGCACAGTTTACTTACAATAACAGTAGCACCACAGAGTGACTGATTGTTATGTGCTTCGTGATCAGTGAACTGCTACCAGAATGAAACTGTTGAAAGTTCATGCACCCCTTAAACATCCATTCTGAGTAAACACAGAGATTACACAGACTGTGCTAACAAGGATTATCAAAATAGAATGGCGCCACCTGTCCCCACAGCCCAATTAGTCAGAACAAAAACAGAGATGCCAATTAACACCAGGTCCAAAGAAAGAGGGAGCATACACATAAACAACATTCATAGTTAACTCAGTCATGAGTCCTCAACAACTGCTAAAGCATTCTGCTACAGGTTTAGATTTACTTTAGTTCTCTTGTAATGTCTAGAGTTCCACCTAACATGTGCCCCATACAGTTAATTCACAAGATAGCCACTGAAATAACTTGAAATAAACATTGTAAAGTATTGTATTACACTGTGTAACAATGTTTTTATTTATTTTTTTGTTCCTGGGTAATAAGTGTTATTTCCTAATTGCTTATGCCTCAAAAATATAGAAAATGGCTATTATTCCCCACAAACTTTGCTTTTGTGACCAGGACAGTGATATTTCAAAATATCACTATTTCCAATGGGAAAATGGGCAAATGTGTGTCTTTTCGTTCACATAAAGTCAGAAAAAAACAACATATGAATCCAAATTAACATGTATTTATACTAAAGTAATACAAACATGACTACAAAAGATTTAGAAGTGAGTAGTTTTTCGAGATTTACGATTATACTGTATTTACCGTGCCGTAACCTGGATGTATTTTGTATATACATATACGCAGTTCTAAAAATATCTCCACATAAATTATATTTTGAGTTTCAGTGTCAAAGTAGGGTTGTTTTTTTTTTTTTTTTTTTTAATAAATAAATAATATATCTTTTTTTTTTTCAACAAGATTACGATATGGATAGAAGGGTTGGTTATTCCCGGGGGGCACAGCAAATCCCAATCCTACTGACAGGCTACTAAGTTTAGGGGTAGGGATCCCAGAACCCCAAATGGGCAACACCCACACTGACACAGCAGTGACGATAGAAATGCTTGGACACGATACCCCAGGGGGCAACGCATGTAAGAGAGAGCACCAGTCATTGACACCAGTCACGCAACCTGCTCTCAAATGATTAAAGCGACGTTTAAAAAAAAAATAAATAAAATTATACACAGTATATATACGGACTTGGCAACTGTGATTGCCAAACCTTTTCTACGTTGTATTTGTAACTATACTAGTCTGTGTCACAGTGCGTGCGGCTTATTAAGAAAGCGTGCAAAAAAAAAGTCTACAGACCGATATATGTTTTCTATTTATCATTATTAATTTTTAAAAGCTTTTCCCACTTAAATATGATAAGGTATTTGTGGTTTAAACAAACATGGTAAGTTCCGGACAGGGTTTGTAGAAAACAAATTACTTTTATAACACATATGATTTTTATACAGATGGTTCACTTCCACTCACCTTCCCACCAAACACATTTGTTTCAAAACTTGTCACTCAAACTGCTTGCAGTGTGAGGTGGGCAAGGAGAGGTGATGCTGATAAGGGCTGTGTGCTTATGGTATATCTCTGGTCAAGTAAAATAAAACAAAATGTTAATTAGCTGACCACTAAAACACGACGGGAGGGCTGGCTTCATATTACTCGTTTACTGTTAGGGATTAACAGGTGTATATGCGCTGTAATGAAATGCTAGGATTTTAAGGTTAGGAAAATATTTTGTGATCACGCGACCCTCGTATAATAGACATGCAACCCCCTTTTGGGTCGAGACACCCAGTTTCAGAAACACTGTACTAGAGCATTTGAGGAGCTGCTGTTCTTGTCATTGGACCCAATGGCACACTTTTATGGGACTGATGGAAATCTTATGGTGAATAACTTCTAACCTCCAAGCTACGGGGAAGCTCTATGTTTTTTTTTTGTTTTTTTTTTTCACTTTGGCAATGTTTGATCTATTATCATATTGAAAGTGAATGCAGAGATCAATGGTGAAATTCTGAGTGGAATCTTTTACTTTCAAACACTTTTTTTGTGAATACATCTTAGTCTTTGTAATTTAATTTCTACACAACAAGTATATTTATTACATTACACAGTAGCAATTGAATACTATCAAACTGAGATTCTCAATTCACCAGAAAATCTATTTTATTGCTCATTACTGCTGCAAATGTAATCTCTTTTGTGCCTAAGAAACGGCATCTTCTCCTCTAGGCTGAGAGATGGATCAAAGTGTAATAAGATTACACAGCATTCCTTGTTCTGATCAAATGAAATGTTGCCACTTTTTTACTTACGAAAGGAATTCTATTTAATCTGCCTTAATATAAGCATAAGCATTAACCTATGTAAAATGCGCAGAGAAATTTTCAGATTATCAGGAGATGCTTTCTCGTTATCATTGATTGACACTGAATAACTTATTGATTGACACTGAATAACTTATTGATTGGTACTGAAAAACTGCACGACATGAAATGTCATCATACAATTAATGTGTTTTTAACAGGTTCATTTTTGTTGTAAGTGATACCTGTCAGCTTAAAGCATGTTAAAAAGTAAATTTGGAAATAAAACTATTTAGAGAATAGACCCCCAGCCCTCCAGTAATTCTAAATATGACCTTTGCCTCTTTTGATGAAATAAAAACAGGTTTTTATCAATTTGTTGTTTTCTTCTATTAAACTAATCGCTGTGGGGTCACCAAATTAAAAGAGATTTATCCTGCCTCTAAGGTCAAATGAAATAAGGACGTGGTTCTTTTTTAATTGTTTTAAACTATTTGTATTCGTTACAGTACTCAACTATCAATGTAAATTCATTTTCTAAATAAATTAAATGGGCACCTGAAGACCTAAAACTATTTTATTTCATTATTGCTAAAAACAACATAACACGTGTACTTAAAAAACAATGTTCGAAACTTTTAAAATATTTTTCAACAAATGTGAAAATAAGTAGTTCCTAAATTGTTTTGTATTATTCACTAACATATGTTTCTTAGAGGGTATCTGTGGAGAACTGAAAGTGAATATAGACTTATTTCAATATAAACATGTTAGCCCATCAAAACAAAACAATACTTTTATCTTAATTCACAGCCTCTCTGGAGACGGCACTTGCAAATCATTTACTATTATTATTATTATTATTATTATTATTATTATTATTATTATTATTTATATTATAATAATAATAATAATAATAATAATAATAATAATAATAATAATAATAATAATTTTGACTGCATGTTAATTTACAGCAAGAAACACAAAGGAAAAAAGAAAAGGTAGGCAGGTATGACAGTTGCAAAGTTAAGCAGTATTTTTTATTTAAAAAAAACAAATGGGAATAAATATTTAACACATAAACATAAATTCCAACAACTAAATGATCTGACTATCTTAAAACTCAAAGAGATGGCAACATCTTTACAACACCATTTCAAATAAAAAAAAAAAAAAAAAAAAAACTGTGCAAATGCAGAAAAGTTATGTTATAGTAGTATGTGGACTTTTTGATAACTGCATTGGTGTGTGGTGATAAAACCTTAGTTTATTTAAAATTGTGAACATTTATAGTGCCTTGTTTTTGCAGATATTTTTGAGTTTATTTGTTGTGTGTGTTGCATTTATTGACAATCGCGTTTGCTGGTGATCATTGTTTAGTAGGGCAGTTTATATTAACTATGACGGTACTTATTCAGTATTCAACTAAGCTGAGAGAAGTTTGTAGTCCGCTCAGGACAAAAAAATAATTTGAGGGAACATTGGAAATGACAGTGTTGATTTCCGTAATTGTCTCCTATAGCTACACATGAAGCAGTCGTTTTCATGCAGATATACAAATATCATGGATGAAGAGAATAATTCCAACACAATACAATGGTACCTGTATAAGCCATTATTCTTATTATTCAATTTTCATCATTATGGTGATGATACTCAACTTATTTGTCTCTAGCACTGGGTGATACGTTATCTTCAAATATTCTGACTACCTGCCTCGCTGATATTAAAATATGGATGTCGGACAACTTTCCGATAAAACAGAGGTAATGTTTTTGGGATCAAAGCGTCAACTAAACAATGCAAATCCATTTGTTTTTCCAGTGGTCTGCTTCCCTTACTCACTGAAAACTAAAGTGAGGAACTTGGGGGTAATTTTTGACCCAGATCTTTCATTCGAACCGCATATTTGGAATGTAAAAAAAGGGTAATTTTTTCACCTTAGAAATACTGCTAACATAAGACGCTTTCTTTCACTGCAGGATGCTGAGAGATTGATGCATGCTTTTGTATCTGGGCTTGATTATTGCAACGCATTGTTTTCAGGTATCCTTAGCAACAATTTATCTATAACAAAAACAATATAAAATTTAAAACATTGTCAATGTAAAAATGTGCCTGTGATGACGCCTCTCCCATTCCCTGTCTGTCTTTCTCTCTGTGGTAGTGCTTGTAAGGATAACCAAGAACATTTCAGTCTGTGTTGAGCACTTTACAACCCAGCTTATAAGGGAATGAGCATTTCAAAAAAATAAGCCAAGTTTTAGAAGCAACAATTGTGTGAATGTTGGGCCCCAGCACCTTTCAAATTATGCCTATTTGCTTGATGCTTGACAAGGTTGCCCCAATTGCTTCTCCTAACTTGGGCTTTTGTGTTTGATATCACCACTTTAAACGGCTGTTGCGTTTTTCTAACTTGTTTTTTTTGTTATAGATATCACTTCTTTTTTTACTTCATCAAATAATGAATAAAGCGAGGGAAAGATATTAAAGAATGTGTATGGTAAATAGACAGACAGACAAGGCAAGAGAGTAATATAACAGAAATGAGAAAGTAAACATTAAAGTAAAATAATGGTAGAAGGGACTTTTGGACAGACTTGAAAGTGTAAACATTGCATTCTTTTAGTTGCAAATGTACATCCATGAGCGGTGAAAACAACATGTTTATTTTGCTAGGTATTGTATATTGTACAAAACAACGTTATGTACGGTTAAAAAAGGTACATATGCATGTCAGTGCTAAACAGTAGTACACTAACACATTTTAATGCTGAAAAGGGAACGTTAGGTTATTACCATAACCCTGGTTCCCTGAAAGATAATGACAACCATTACCAAATGGGAAGAGCCTCTCTGACCGTCAATCACTGAGCATATATAAAAAAAAGCTGCCCTATCAGGTCCCTGCTGTGAGGGGGAAGTCCCTCCCATCTTCTGTTGAAGAGGGACGTCCTCACAGTAGCACATCACCTTTTTCTTTCAAAAACAGGTCAGTTGGGGACATGACCTCAAAGGGTAATTGTTGTCATTCTCTTTTAGGGAACCAGGGTTATTGTAATAACCTAACGTTCCCTTTCAAATTAATGACAACCATTACTGAATGGGAAAGCTGTACCAAAGCTGTCATGGCTCCAGATTACCAACAGTACAGCCCCACGATAGCCTCAGAGCCCACATGACGCCTAAGGGCATGTCGCCTGAAACACTATAGTGCCCGGAGAGGGTCTTGCTCAGTTTGCAACATCAAGGCTGTAAAAACACACAAATGTCTGACTACCTGTCCATGTAGCAGCATTGCATAACTCATCTAAGGAGGTGCCATGAAGGAAAGCCCACGAAGTTGCCTGGCACCTGGTAGAATGGGCCGTAATATCCCCCAATAATGGGGAGTCCATCTGTTCATACGCCAAACGTATCACATCTGTCACCCAGTGCGCTAGACGTTGCTTCGATAGGGCCTGACCTCTAGAGCGGGACCCATAACAGACAAACAGCTTGTTGGACTGTCTCCAGGACACCGTCCTATCCTAATAACAGCGCAGAGCCCAAAAAGGATGGATCTGTTTTTAATGTTATCCACAATTCATTTCCCGTAAAAGCCATGCATGTGTCATCAATGGACAACGCATGAAGCTCGCTTACTCGTCTGGCAGACATAATGGCTATTACAAATGCCACCTTCAATGAAACAGGACGCAGTTCTGCTGACGCCATGGGATCGAATGGGGGACCCATAAGGGCCCACAGTACCAGTTCTAGATCCCACTTGGGGACCATACTTTTCATGGGAGGTCAAAGCCTCTGAGCCGCTTTAAGAAATTGCACTGCCAGGAAATGTGCCCCAGGGGACATCGAGTCAATCTTGTCATGGCACACTGATATTGTTGCCAGGTATACCTTCAAAGTGGATGCCGATTTTCCTGTGTCAAACAAGTGTTGTAGGAAGGTTAATATTGTCTCAATAGTGCAGGTCACAGGATCATGACCTAAAGCACCAGTCTTCAAAAACTTTCCATTTATATGAGTACTGGGCGCTAGTGCTCGGCACCCTAGCAGACTGTAGCGTTTCTTCTACTGCATCTGGCAAACCTCGTCTGAATAGACAGCTCCGTTCAATGGCCAGGCCCAGAGTTGGAGCTAGGCTGGGTTCGGGGAACATAATAGCCCCTCCGTTGGCTCAGGAGGTCCTTGTGCAGCGGGATCTGCCATGGCTGATCCAACAACATGTCGGCGAGGAGAGCAAACCAGGGGCGTCTCGGGCCATCTGGGTGCAACCAGCAAAACCTGTGCTCTCTCCACCCTGATCCTCTCTAGTGTCAGAGGTAATAATGGTAGTGTCTGGAACGCATACAATAGCTCCTGTGGCCAGGGGTGAACTAGCGTGTCTACGCCCAGGGGGCCCCCATCTATCTCCATGGAGAACCATAGGGGGTAATGAGTGGACTCGGCTGTGGCAAACAGGTCGACTCGTGCAGGTCAAAACCTCTCCCAAATCTGTTTCAGCACTTACGGATGCAGCCTCCAGTCCGAGCTGTCTGGAGCTCTTATGGACAGGAGGTCTGCTGCCTTGTTGTCCACACCGGGGAGGTGAACCGCCCTGATGGAACGCAAGTTTCTATAAGTCCAGGACAGGAGTCTGTGCGCTGCGTGGTGAAGGCCGCCTTGGCGGTTTCTGTAGGCTACCACTGTAGTATTGTCCGTTCAGACCAGCACATGTTTGTGCACTAACTGCTGGCGAAAATGAGATAATGTCAGGTTCACTGCTTGCAGCTCTTAGGCATTTATGTGCGCTTGCTGCCAATGTCCCTTCCACTGACCTCTTATTCCTCTCCCATTCCAGACCGCTCCCCAGCCCAGGCTGGAGCCGTCTGTAGTGATCACTTCCCTTATGTGAGGGGATCCAAGGGGAGATCCAATGTTTTCTGGCATTGTCTGGACACTCGCACCAGCCGGTACTGATCTCAGACAAGGTGCACCTTGAGCGTATTTACCCAGACTTGAAGCGGACGCATTCTCAGCAGCCCTAGGGGAAGGATTCTCGAGGCGGCTGCCATCAGCCCCAACAACCTTTGATATACTCTGACCTGTAGGAGAGTGTCCTTTCTGAATAGGGAGAGTGTGGCCTCCAAAGACCGAATCCTGTCTTCCAACAGTGAGGCAAGCATACTCACAGATTTCAGTTTTATCCCCAGGAACACTGTGGACTGAAACGATACGAAGTTGCTCTTCTGTTGATGCAATGAGAGCCTTAACTGTGGGGCGCCAGCGAGAGGCCAAATGGCAGCACACAGAATTCGTATGCATTGCCTTGAAAGGCAAAGTGCAGATATTTTCTGTGCGCGGGACGATCGGGACGTGAATGTAGGCATCTTGCAGGTCGATCGATGTGAACCAGTCGCCCGGTTGGACGGACTGGAGGATACATTGTGCTGTCAACATATTAAACTTCCTGTTTGAGGAACAAACTGAGGACCCCGAGGTCCAGAATAGGTCTGAAACTGCCATCCCTTTTGGGCACCAGGAAGTACCTGGAGTTAAAGCCGCTGAGAGCATTGCTTGGATCTACCAAGCGCACAGCGTTCTTCTGTTGAAGACTGGCAATCTCGTGTTGAAGGATTATCGCTTTCGCTGGCTAGAATGTGGTGTGGAGCACACCCTTGAAGGGTGGCGGACCTATGCGGAATTGTAGAGCGTATCCGTGTCTCATTGTCGATAGCACCCAGGAGTTCTGGGTGCAGTCTTGCCATGGGTCATTGCCTTTGGTCAGTCCGGTTGTGAGTGGGGTTTGTGGCAGCCAGGGACCCTCAGGGGCGGTCTCCCTTGGGCTTAGGAGGGGGCGGGTGTTTCTTATGCCCCGAACTCGGTCGCCAGCCGGAGAACCGGACTGGCGATGGTCCCTTGCTGCTGACTCTGCTTCTGCCTGCTTGTCTGTTTTGGGGTGACAGGTGGTGTTTCGACCCTGTTGCCCCTGCAGGATGTAATTGCCACCTTGGGCACTGACGGTAGGCAAGAAGGCGCGAGAACTTGGAAGCGACCTCCGTGGCCTTGTTGGACCTTTCAAGACTCAAAACAATGGTCGATCAGAACGTCTGCCCCAGTGTAATAGGGGCATCTAGCAGTGCTGCCTTCTTGGTCTCGATGACCTTGGCCTGTGTTAGCCAGAGATGTCTGCGTGCGGCTACCAATGCCACTAGAGACCTGCCTGATGCCTGACCTAACTTCCCCATTAGGTCGGTCATCGCCATTGTTACTGCCAGTAACTCCCCTGTGTCTGCCTCCATTGCCCACTCCTGCAGCCTCTCTGCCAGCTGTGTCTGGTACAGGACCAGTATAGCCATTGCATTTGCCACTCTAGCTGACAGTGCCGTGGGCGCAAATGCCTTTTTCAGCATGGCGTCTGCTGTTCTGCACAGTTTGGAAGGGCAGGTAGGGACTTTGTCCCCTTTGATAAGGGCGGACCCCTGTAACAGTACTGTGAATGTGTTCCCGATGGTGGGGAACGTGCCTAAACCTGCTTCTTGGGCTCCTGCGGTGTGTAGCAGGGCCTCTTCTGTCCTAGAGGCTGAGGGGGCAGATGCTGGGTTGCTCCAGGATGAGCGCACCAGCTCAAGAAAATCCTGGCACAAGGGGAGGGTATGCTGTGGATGCCCCTTCTGCTTGAAGAAGCGGTTCCCCTTTCCCTCCTGCTCTGTTGGCCAGGGAACGTCCACGGCAGCAGCTGCACGCTGCATCAAGGCCCTGAACTCCTCCCTCTGTGATACATGTGGAAGGGGCGGTATAGAGCCCTCCGCTGTGGCCTGCGCAACTGACATGGCGGTTTCGGACACGTCCAACCTTGAGGCTGTGAACGACGGCTCGCCTGGGCTCGGAGTCTGTGTGCTGGAGATAGAGATCAGGACTGAGGTGGTTGGAGCTGCCCGGTGATATGGGGCAAGCTGCCCTGAGATTTTAGTAAGGTCTCTAGTATGGTCTGCTGAGCCCTTACATTCGAGCGCCCTTACCTTAAAGCGCTGCTCAGTCGAGCTTGGGCGCCTCCGAGGCGACTCCAATGGCAGTCTCCTGCCTGTGCCTTGTGAGCATTCCCTCAAGTGGTACCGCCTCAACGGTGACCATCTCTCCTCCCCTGAGAGGTGTCTATGCTTCTGTACTGGTGGTGGGGAAGGGAAGGGTGACCCAGGTGTGCGGGGGAGCTCTCTGGTCACTGTAGCAGGGGGGTCCTAGAGGACCTCTGCAGAGGCCCTTGGACCACTGACCTCATTCTCCCATGGCTTGGGGAGAGACTCTGCTGGGGATAATGCTGCTCCAGCGTTTAGTTCTTCTAGAGAAGTTCCTACACCGAGAGCCGTCCAGCTCACCTGCCAGTGCTTTGGCTGCATGTTCTGGCCCTAAGCATCTGGCGCAGGACTGGTGCTCGTCCTGCTTGGGCAGCTTCACTGCGCACTGGTTGCACTGGTGGAACCCAGCGGAGGACCCAGTCGATTGTACTGACATGGCGTCATAGGTGAAGCTGCTGCTCTCGGTGCCGATAGCAGTGCGGTCGGTGCCAGGCTGTAGACAGCTCTTAAAACGATTCACTGGTGCCGACCCAGTCGATGCCGGGATCGGTGCCAAGGAGAGTGTTATCAGTGCTGAGTGGTTGGTGCTGATGTGTAGCGCGGTCGATGCTGGGCTGTAGATGGCCCCGAAGCTATTCACTGGCACTGAATCAGTTGGTGCCGGGATTGGTGCGGAGTGGTTGGTGCCGAGTTAATCGGCGCCAAGCTCGGTGCCGATGTGTAGTGCGGCTGGTGCCAGGCTGTAGACTGCCCCAAAGCTATTCACCGCTGGTGAATCAGTGTTTGCCGGGATCGCCGTCGAGAAGAGCACGGTCTGTGCAGAGAGGTCGGTGCCGAGTGAATCAGTGCCGAGGTCGGTGCCGATGGGTAGCACAGTCGGTGCCGGGCTGTAGCTTCCAAAGCTAATCAAACGGTGCTGAGTTAATCGGTGCCGGGATCGGCATCGTGGAGAGCGCTGTCGGTGCCAAACAGTCGGTGCCGGGTCGACCTGTTACAAGGTCGTTGCCGGGCTGTAGGTGGCGCTGAAGATGGTTACACCGGTACCAAGTCAATCGGGACTGGGTAGGCGCTGTTTTTCTCTGCCTCAAATTCGGCGGGAAAACCGCTGTCGATGCCAGGGTATGCAGCCGATGCAGCTGATTCAGTCAGCATGGTCGCCAAGGACAAGCACAGCAGCACTAGGAGAGCCTGAGGCTTGAGAGAGGCGCTGGGCTTGAGCTGTTTTTTTTTTTTTTTTTTGTGGTCGCTGTGGACGATTAAATAGACGTAGAGGACTACGTAGAGAGTAATGGCCACTTACCAATCTCAAAAGAGGGGTCGAAACCAGCTCTAGTCAGTAAACTGACATGAGAATTAGGTAGGAGCACTCTCAAAAATGCGTGAAAGTCTGAATCTTGGTAGATTCATACTTTCACGCATTTTTGAGCGTGCTCCTACCTAATTCTCATGTGTTTATTAAATTTGATGGTGATGGTAAAAAACAACAAATCAGTCAGTTTTGGTACAAGAAAGCAAACACAATCTGTGACCTGTCTCAGTGAAGTGAGCAAGAAAATGGCGATATGCTACTGTGAGGACGTCCTTCTTCAGCAGGAGGTGGGAGGGACTTCCCCATCACAGCAGGTCCCTGATAGGGCAGCTTTTTTTAATATATGCTCAGTGATTGATGGTCAGAGTGGCTTTTCCCATTCGGTAATGGTTGTCATTCAATTGAAAGGGAACCCATTATTCTCCTTGTTATAGAGGTGTTATGAACTTAAGCCAATGTAAGGCATTTGTAAAGCATTAGATCTCTTCATAAAAGGCCATATTCATGTGTGGCAACGTGGCTGGTGATTGTGAACATGTGTAGAGGTGATCAATCACAGACAGTTGTAATCCGGTTTAGAAAGTGGCTTTATTTATAATCCAGGTCTGGCGACCAAATAATAAATCTTTGCAATACACAACAATGTGTATTGCATGGAGAAGAAAACAGGGTTACAGTCTCAAACAATAATCACAAACTTATCTACCCCCCTATAATACTTGACACGGTCACCACTCCTGGGTTTGTGCAGTCGTGCTCGTAGTGGGTGATAAACAATGTTATTTCGTGATTATTGGTGCAATGATGATCTGGCTTGTGCTGGCTCAAGGCGACAGCTCTGGATATGTATTAGCTGTCCGGTGGTTCAATAAACACGGACAGTTACTAACAGGCAATACAAATAAACACAACACTCACAAATTTTCTTTTACGTTCTCTTTTTATTTCGCCGGCAGTCACTACTGCAACTCTTGCAGTCCTTCCAGGTTAAAGCACAAACCGAAGTGAAGAAAAAGATTACTGATTCTCCGGCCCCCTTTTTGCTATCACGCATGACCCCTTGGTAAACGATTGTAGCTGCTTTTATTGCTTGCAGTCACTACCTTGTTTACCTTCCAGGTCAATACGTTCCTGTAACAGAGTCTCGCCTTCGTCCAGGTTGACCGACTTCCCGACCCTGGAAATGAACAGTCAGGCCAGCCCATCTCAAGACTTTCCCTATCACTATTTTGTGCCCTCACAGGTTGGGAGGGAGATTTCCAACCAGAACTCATATTTCTGTCACACCATGTCACTTGCATTCTTGGCCATGGCTTAACCCATTTAGCAATAGCACCCACACAAGAAGAGACACATAGTATCCTGAGTTAACAGCACGTCCTTGGTGTACGATAATGGAAGATAACTGGTCATTCCTGTTGTCCACAGTCATTTTGCTCTTCTGCACAGCAGTAAACTTGGCATTGTGTTGCTTTGTAACAGTCCTGTCTGGTTTAGACTGCAATCATTCTTCCTGCTGACTGAATAAGTTCACGTTTCATGAAAGGAGAAGTTTTGCATTGCCTACATTTGTCATTTCTATAAATGAGCTATTCCAAACACATGGAATCTGTACCAGCAGGTACATGTAGAGGGTAAACATGCAACACCTGTCTGTTTGATGAGCAGTAGTTGTCATGTCATGACTTATTGTGACTGAAACCATGCGAGATACTTCAGGATAAATTTCAGACAAACTGGTGAGAAACTCTGCAACATCTTGCTGCTCACCTCTATTGAAGGGTTCTCCTAAGAAATGACAAATATCCAGAGTAGTTAGAGTTAAAGCCTACTGTTGACTGTGTTTTAATGAATCTTTCAGAGGCTGCAAGCGAAGAAGACACTGCAATGTTGCATTTGCATAGCATGAGGTGAAATTCGGGTTGCTCAATCCTCTGAATGGATGTGTAACTGCAAGCGTTCTCTTAGAAGATTGAGGCTTTTGCTGTTCCTGAACATTAGTGACGGCTCAGTGAATGAAATGCACTCAATCTTTTACACACCTTGTGTCCTTTGTGCATGTTGTTCTTCTTCAAGCTTATCAACTTAGGGCAATAAATCCCTCTGAGCCTACTGTACTCTGCAACTGCAGTTTGAGGTGCCTTAAAGCACATGGGGACACCACTTAAGGATGTAACTATGGAAAGTGCAACAAAACTTTGTCCATAGGGGGAAATGGAGTTACCAAGATCAATCCTAACTGTTTTTAGAGTCTTACCCTGGCATTTGTTTATGGTGATTGCATGAGCACCAATGACTGGGAACTGCTCTCGAAGAATGTAGACTCTGTCCATGACTTCAAACTTTGAGCGTAAACGTTCATTGATGAGACCAGAGGTAATGTAAATGTTCTTGTGAAGCACCAGTTTGCAGCCTATTTTGACTCATATGGTAGTTTCCAGTCCAGCTGTACAACTGCAGTCAGCCTTGTAGGCATTCATTTTTTTCAGCACATTTCTCTGGAAGTTAAAAGGGCAGTCCACAGTCCATAAAATGAATGTCCTCTCCAGGCATACAATCAAGCACGGCAGTCTGGATCTGGTTACTGGCATCTACAGTAGGCATGACGCAGGTTGAGCCCTCAGGATGAAATACCTAGGTGGCTATTTTTTTAATTAACAGTGGGAGAAAACCACTTCATCAAGTACAGTAGAATCTGCCAGAACTGACGGATGCTGTATCTACTATAAATACTAATGAGAGCAAAACAAATACAAAATAAAAGGGAGACAGAGATCTTTTCAAAAATGCTGGGAGTCTTTGTGTAAATGGATTTTATATTTTTAAATGCTGCAATAACAGTTCTGCTTGTGAAGCATCCACACTATAATTTGACAGAACAGGCAATTTATTTGTACTGTGCAGGACCTTGATTTCCCCCATTGGTGCTTGAGCCCCGCAGCACTCACGGAATCTCCGCCTGTACACCTATTATTAGTGATTAAAGACTGGTTTTCAATTGATAAACTTCACATCCCGCGCAGAGGGAGAACACAAACAGAAAACACCATTAAGCGGGGTTGGCATTGCAAGGGAGATGAAGGGAGGTTTCACAGCTCTGATCGAGTGACTATTTTCTAAGCATTATTTGAGAATGCTTATTCACCATTGCTACACCCTGTTAGAAAATTGACTTCCCTGCATTTTTTTAAATTATTCAATCAATCATAAAAATCACAATTTACAAGATTAAATACCCTACTATACTCCTCCGGGGCGCTACCATAATAGAGTCACACAACTGTGATGGTGCACGCCGATTGGCTCAGTGGATATGTTGGATTTTGCTAATTAGAAGCCTGGCATATAGCGAGTTATGGAAAGAAATGATCATTTATGTTGTATTTAATGTGGTGTATATAGTGTTTTGAGGACAAAGGACACAACATCAGTAAGTAGGCACTATGAGATGAATGATCTTGCTTTCAGCTCAGTTTTGATATAAATAGTGTATATAGCTTTTTGCTGGTTAGTTTTACTTCAAGATTGAAAACCTATTTTTATGCTATATCATTTCCATTTTAATATGACTGTCTTCACATTTGATGTAAGAAAGTTTCAGACTTTTGGTACTGGTACAGATGGTAATTCTAGGTGATTTAGTTTTTCCGCTGCAACATTGTGAAAACAGCAAAACTCGGAGCTGTATAGAGACTCACGGTAGTTTCAAACAAGTTTTTCTACCGTTCCTCTTAATACCGATTGCAGCTTGTACAAAATGCAGCGATCAAGGTTAACAAGAACAAAAAAACTTCCATATTTCTCATCCTAGCAACCCTCCATTGGCTCCCAGTGTTGCCTAAGGTTGATTTTAAGGTCCTACTCTTAACTTATAAAGCCCTGAATCATCTGGCCCAATCATACTTATGGAATCCTTTAGTCCCTTATATTCCTGTGCGGTCCCTCCAATCCCAGGATGCTGGGCTGCTTACTGTCCCAAAGGCTTTTAAGAAAAACAAAGGTGGTAGAACGTTCAATTGTAAGGCCCCTGTACTGCGGAACAATCTCCCTGGCTCTATAAGAGAGGCAGTTGCAATTTTTAAGTCAAGATTGAAAACCTATTCTTATGCTCTATCATTTCCATTTTAATAGGACTGTCATTTTTGTATTTTTCGTATTGTGGACATTGCCATTGAAAAGATACACCAGGCGGCAGAGTTGAGAGTACATTGTTTTGTTTTTTTTTCCCTGTCACTGAAAGCGCAGACACACTGTTTGAGCAGAACAGACGGGAGGAATAAAAATAAACACAACGACGTTACAGATTTCAGTAATTTTTCAAGGTATGTGTCTGAGATGGGTGGATAATGTGCAAAAGTGTTTTTTTGTGTTTTTCTGTAGCGTTTACAAACCGCTAAAATACATTATTGTAAGAGACAAAGTCGGGATGACCGAGTATAAAGACACTGATTTATTTATTTATTTGCTATCTTCCAGTTCATTTAATTGTTCTTCATCCAAATCGGCATGTCTACTTACTACTTTGGGATTTTTTTCAGGTAATTGGTCACTCAGTTTCATAGTTACAGCGGTACATCTGTAACTGTAAAAACAAGATGGCTACCGTACAACAATTCAAATTCTGTGAGGCAGCGCAGTGATTTATAATCAATTCTGTGAGGCTCCTACTGTTCGTATCCATCCATTAGAGGTGTATTTGAGTGCTAGGAAGAGAATTGGCAGGACACCGGAAGTCAGACACAAAGGATTTTTATTTATAATCGACAAAAATGTACTTCAAAAGAAAGTAATCCAAAATAATATTTTTTGTTTAACAGCTGTCCAGACTAGACTACAGTTTTAACAACAGTTCTTTACTGAATCAGACTTCCCAAGTAAGTATTGTTCGTGGCTGAAGTCATTTAATTTAATCAGTAAAGTGCCCACCTCATTAACTTGTTTTTTTCCTTTTCCTTTTTAAGGGTCTGTTCTAAGATGTCCAGCAGGTGTCGCTGTCCACCCGAACACTGCAGAAAACCAGGTAAGCAGAGCCATAGAGAGAGCTCGGCTAACTGTGGGCACAGGCGCCATGCTGTCACCAAACCGGTGTGTGCGTGCACTCTCCGCAATATAAATCTATGAGGAAATCTGTGGTATGGAAATGTTTTATTTGTTGTAATAAGTTAATTAAAATCACATACAGAAATTGTGCTTGGGTTAATTTTATTAACTAAAACCATTACTGATGATGAATACCTATTCATCATTTATAAATAGAGGGTTAAACCATTGCTAACTTGATTTTGTTTCTTACCGCTAGCCAGCATCATGTTGTTTAAAGAATTAAAAAAAATAAAATAAAAATTGTTGTCAGTATTTATTTTAAATTGTTTTTTTTTTTTTTTTTTTTTTAGCAATATTTTAAAGTTTCTTTTTATCTTGTATTAGTTGATAATATATAATCTCTCAATCAAATTATTATAATGATCAGCTGCCGATAAAGTCGGTACAAATAAATCCTAGTCAGTGCAGATTAGGACATATTACTTTCAATTTAAGGGCAACTTCAAAATCCTGACCTGTCTCAAAATGTCCGGTAAGTATTGGAGCCAGCTGGAAAGTCTAGATGAGAGGGGGCGACCTGGCAAGAAAACTGATTCAACCCATATTTTAAGACAAACAAATGTAATGCAATCCTTAATATTAAAACCATATTTTATTTAAAACTAAGACTGCAAGTTCAAATCAGCACCTGTAGTAAACTGTGTATATATATATATATATATATATATATATATATATATATATATATATATATATATATACGCTTATAGAAAGTCTACACACCCTTGAACATTTTGACATTTTGTTGTATCAGTGTGTGAACAGGCTGGCTGTAGGGGTGACGTCAGGCCAGAAAGAATAACACAAGCAGGCAGTACTGGGGTTGAAACTGAGACGCAATGACTGCGCTCAGTGTTTTAATGAAACAAAAAGGTTTAAACAAAAACAGCACACGGCACTTGACGCCAAATAAAATAGATGAACTAAAACAGCAAAACAGTAAACAAACATCGGACAAACAAACAAACACTGTGAGTTAATTAGTTTTACTTCTCTTTTTGTTTTCTCCTTCTCCCCACCCGTTCTCCACTTACCGAACACACAACCCCGAGTGAGTAAAAACATGCTGCTTTTATGCAGCTGTACCGAGACTCGATTGTTAATCAATCATTCAATTGGAGTCTCGGTACAACTGCTCGTGAATTAATGAAGTATAATTCCCCGTGCTCACATATTATTACATTTTACCTGCACGTGAAGTGCTGTGGAATCCTCGTGCCTAAAAAAAAATATCCATTTTAAACACTCGTGCTCTTAACCCATATTTATATCCAATGTATTTTATATGTAAACACCAACACTAACACACTACATACAACATAAAACACTAATAAATATAAAGGGGTGCGACAATCCGCCACACAGTGCCTCAGAGTTTCATGCATTTAAATGAGAATTTTTTTTTCCACTTATCTTCACACCATACTCTACACTGTTAAGGGGAAAAAACATTTTTATTGAGAAAAAAATTATATATTAAATACAAAACTGAAAGATCATGATCACTCAAGGAAATTGGGTGATGCGCTGCGTTGGGTTTGTGCCAAACATAACGCTTTGTATTTAGGCCAAAAAGTTCCACTTTAGTTTTGTCAGACCACAAAACTTTTTGCCACATGGCTAAAGAATCAGTGTTTTTTTGCATACTTCAAACAGGATTCAAGGTGGGCTTTTTTGAGTAATGGCTTCCTTCTTGCCACCCTACCATACAGACCAGATTTGTGGAGTGCTTGGAATATTGTTGTCACATGCACACTTTGACCAGTTTTGGCCATAAAAGCCTGTAGCTCTTGCAAAGTTGCAATTGGCCTCTTGCTAGACTCTCTGATCAGTCTGAGTCTTGCTCGGTCATCCAGTTTAGAGGGATGGCCTGATCTAGGCAGGGTCTTTGTGGTGCCACACACTTTCCACTTCTTAATGATCATCTTGGCCATGCTCCAAGGGATATTCAAGGCCTTTGACATTTTTTTTATATCCATCCCCTGATCTGTGCCTTTGAAAAATTTTGTCCTGGAATTCTTTTGAAAGCGCCTTTGTGCTCATGGTTGAGTCTTTGCTTTGAAATGCACTACCCAGCACAGGGAACCCACAGGAACTTCTGAATTTATCCTGAATCATGTGAATCACTAATATTTAATACAGCTGGAGGCCACTTAACTTGGTGTTTGATTTGGAAGGCGATTGGTTACACTTGAGCTAATTCAGGATTGCTATTACAAGAGGGATGGGCACTTATCCACCACGCTTCATTCTAGGCTATAAGGCAACAACAGCTGAAAATTTAGAAAGGGGGTGTAGACGTTACATAGGCAATGTATGTATATATATCACATGAACGGGATTGACAATCACCTGCGGTCGGTCGCCAGTCAAGAAAGATCAAAAGTTGGCCAAACTCTATATACAGCTCTGCAAGTAAGTGTATAATACTGCCCTCTGGTGGACAAGGGGAGGAGCTGCATGATCACAGGTACTTTTTACCAGGGCCTCCTTGAGGACAGAAAACAGTGCAGCAATCACTTTGTAGTCCTTTGTTTGTCTTAACAGGCTCCTGGGTTTTCTGCTGGAGGAATTAAAGTTTGCAGACCACTTGGTTTCTCAGTCCTTAAGTGGTACTACTTCAAGCAAGAATGGTGTGCTCACAAACAAATAAACTGTTCCAACACTTTGGCCTTTTTTATCGTGTGGATTTGTGACTTTGTTCACTACCAATATTAGTCCATGTATTGCCCTGGCTGCACTCCTAAAATCATACAGTGTTTTTTTACCTACTATACAACCCAAGCAGGACTTTTAAAACACTGTTTCAGACTTTTGCGTGGGTTTTTATAGTTGAATGTTGTATCACCTGTGTTTTATTATGAATTTTGGGAATATTAAGTAAACCGACATCCTGTGATAGGAGTTATTGTCTAGGAATATATGGGGTTTAAAGATCATTTAATCTTAGGTGGAGTGGAGCAAGGCCATTTAAAGTCGTAGAATTTAAAAGCAACACCTTTAAATTGATCCTAAACTGGACAGGAAGAAAATGCAACAGTGGTGGCTCCAGGATTCTGGAAGAGGGGAGGCAAAGGGGTGGCACGACAGATGGGCTTGGGGGTGCGAAGGTTTCTTAACCCTAACCCAACACATACACAGGGAGAATGTCTGTCACACACACACACACACACACACACACACACACACACACACACACACACACACACACACACACACACTATCATGAAAGAAACAAGTGGAAATTATTTGGGGAGAGAAAACACTAGCCTGTATGTTGACTTGACAAAAAAAAAATAGTTCTGTATGATACGTAGCTCTTTTACTAGTGTAATGTGCACTATAAATTCTAATTTTAATGCAATAAAGTAAACTTTTAAAATAGTTTCACCTTACAGATAACAGATAACCAGAACTTCTCTAAATATACTGCTGTCAGAAGTAGAACATTATCAATCCATGCCTTTCTTTTAACACAATCAATGGGCATTCCACCTTTTAAAGAATGGACAAACCACAACTCTTTTTTAAGCCAAATCTATTTCTATGAACAATTGTTTTAAATATTATAAATCAAATTAGCCTACATTAGCCTATAACGTATTTAAGGGTTGTTCATTTTTTTAATGTTTAAATATAGCCCCCGCCTCCCCCTCCTTCAAAACTCAGCCTGCCATTTGATGTGTATTCTAAAGTCTACACACAAATATATTTCAGGGAGCCCAGCAAGACCAAATGACATATTTTGCAAGAATGAACACTTCAACAAATCTGTTTTTACAGTGCCTTAAAAAAGAAGTAAATGGGAAAGCTTGTTAAAAACTACAATAGTAATTACTTGTTAATCACATTGACTGAAATTAGCTATTCCATATGAAAAATTAATAATTATCTTGATAATGTTACATATGAATGCAATAACGATAACAGGTCCTGTTTTATCGCCAGTAATGCAATATCAATACTCACTTGAAATCTGTCAGACATTAAACAAACAGTTTTCAAACTCTGCAGGCACATTCCAGCAATACAGTTTTCCAAGACAACAAAACAGATTTATCTGTTTTTTATTATTTTTGAAATAGCACTCGTAAATAATATTCTTTTCAGAATATTGCAGAATATTTTTAACGCGTTTGCTGATTTCCAAGCAATACAGCAAATGTGCTCTTCGTAACCCTTCACACAGTAACATGCTGTTGTATGTTTCCTAAAGGAGAAAGTTTGGTCTCTGGATTGGAAAAGAAACAAGACCAATTCATGAATATTTACCTTTATACTGGCTTAATGAAAGCATATGATTTTGAATGGAATATGTGAAGTGCTGTTGTACACAAATATGAACAGAACCTATGAGTTATAAATTATACTCAATCCACATTACGCACCAAACTCATCAGCGTTTTTATTATCAGCACCTTTTCCATGCACACATTCATGAGCATTAATGCAAACATCACATATACCAGTTGGGTTTTTTACAACCGTGTGTGTTTGTGTGTTCTACACAAGGTTCTTTGTCAGCTCTGAGGCAATTTTTTTTTTTCATTGAGCTCTGACACCGACTCTAGAAATAATGACATACCTGGGTCCTGTATTTAACGTGGGTCCTGTATTTAACGTGAAATTCTTCTTCTGTACACCATGGAATAGCTTACAAGCTCACAACACAGCGAAATCAAATAAGGAAATACATCAATTAGAAAACCCATATGTTAATAAACAGTTTAGTTTAATATTACATACACATTTCTTACTGTCGTTGGTACAGGTCGTGGATCCAGTTTCGTTTGTTTCTCATGCGAGTGTTCGCGCTTCAACCAAATGCCGTTAGCACTGATAATGCCTCTGACTGGCTTTCAAATTTTCTTAATTCTTACTCTAATTGGGTGTAAAGATAACAAGGTTAACCATAGATTGGACAATGCTTTGTAAGGTGGGTTTTTGTTGTGACATCTGCAGTGATTGTTGCTAGGTGGTTCCAAACAAACAGGTTAGTCTATAGCAGTGGTCCTCAAAGTAATTTTGGCACAGGCATAAATTCATCTTACTTGGCTGTTTGCGGGCACACTGACTATTGTATAGGTTCTTATCTTTATATATATATAATCAAACAAAATCCCTGGCTTTGTGCAAGTGTACCTAAAAGAATTGATGCTGTTTTGAAGGCAAAGGTTGGTCACACCAAATATGGATTTGATTTAGAGTTTTCCTCTGTTCACTCACTTTGCATTTAGTTAATTGATAAATATAATCTATTAACATGTCTATTTTTGAAAGCATTCTTACTTTACAGCATTTTTTCACACATGCCTAAAACTTTTACATAGTACTGTATATATATATATATATATATATATATATATATATATATATATATATATATATATATATATATATATATATATTATTCAGGCCTCTTCTTCGCAATAGACTATTGTAAATCTGCTTCACGATAACAAGAACATCAATTTAACAGATTTTCCATTCAAGACACTTTAATATTACTTTCATGGGCAATTAAAATACCTGTCCTAACTCAGTTTCCCAGGACTACTTTCAACATGAGCTTAACCACTTTATGGGGCACTACACCTTTAAGTAAAAATAGATTTAAACTTTAGAGTAAAAAAGGCTTTTGCTTTTTATTTAAACAAAATGCATAACATTTATTTACAATATTCTGAGGTAATGTGTTCATACGTAGACAATGAAGTGAAACTATGTTACATAGTATCACAGAATATTAAATCGGTGTCAGCTTTTCATCAATATTATCTACTACTATTATTATTCTTGTTTAAAAATTGTTTTTAAAATAAATTTACATCAAACAATAAAGTCTGACAGTCAATTTAACGGGAAACTTGCCTCAACATCGTAAGTTTTAGCCTTCATACTGGAATTATCTTTGGCTTTCAAGACACCAAGTGTAGGTCATATAAGAATGACTAAATTTCCTTTTCAATTAGCTGTTCTTCCCTTCAAAAAAGTGAGCGCTGAAAACATTGAAAGTGCCATGTTGTTTAGAACCAGGTAGCAACCATCTCTAAGGAAATGAGCGTCAGTGACGAAGCAATAAAGAGCCATATAGTTTGGAGAGGATATTTTAGGGGTGGCACCTGACACTGCAATGCAAAGATGCTAACACAGGGATAATGTGTTCTTGTCTCTTAGTTCCTGTTAAAACTCAGCAATAATTTGTACAAGTTGCAGGCGAGATATAACATAACTACAAGTACAAGTGAAAAAGGCATTACACTAATCAATCCCAGGCAATACAAAAGCATGCATCCATCTCTCAGCATCTGGTAGGGAAAGAATAATTCTCAATTTGGCAATATTTCTTAGATGAAAAAATTATTTTAGTAACATTTCAAAAGAAAGACTTCTCATCTTGTCTTTAAATTTAGGAGAAAAGCTGAAAGGTGAACTGCAGGTACTTCCTTGCGCTGGTTTTATAGGGATGTAGAAATAGGCATCTTTGAGGGCCACAGTGGTGAACCAGTCACCCGGCCTGATTGACTGCAACAGCTGTTGTATAGTCAACATTTTGAACCGCCTTTGGCTCAGATGCAGGTTGACCTGTGAGGTCGAGGATCGTTCTCAGGCCACCATCTCGCTTTGGTACTAGGAAGTACCTGGAGTAGAACCCTTCCTCCAGCTTGAGGGGATCTATCATGCGAATCGTCCATTTTTGCAATAGAGCTGCTACCTCCTGAGACATCACAGCGGGATTCTGTGGGTCTGACTGAAAGGGAGGGAGATTGTGCTTGAATTGCAGTGAATAGATGTTCATTGGGTCCGATACCAGTTAGATTTCTGAAGGACGTATTCAGAGACTTGTGCAACTTTGTTCTAACTATGACTAATAGTTCTCTGTCAACAGGGACATTTCCAGCTGCTTTTAAAACTGCCCCTTGAAACCTCTACTTAAAAAAAAAATCAAATTTAGATAGTTACATTCTGAGTAATTATAGACCTATTTCAAACCTTCCATTTTTTAGCTAACGTTCTTGAAAGGGTGCTGTTTAAACAAATTAATAGTTTCCTCGATAGTAATACTATTTAGAGAAGCTTCAGTCAGGGTTTAGTTCAAATCATAGCAGAGGCTGCTCTGGTTAGTGTTGCTAATGATCTACTTATGTGTATAGTCAAATTGTATATCTATTTGATTTCTTTTAAACCTGAGCTCTGCATTCGATACTGTAGATCATGCAATTTTAATTAATTGTCTTAAATAATGGGTAGGTCTCTCAAACTGTTCTGAACTTGTTTAGATCATATCGATCAATAAACAGTACTTTGTTTCCCTGTGTCGGGACTGGTTAATAGAATATGTGGTGTCCCTCAGGGCTCCCTTCTTGGTCCTATGTTATTTTCCTTATATATGTTACTAGGTGAGATTATTCGTAACATGGGATGAACATTCACTGTTATGCTGATGACACACCACTCTATAACTCTGTTAAACCAGATGATACCAATGAAATTACAGTTTTATGTCTTGCTAACATTAAAAGTTGGATGTCTTAAAACGTTCTGCAATTCAACCGAGATAAAACAAAAGTCATATTAATCCCAGAAACAGAGAGTTTGCAAAAATAGATTTGGATAACCTGACTTCAAATTTGAAATCCAAAGTGAGAAACTTGGGTGTTACGTTTGATTCTGAGCTAAGCTTTGAATCTCATATTAAATAAATTACTAAAGTGTGTTTTTATTATCTGAGAAACATTGATAAAATTAGATCATTTCTTTCCTTGTCTGATGCCAAAAAAGTAGTTCATGCCGTTCTCATCTAATTTGGACTAATGCAATTCTTTGTTTTCTGGTCTAACATTTAAAGCACTTAATGGACAGGCACCAGACTATTTAATTGAGATGTTAATTCCATATTAGCCTGTGCGTACATTTAGGTCAGCTGACAGTGACTTACTTTGTGTTCCGAAGGTAAAGCACAAAAGGAAAGGACAGGCTGCTTTTTATTACAATGCTCCCAGACTGTGTTCACTGAACTCACTGCCATGCACCCCCAATGGCAATTTTTTAAAATGAGACTTACGACATGTTTTTATAATATAACCTTTTTTAATTGAATGTGCTTTCAGTTGTTTTTTTTCTGGTGCCTCAAATGGTTATGGTCTGTATTACATTTTTTAATCACTTTTGTACTAATTCTTAATTATTTATAAAATTCACACCTTTAGTATACATGTTTACTTTCTCTGTATTTTAAATCTTTTTAAAGCGCTTTGAGCAGCTTTTGGCATCAAATCAGGTTTATTATTATTATTATTATTATTATTATTATTTATTATTATTATTATTATTATTATTATTATTATTATTATTATTATTATTATTATTATTACTAGTAGTAGTATTGTTATTGTTATATTCTCATAGAGGGACTGCAGCAAATGGGGTAGTTCCCTAGCTGTGCGGTGAACGCTCTGACATCAGAAACCTGTCACTGTTTGTAAGGCAGCGTCCTTGGATAGGAGCGCCAAATTAGGCGGCTTGACCAAGGCTGCAATGGAAGCCTGAACCGGCAGAAAATGGGCCAGCCCCAGCTTTTCCACATCATACATCCTATACAGGGTGTCCAAATGGGAAACAGCAGGAGCTCTTTCCGAATGGTCCCAGGAAGACTGGATTTCATTTAGAAAATCCGGGTGGACTGGAGGGGATATGGGAGAAGCGGTAGACTCCTTATGAAAAATGTATTGCATTGTTTCCCCTCTTGTAGGCCAGGGCACTTGCAAGGTTGCAGTGGCCCTCTTGATTAGAGGTATGAGCTCTGCTGACAGGCTTAACCACAGCAGATATGCCGTCTGACTCCACATCCTCAAAACTAGAAACTAGAGGGCTGAGCACAAACTGGATGATGGGCGGAGTTTCAAATTACGCTAAGGAATTAAGAAGAGCAGCTGCGATAGAGCCTGAAGCCAGATCTTGAAGTGAGTTTGTTAAGTTGTTATATGCAAGCATTTACTGTAAAGTTTATATATATTCTAGTACATTTTCAATCTTTTAGATCTTTTAGATATGTTTTAATTTGTTGGACACCCTTGCATCCAAGTCATGCCAGATTAAGTTGAAGATCGAACCAGACCAGAATTACATTAACCAGCCCATGCTGTAGTTTTTTACTCCTTTGAAGAACAAATTCAAGGAAGCACAGGGAGATCTTGCCTTTAGCCTTCTGGTCGAGGACAAGGGGTCCTCCAAAAATAAACCAGAGAATGTGTTATTTTCCCTGCATGCCTATGACAAGCTTCAGCGTGTCATTAACACGTTCTCAGGTTACGTAACACTTTTGCGGGTTAAGTTTGTATTAGGGCTATTTCAGCGGGAGCACGACAGATTAAAAAGCAGAAGAAAAACCATTGGAAACACACAATAAAAACTAGATATGAATACAGTTTTGATTCAACCATCAAAACAAAACCTAGAGAATGAATGATCCAGAATGATCCAGAACTTCCTTCAACAAGTTTAACCGTAAGGGCTGAAGAACAGTGAGGAGGTGGTGTGAGTAAAAAACATAAACCCATTATTAACCCTACAAAGTTAAGGAAATACAAAGACAGCTATTTGAATTTTGGTTGTATTTTCTGGTTTGTTGGTTTGTTCTTGGAGAGATTTTGGTAGGACGACCGCTCCTGGATAGATTGACTGGTCTTGAGCTTTCTCCATTTGTAGACTATCTGACAATGGATTGGTGGAGCCCCAAATCCTTACAAATGGCATTGTAACCCTTTCTAGACTGATGAGAATCAATAACTGTTTTTCTGAGGTACTCAGAGATTTATTTTGATCGTGACATGACATGTTTCCACACACCTGTATGGTGAAGGCCAAACATCTACATTAATGATTTAGATTCTGGAGACGATTTAAATTAAATTTGCAGACGACACAAAAATAGGAGGAGTGGCAAACACTGTTGCAGCAGCAAAGGTCATTCAAAAGATCCCAGACAAGATTCAGAACTGGGCAGACACATGGCAAATGACATTTAATAGAGAAAAGTGTAAGGTACTGCATGCTGGAAATAAAAATGTGCATTATAAATATGGGAGATACGGAAATTGAAGAAGGAATCTATGAAAAAGACATAGGAGATTTTGTTGACTCAGACAATATTGGGAAGCTATAAAAAGGCCAACAAGATGCTCAGATACATTGTGAAAAGTGTTGAATTTAAATCAAGGGAAGTAATGCTAAAACTGTAAAATGCATTAGTAAGACCTCATCTTGAATATTGTGTTCAGTTCTGGTCACCTCTCTACAAAAAGGATACTGCTGCACTAGAAAGAGTGCAAAGAAGAGTGACCAGAATTATTCTGGGTTTCAAAGGCATGTCATATGCAGACAGGCTAAAAGAGTTGAATTTATTCAGTCTTGATCAAAGAAGACTACGTGGCGACCTAATTCAAGCATTCAAAATTCTAAAAGGTATTGACAATGTCGACCCAAGGGACTTTTTTGACCTGAAAAAAGAAACAAGGACCAGGGGTCACAAATGGGGATTAGACAAAGGGACATTCAGAAAAGAAAATAGGAGGCACTTTTTTACAGAGAATCGTGAGGGACTGGCATCAACTCCCCAGTAATGTTGTTGAAGCTGACACCCTAGGATCCTTCAAGAAGCTGCTTGATGAGATTCTGGGATCAATAAGCTACTAACAACCAAACGAGAAAGATGGGCCAAATGGCCTCCTCTCGTTTGTAAACTTTATGTTCTTATGTTCTTAACTCAAAGTTTCTGATCTTCATAGAGGGTGGGGCCTCCCAACCTCACCCCTGAAAATATACCTAATTATTTAAACACCTGATTCTAATTATCCCCTTAATACAGCTGATAAAACCTGGGGTTCACTTACTTTTTTACATACCCTGAATCTTAATTACTCATTGTTTTCCAAATTCATACATCATTTTGTTTCAAAAGATATGGAATTGGTTAATACAAACCCTATTGGATATTTAAGAAAATGGATTTGATTCAAGAAGGCTCTCATGGTAAAACTATGGAATTTCTAGAATTATCATTGGGGTTCACAAACTTTTTCTCACCACTGTGTATTTATATATATATATATATATATATATATATATATATATATATATATATATATAATATAAAAATAAAATACACACCAGGGATGGACTCCCATTGCATAGCAGTTTGATCCATTCTTGGTTTTAGTACTATAAGTTTAATAGGGCAAGATAGTATGCAATCCTGACCGTGTCTTCAATCCACCTTGACAACTGTTGTTTGGACAAGGCTTGTCCATGGAACTTTTGCTCTGATTGCTGCCAACTCTGGGTGCGGTCAACATAATACGCCAGTAACTTAATCAGACAGAGTGTATGGAACTTTCTCTCCTTGTCATACTGAAAAGAAGGTAGATGGAAGGCCTCCAGTTCCATTAACTGGTTCAGAAATGCTTTTAGGGAGAAAAGCTGGATTAGTATGGAGAGTTACCTTAGTTCTAGCCTGCAAAAAAAAACCAAACAGGCTTTAGCTGTTGAGAATGCTTGCATTTCACCTACCCACTTAGGAAAGAAAGCTGTCTTTAATGATAGGAATTGCAGCTCTGCTGAGTGTAGGGGTTCAAACGGTGGTTCTGTAAGCGCATCCAACACTACATTAAGTCACCAGCGAGGAACAAGATCCTTCCTTAACCTCCGAACAACATTCAAAAACTATCCCACTAGGAAGTTTGCTCCTGGGGAGCCATATCAATTTTAATATGGCAAGCTGAGGTAGCTGCCTTAAGCAGTAAACTGCCTTAAGTAAACCTTAGGCACGGAGGGAGATTTCACTTCATCAAAAAGGTCCTACAGGGGTTCCCGAGTGGCTCATCCAGTTAAAGCGCTGCCGCTGGGAGTGCAGGATGAATCATACAGCTTGGACGGCGTCAGTTCGGGTCCGGGCTGTGCAGAGAGGCCAAACATTGCTGGGGACTCCAAAGGGGGCGTCACATTGGCTCTGACGCTCCTGGGTTGGGGATGGGATACCGGCAGGGAGTAATTCCCCTCAT
Organism: Polyodon spathula; assembly: GCF_017654505.1. Taxonomy (NCBI): domain Eukaryota; kingdom Metazoa; phylum Chordata; class Actinopteri; order Acipenseriformes; family Polyodontidae; genus Polyodon; species Polyodon spathula. The sequence goes on along the minus strand of NC_054535.1, from coordinate 59,950,577 downwards.
CAAGCAACAGTGAACCCTGTTGGCCAGACACTGAGCACATTCAGAGTGGATAAAAAGCAGGGCTAATCTCTGTTCTCTGGGATCGGTAGCCTGCCCGCCTCTGCTCTGGATTGTTCGGCATAAAAGCGATTCTGGCTTTAGGCTTGAGATCGGAGAATGCTCATATGCCCTCAGAACGTCTGTGCTATGTGGAGACTCGCTTTGGTGAGGTGAAAAAAAATAACTGGAAATTCCAAATTGGGGGAACAAATTAATAAAAATAATAAATACAAAAAAAAAGGTCCTGTAAAAATTGCAGTATATCTGCCATGGGAGTGTGTAGATGCTGCTCTGGCATTCTGAAGCATCTCAATGGCTTTGTCAGACAAACCAAGAGGGCTCAAATATCTCCACTCATGGGCCAGACCCAAAGCTCCAGAGCTGTTGGATCTGGATGACACAGAATCCCCTATGTCATGATGCATCGGCAGCTCCCACGGCTGACCAAACAATAGCTGTGCCAGTGTCAAGAACCATGTTCTCCTGGGCCACTTTGGGGCTACTAAGAGCACTACTAAGATCTTGCCTGATCTACTCCATGCGCAGTGGAAGCAGTGGCAATGATGAGAAAGCATAGTCCTGGGCTAGCACATACCAGAGGAGACAATGGGTGGACTCCTGGGTCACAAAGAGATCTATCAATGCGCACCTGAACTGCTCCCAGAGAAGGTTCATAACCTCTGGATGAAGTCGCCATTCTGAACTATAAAATAATTAGGAACTTACTAAAAATATGTATATATGAAAAGGCGCTAGCAAGAATTTTAATATTGACTCACGAAGAGCCGATCTGCAAGGGAGAGATCATGAACTTAGCTGCAATAAGGTACTGAATCCCGGAGAAGGGGTGAGGAGAGCTGCCGGCTTTGCGCAGAACCAAAAGCTAAGAAGAATTATTGCTTAAAAAGCTGAATTATTTCAAAATATTAAATAAGATAGAAAAAGTTAATTAAATCAAGTTATCACTGTAGTTATGACTTAGTCAGAGCTCATTCCTTCATTAGGCAAAGGCTGAAAGAGAAAATGGCACTGAGCCTTATGCGTTACTTGTACTTATCTCCTGGGAGCGGAGGCGACATCTGACAGAAACGGGGCTCTTAAAGAAGCAGCTTTGATATAAGTGCCGAGGTAATTCAGGCTATAATAGATTACATCCCATTAGGTAATAGTTACATTTCATACTTGAAAGGGAATAGTTTTTGAGCCATACACTCAATCAGTGCAGTTTTCTTGTATAAAATGGTTTTATTTCATTTAGGGGGTGTTTTTTTTTTTTTTTTTTAAATTACAACATATGGTAAGCCAGACACCAATGCCATTCCTTTATGAAATTGATGTGTTTAATGACAGTTTCTCAGTTCTCAGCTACGCTTGATTGGAAGTCAGGTTTTTTTTTTTGTATGTGCCTGCTCCAGTGAGCTGGCCTCGGTTATAAAACCAAATATGCCACAGATGTTTTTAACACTGAATATATAATGTGGTTTAAAGGTGTCATTGGCAGCCTACACTCTGAGGCACAGTCTAGTCTGTTTCAGTAAAATTATTGTTTTTACAGCTGTAGAACTGAAACAGATATCTGTCACTGCTCCAACATATATAGGAAATTCACTAAACGTGCTCAGCTGTCTAAGTGATAAAGCAATAAACCTTTTTTTTAGCAAAAGATCACAATTTGCCATTTTCATTTAGGTGTTCTGTGATAAGTTATTACCATGGTGTGCTAGTAGCACTATTACGGCTGAAAATAAAATCACTTCACACTGTCATTTTTTATTTTCACATGGGTTTACAACAACATCTAAGTGCCTTGCCAGTGGGTGTCATTTTATTGTAATTAAGGAGGGACTATGCTAATATTTCAGATGTCAGACATGATAAGAACTGTACTATGAATTAAACATGCATTGCTTAAAAAATCTGGTAAAGTACGGTATAGTAAAATGACATTACACTTCTGGAAGAATAATGTTCCATTCTGCATTCCAAAATGTTGTTGTAACATAGCTACTTCTGACTGTGAAATAGTTCAGATCGATGTTTAATCAATTGTGCAATAATAACATCTTGTCATAGAAAAAAAAACAGATGTAATTTAATTTAATTTAATAGCAGAATTGAAATGGGAGATTTTGCGAACCAAAACCAAGCACCCATCCCTCCGCGCCCTCTATGGCAAAATGCATGAGGAACAGCATATCAACATGAAGCAAAACACATATGTGAAAAAGATCTGTCCAGAGGTTAGAACAATGTGGCAGTCAAATGTTTAATTCCTACTGGACATCAACTGTCATTTTTTGTAAGCCTATCACATGACCTCAATATGGCAGCAGTGGTGGCTTTACAAAAACTTATACATACTTGTGGCAATGTTGCCCCGCCCTTGTGTGTATTTCTGTGTTGTATGTTGCATGTAGTGTGTTAATGTTGCTGTATAGTCATTGGTACATGGGATTTAATATGGGTTACGAGTGTTTAAAATGCATATTTATATTTAGGCACGAGGATTGCACAGCACTTCACATGCAGGTAAAATGTAGTAATGTGTGAGCATGGGGAATTGCACTTAATGAATTCACTTCTAGTTGTACCAAGATTCCAATTGAATGAACAATTAGCAATCAAGTCTCGGTATAGCTGCATAAAAGCCGCATGTTTTCACTCACTCGGGGTTGTGTGTTCGGTGAGTGGAAAATGGGATTGGAGATGGAGGTAACAGTAAATCATAATATTAAGCATAATAGCAGCTCACTGTTTGTCTGTGTAGTCTGTTTTTGTTTGTCTCTTTGTTTTGGCTACCAGTGCCGTGTCTTGTGTTTTGTTTGTTTTTCAAACCTTTTATTTTTTGTCTGTTTAATTATTAAATGCTGAGCACAACCAAGCGCTCAGCTTCACCAAACTCCAAGTCTCTGTCTGTTCTGTGTTGGTCCCTGTTTCTGGTCTGACTTCACCCATTACAGCCATCTTTGTGACAGCACCACTGACAGGGATGGAAGTAACACAGGTGTCACATTGAATTTTGTTTGTGGCTGTACAGATTTCAAGAATACCAGACTTTTTTGGTCATTTTATCTAATAGGGACCGCATCTTCAAATCAAAACACTGCATAACACTTCTTCTAGATTACATTTTAGTTAATTAAACCTTTACATAAAGGCTACTTTCCCCATGGTAACATACTGGTTTCTTATTTATTAATGGAGAATAAAACAGTAAGATAATTAGTTCAAAAGCAACCAATTTTCATGTTTGACAAACATGACATCTTTAATTTTTGTTATTTATTGCAAGTAGTGCTTCTCTCCATTATTTTGTTATGCAGTTCAATGGTTTAATGTTACTAATACTTCACAACACATCAAATCCAATAACAAAACATTTAACTACAATCCTTTATTTAGGAAACTTATAAAAACAAAGAACACTGCCCTTTATTGACAGCATGGGAAACCACATCATTCAACCACAAGGCATAAAAGGAACGGTCCATATTGGATAAATAAACTCAACTTCAGTAAAATAAACTGAAATGTGTTAACTATGTTTGTAAACATGAAACAAAGTGGCAACAAAGTGGCAGTATTCAAAGAGTTAAGCCCTTATATTGAAAAATGCAAAATAAGACAATAATCTTCCTATAGCTATAGATTTGGTATTCTTTAAATTCTTGTTTTAGATGTTTCTGCAGTCTCATGTCGGTCTTTCTGTGAAAGTTCTAGATTGGCTTGTTTCCTATTGATCTCACCATTGCTAATTTATTTCACTGGGCAGTAGCACTTCTGAAATAGGTGCTGTACAGTTTGTCGTTTCTTTGGGCTCTGCTGTGGGCCCTTTGTTGTTCAGTTTGTATGTGCTACCTCTTGGGGACATTACTAAGAAATACAATCTTGCCTTTCATTTTTATGCTGGAGATACACAAATCTATGCATCATTACCAGCACAGGTAGATACTCTTACAAAGTGACTTAAAGTTGCTGTAAATAAGGCCCTTCATGAAGCTATCTCCATGAACTACTAACTCTATATTCCCCTTCGTTCCTTGAGATCAGAAAATGCAGAACTCTTGGTTGTTCCAAAAAATAATAAAATCAGCTTTTTTTTCTGTTGTGCACTTTGTTTGTTGAACTTTATTCAGGTTGACATTGGGGAGGTTGAAAAATTAGATTCTTTTAAATCTGAACTGAAAACATACTTTTTTGATACTTTTTAAAATGTGTTTTTGTATAATTGTAGCTGGAGTGTATTGTACATATGAGTTCTCTTGTTTTGTTTTTAACATTGTACAGAGCTGTGGAATGCCACGGTGTGAAGGGCACTATATAAAAATAAATTTGTATTGTATTGTACTAATTGGGATTCTTATGAATCATCTCCAACATCTGATTTTGTAGCCCGTAATTAGCAGTAATCTTAAATGACCTTTGCTTAATCAGGATCTGTGAAATCAGGCAGTAAAATTATGATGAGGCATTGGAGTGATCACTAGACTCCCACAATACACCAATGGTTGTTCCACATAAAAAGGAAAAACATTTGTAAAATACTGTTAGTAAGCTAGTAAGATACATACCCTTTCAGCATGTATATTAAATCATGATAAAAATAGGTTACCACAAATTACAGTCGCAGCATGAATTGCAAATCACAACAAATGTCAATGTCTAATATAAATATATGTATGTAAGGTGCCTGTCTCAAATCCTGTCCAATAACATAATCGTTATCACTGTAATCCCAAGATGCTCGACTGTGTTTATCAGACTAATTAATATATATCTTCCATGTATATATATATAAACTCAATATTATAACTATATATATAATATTATACATATATATATATATATATATATATATATATATATATATATATATATATATATATATATATATATTTTTCTGACACACACACACACACACACACACACACACACATAAATCTATATATATATATATATATATATATATATAATATATGTCAGAAAAATATTTTTTGAGAGAAACTATGTGTGGAAAAAAGCTGCCCAATTTGGAGGATAAACAGCACATAATTCTGAATTGTGTGTGTTTTCAAAGGAAGATTGGCAGCTCTTTTATTTTTGACTGCTGTTTTCCCACCTGGCACTCGCTATAGAAGATACAATAGCAGTGTGCACTTTGCTCTGTCTTTGCAGGGATGGGCCCAGATCCCCATTGATGGTGCTGCACACAATGAATGCTGCTCAGAATTCCAACACCAACAGCAGTCACAGAAAAGTACACTGTCCGCGCCGGATACCAAATATAGGACACCCACTGTTGGTATAGCTCTTTTACATCTCCCTTTCAATTCTACTCATTCTGATGACAAGAGAGTAGAATCTTTGCTATTTATTTAGATAAGATACAAGACTAGGGTGTGTGAACTATGCACAGCTGAGGAGTCTCTTACAACAACGACTCACCAAAAAGACAGACAGAGCACAAAGATGTTAAGTGACTTGCTCAGGGTCACACAGTGAATCAGCGGCTGAGGTGGGTTTTGAACTGGGGACCTCCTGGTTATAAGGCTGGTTTCTTTAACCATTAGACCACACAGCCTCCTATTTCTTATCACGGTTGCTAGTTGGCTATCTTGCCGGATATTTCTTGTTTTTATATTTTATGGGGAAAGTCAGTTTTTGGTAACATAAGCAAGAAAGTTATCAAAACCACTTTGCTTTATGTTTAAAATAATTGCGGATAGGCAATGTAGAAGCAATGTACATGACAGCGTATACATCCTCTTATTACCAACCAAAATGCTGTTTCAGCCAGGCGCAGGATGAATGGAGATGCACGTAGCAACAGATTGTTGATATCGTATAATATTAATCAGAAAATAATAACTACAAAGACTAATTTGAGATAAAAGTTTTGCTCTGGAGAAGACACTACCCTTTATCAAAGCTAAGCTCAATCATTCTAACAATGTGAATGTAACAGCAATCTAGGGTAGTTAGATACAACTTAAAAATAATAGCATTCCAATCACTGTTACCTTTGTAAGATTTAATATCAGTTTGTCTCAGTGATATTAATTTGCTTGAATTGTTGCAATTTTTCAAATTTCCCCCTGTTTTATGGCCTTTTTTCATTGCAGATCATGAGCTGGATCCGATATGATCAAGACAAAGATCAGTAATACAAGCAAGAAAATCCATATATCTAATTAAGTCATTGTTAAATAGTAATATAATATTTACTGTAAGACTATAGTCTATCAATGTTATTTGTTATGAAAGGTAAGCTTAAAGTACACATAATGCATCCAAAAAATAGGAATCATAATACTTGAAACCACCTTTCTTTCTAAGCAACATTACTATACCTTCAATCTTCAATCAGTCACAATTGTTTTTCTTTTTGGCAATTGAGCCTCATTGATTATTTGTGGTTAAGGGTGGCTGATTTTTATTCATGCATTTTTATCAGTTTGTTGCAGTGTTGCCAACCTTAAAGATATACATGCCATTTAAGTTATAATATCTGTTTTTCTTCAATTTAATAAAGCTAAATAGTTTACATTACATATGTGTTGACTCTATACTCCCTTGAAAAAAAAAGTGATTTTCTATTAACATCCTCCTATTGTGTCCTGAAATATTGTGAGTTACATACTCAAGTTCGTATATACTTGTGAAGTCTTTAGTTGTGCTAACAGTCATTTTGTGCTCACATTTTAGGGCCTCCCTACTTTTTCTTCCACAATTAGAGCACTGGTTGCAGGTCACCAGCACATGCGTTCTCAAAGTTAACCACAGAATATTGTCACAGAGCATGCCAGTTGTATAAAACAATATTTAGAATCTATTTATCATGGGCAATTGCACAAGTATATGACCCATTTTCCACATGCTATACCTATTAGATGTTGGACAAGAAGGATGTCAAATACATGTAGGGAATGTGCACAGTCAGGGCTCAAAGTTGGCCAAAGTCCATAGGGGCATCTGGACTTTAAAATTTTAAAACTTTTAAAATTTGGTCTCCAAATAAAAACTTAGGGGCCAAGAAAATACTCTTAGTTAAAATATTTCAGTGACTTCATTTTTCCCCCCATTGATTTAATCTGCACTCCTGTGTTTTTTTTTTTTATTAAGCAACATGTATTTAATAATTACTTAATTCACTTCAAACGGCACCCAAAACACTTTGGATTTCAGTTTAGCATGTTATGGTTGCAGAACATGATATTATAACACTGTACAGAATACGGATATGAGATTTCCTGTAACCTGATTGGTCAACAAGCGTGCCTTTCTCCACTGTAAAGCTAGCCCGAATATACAGTATTCAAACTGTTTAATCATCGTTCCAAATCAATCTGCCTAAAAAAACGTAAATACAGTACAGCATGCATTCGCTTGTGTAATTGACCTTTTTCTGGTTTATTAAAGAAAATCTCAGTTCTCGTTGTACGCACACTATGAACGCTATCTGTCAATGTGGTATGTGTATTCAATCTATTTAAATTTAGTATAGCAAAGAAAAAGTTTAAAAAAAAAAATCTATTGAAAATAATGTTTGAAATCAGCGGTAATAGCAACTACTCTATGGTTTTAATGACAAGTTGTAAAAAGTAAAACAAGTTGATATCAGTAGCTCATCACAGAGGACTTTGAATAAACTTTACGAACACACTGAAGTAACTGAACAAAACACAATTAGCAACAACACATTGGCAGTACCAGATATTATCAATTATATTACTTTTGCTAATACATTTTACGACGTAATAGTAGTAAACACAGTTTCCAATAATTTTACCTTATACATAGTTAAATCGAAACCGTTCACAAACCAGGACCATTTTTTTTTTGTATACAAGGTACTAGGTCTGTGTAAATTAAGAATATATTTTTTAGTACTTATGTAGGTTTGGTACATAAGTACTAAAAGTACATAAGCACTTTGGTTTTTATTATTAGTACACAGACATATTTAAAATGTTTAAAGTAAAATGGTACGTTTGTTTATATTATTGATTGATGGCACTCTGGTGAGCTTGTAACTTCCTTAGAATTTAAAAGTGTGGCAATAAATACTTCCTGTAAAAACGAACTATTATTCAATAGTACTGTTTGTGTATCTTATAATGTGACGCAGGGGGCTCTCACTTTTAGCCTCTTATTTTATTGCAGAATACCGCAAATAATTAAGTTTTTTATTTATTATTGCAGAAAACTAGGATCCCTGGTAATTACTAAACATTCACCTGAAATATCAATCAATCAATCATTCCTGTTCTTTAATCAAGTAAAACTCCTAAGAACAAATTCTCATTTGCAAGCCTAGTACCAGACTGTGCCTTTTAGAAAGTGCTAGTTTGTAGCACATTTAGCAACAGTATGTTAACACTAAGGGTTGTTTACAGCTACATACAGCTTTGTACTTTTGGTTTAAACTATCGTTAATACTTTAAAACTATTCAAAATATATCGAAATGTAATACCCGCACAAATGCCCCAAACTAGTCCAAAAATTATTCACCCGCCCAAAGCCATACAAGCCCAATTGGACATGAACCCTCCCAATCTGGCAACACTGGTGTATATCCAGGCAACTTGGTGCGCACGCACATAGTAACTGCATAACAACCTCGGAGGCGCTGAAAACAAACCAATCCTTTATTAATTGAAGAGCTACCACCTATTTTAATACAATGCTGAGTTGAGTGGTTATTGGATGCTACACCTACAACTACATAAAAGACAAGCAGCTATCATTTTTTGAACATTTTATTCATGGTAATCATAGTTATACTTACAGTATAAATTAGAGTAATACACAATCATAACTTATACTTAAAAAAGTAATAAGAACAATATTGTAACTCGTTAGTAGTGCAAAGATTAATATTAGTAATAAGAGCATAATGCATTAATTTACTCAATGCCTTTTTTAGTATTACATACTAGTTTACTTATATTAACATTAGATAGTCCAAGATTAGTGAGAATCATGATCCGTGAAACCTTCCGAAATCACCCAGGTTCATTGTTTATCAGGGACATACCCAAATAACGTTAATGAGGAGGGAAGCGCTAACCTACTGTCGCCAGCCAACCCTCTCAGGGTACGGTGCCGAAGCTCGACAGCCACAGACAGGACACACAATAAAGAGCATTACAAATTAAAAACTTTACAACAAATGAACAATAACAATCCCTGGTGGGACACTGCTGCTGTACCCTTGAGCAAGGCAGTGTACTTTACCCATGTTGCTCCAGTCAAATTAACCCAACTAGATGTATGATTAGTTTATTGTATAACTAACATTGTAAGATTTCAGAAATGAAGATATTCGATTTTTTTGGACTTTGTTAAGTCGGCAGGTAGTATGGGCATTGCTTTAAATCTACAACACCTAATTTTAGTTTGTATCTATTATTTTATTGGGGCACGTAGGTTGTCAACATAGTTAGTCATGTCCACCGGTCGGATGTTACACAGGTTGACAGCGATTTGTTATAAGCGGCTACCAATTGCTATGCGGAAGTCACTTGACTCCGCGCAAACTTATTGAGTTGTTTGTGTTCATTAAAAACAAAACTAGTGCTTCATAAAATCAGAGAGGAAACAAACTATCTGCGAAACCAGGTTTTATTTCATACCTGACCTGCTCACTCCCACAGTCGCTGATGCCGAATGCATACTAAAAAATGATTGCAGAGACTAATTTTGGTCGCCACTGGCAACTCTCAGCTTGCAAGTTTAAGCCCTGACAGTTATAGTTCCCTTTCAATAAAGAAGATGACCACCAACCAATACTTTAGGGATATGCCTGCAACAGGTCAGATATTCGCTGAGCATTTTAAATCAAACCTGCCAATAGGCTTCTCCGTGGAGTGACGTCCTCGGTCCTGCCTCACCAAGGTAATATATAGTCACTACACAGAGAATTTGTTCTCTTTTGTATCGAACCCACAAATACGCCCAAAACAAGTGAGCGCGGCAAGGTTTGGTGTTCAGTAGAGTTAGAAGAGAAAGCAAGAGAAACTTAAGCTCTGTTGAATTCGAAAACCTTTTCATATTCTTTTGGAAAGTATCCACATACTCGTCGTGTTGTGTACTTGTTACAGAGCGATGGCGGTTGATCACAACCACTACACTGCACACGTTAGAGTTGATGTGAGAAACTCAAGTTGATTTGGCCGTTAGGCATATAGATCAGTGGTCCTCAAAGTAATTTTGGCACGGGCATAAATTCATTTTACTTGACTGTTTGCGGGCACGCTGACTATTGCATAGGTTCTTATCTTACACAGTGCCTTCTCGCGACGCGACATATATATATATATATATATATATATATATATATATATATATATATATATATATATATATATATATATATAAAGAGTTTTAGTGGGGTTATTCATGGCTCACACTGATAAAACCAAGTCTCAGGCAGTACACGTGCTGCATTTATTCATTAAATAATTTACATAAAATATGCAATGCAAATAGTTTTAAATAGCATATTTATACAGATAACCCTGAATAAACTAAACTAAAATAAAACACTACTCTGTTTTAAAGATCACTCATCAGGAGTACAATTATTCAGAGAAAGTGGATTTGTAACTAAATATACTACGTTTCCCTTGTCTGGTGAAATAAAAAAATAGAAACAGAAAATTAAATAAAAAATACTGAAATGTATTATTTTTCTCAATAACAGTTAGCGAAATTCAGTGTTTTCATGAATGATTGGACAGCTGTCAGGTCTTTCACTTTCCCTTTGGCTACTCACTCGTCTTCAGTTTTCAAGCAGAATACCTTGAACAGCCTCTGCTTGCTTATGATTGGACAGCTGCGTAACAATTGGCAGATATTTGACTCTCCTATTGGTTAAACATACAGTCAGTACCTTCGACTAAAACAAATACAGTTTATGTCCCACCCAGCTATCTTATGATTGGGCTAGCGCAGAGACAATGCAGATATTCAATTGGTTGATCGTATCACAAAAGCCATTCAAGAAAAAAAAAAAGTCGCGTAAGTACAAGTACAGCATAAGTGAACAGCACTGTCAACAGACTACAGTGGCGCTTTTGTTGAAAAACATATTTAAAGCTTTATTTATTTTCCCACGCTATGACCCACCAGAAATGTGTTTACAACCCATAATTTAAGAGCAGCTGCTACAGGCACGAATTTGCCCGTGGGAACGACTTTGCGGACCACTGGCATAGATGGAGCAACCACATTAAGTTGTTAGAACCTAATGAATGTATGCGGAGTAGCCCAGCTAGCCGCAGTGCAAACATCAGTCAATGAAGCACTTCTAAAGAGGGCCCATAACATAGCCACTCCTCTGGTCAAATGCGCGGCAGCACAGAAAACTCAAAAACACTTCCCTGAAAGGCTTGCCTGTGGAAGCCTGAAATCTGGAGCAGCGTACCTGACACTAGGTGCAGCTCTGAGGCTATCGAGACCACAGGATGCCATCCAGGTAGGCCGTTAGGAGACCTGCTTTGTTGGCCAAGCGTATTACCTGTGTTGTAGCTGTGTAAGGTGGGCCTATGTGATCCTGCATTGGCCATTAGGAGGCTTGCACCAGGGATGCTATGGTGGAGTCCACCAGCGGAAACTGTGCTAGCCCCAGTGCCCTTGCGCCTTCCAAGGAGGCCAGTGGGGATGCGCAATTGGAAACGCATGGTGCCAAGGCCGGTCAGTGCCAGGAAGATTGGACCTCCTCCAGGAAATCCAGGAACACTGGAAAAGGTTGGGGGTGTTCAAAGCTTGCACCGGTCTAAATACAGAACGGTGCTGTTCTGGTGCTGCCTTCCAGGGATCCTAGTGGCCTCCAATCCGGTTGATCTGGAGAGGATGCGGAGCTGCCAGAACGTTTACTCTGCTGCGTCCTCTGCAGGATCAACTGGAATATATGTTACGGTTTACTAGTAGGCCCCTGGCGGGTGGACCTGAGCCCCGCAGCTACCTGGGTGGATTTGGAGGACAAGGTTGCTGCGAGACTGAGGTCATGGTTGGGTCTACTGAAACTGCTTTCATTCAGGAGCAGTGCTCTGGTCATAAACCAGCTGGTGGCATTAATCCTCATCGTCCTGAGCCTGCTCTCTGAGTTTGTCGCCAGGTCCAGTGGACTTCTTGGCCGGAAAGCACTGGGTTTCTGTCGGGATTCTGTGCTGAGGCAGGGCAAGGGTTGGTGTGCATCAAGAGCCAGGTGCACACCTTCCACCTACAGACCCTGCAAAGATACCTATACGCAGACCCGGACCCACAGTGGTGCGCGCTGGCCTCCCTCCTCTTGCACCAGTTGCACGGCCTGGGATACGGCAGCTTTTATGGATAGATTTCCAGGGAATATGTCTCCTACCAGCTTCTACCAGAACCTGCTCAAGGAGCATGTTTTCTTTTGGCAGAGACGCCGTTCCGACTGAGGGGAAGGAATTCCTTCTGGAGCCCCTGCAGCACAACCCCCATCTAGATGCGTAGGAGTTAGAATCCCCCACGGTGTGTAGGCTGTTGATCTCGGCCAAAGTGACCAGAATCTGGGATCTCCAGGATCGCGAACGTTCGGAGTGGCTGACTCCCGAGTTGCTGGTTGCCACAGCGGCTCGGGGGACCGTCAGAACGGCCCGCCGAGCAATCCAGTAATGCAAAGCAGCTTTGCACCCAGACTGTCAGGTATCTGTCAGGTATCACGATCGGAGAGCCAACTTCCCTCACTACCCCTCACTCTTCGGTACTGTTGATCGAACTAAAGGTGTGTGCCCCTCTTGGCCTCCCCTCAAGAATAATCTGAGAAGGATCTCACAGTTCTCCTCGACCCCCTTCCCTTCCGCATCGAGGAGAACCCTGTACGCGACTGTGCTTCACACCCTCCATTTCTGCGCCCTCTTCTCCCACCGAGACACTGCTTGGCAGGAGCCCCTCCAACTCCGGAGGGCAAGAGTTCCCAGCGGGATGCCTTGTACTCCCCACTGGTCCCTAGAGGAGCTGAGGACCTAGAATGGAGGGTGCTGTATGGAGCGCTCGCGTCATGAGTGATCCTGCATCACTTTCTGTGGTCAGTCCGAGTCTTTTGCTGAAGTTCTGGCTGCATTTTTCCCCTACCCACCTTATTTTCGGGCACCCTGTTCATGGCTCCACCAAGAAGAGAGACCTCCTGATGAATCTACTTCTTGCTCTTGGTAAACTGGCAATTTACAAGACCAGGAAGCGTAAGATCACCGAGGATGGTTTCTTTGACCGTGGAGCCATGTTCAGGGCCCTGGTCCGGTCCCAGGTTTGGAATTTGGAACATACCCATGCAGAGTCCACTGGCGACAGGGCGGCCTTTGTCAAATTTTTTTCTCCAGTCGTCACTTGATGACTGGAATAGTCGAGTTATTTTTTAGGCATTTAAATAGGACTAATAATAATAATAATAATAATAACAACAACAACAACAATGCACTGCTACAATCTGTGTCCAGTCTTTGTTCTTATGAACCCCTTGCTTTGTTCTTCATAATGAATTCCCTTGCTTTGTTCTGCAGATGAAAATGTTCTTAATCTGAAAAAGTACTACACTGTATCTTGATCCTGTCCTCACTTATCTGATATATATTATGATCAGAAATATGGGTAGAATATGCTGATAGTCTATGTTCCCCACATAAAGTAAAAACAATTACATCAAAAAATCTGTCTATTGGAAATTGTTTATTTTCAGACTCTATGACTGATTAGATTTCATGGGTAATTTGGTTCCCTCATGGAAGATTAGCAAACTGACATGCCATGAAAAGAGAAACTCCAACACAAGACACTGAAAGAGAGCTTGGAATACCAGACAAGTTTATTTAGTTTTACTCATACAATATTTTGATTGTATATCATAGATTAACTATTTTAGTATAGTAGCTGAAGAAACTGGATTGCTTCAACATACACATATGTTTGTGGGCTACATAGTACACAAACAAGCAAACATAAAATAATAACCAAATACTGGTACCTTAAAGCTTATTTGTGAATCACACAAAAGGTTATTGACTTCCAGAACAGCTGTAGATGAACATCCACTATGATTGTTGAACAAGCCCATTGCAACTCAAGAGAAATGGACTTAAAATAAATTCTGTCCTACTTTACAAACCTCTTATGCTTTAATGTGGGATGGAACATTGAGTCTCTGACACTCTGCAGGTGAAAATATTCATGTCAGTATCAGAGGATGTTGTTGCTTTCCATTGCCCTGCTCCAGGCAACTCTGGCTTGTCAGCTGAAATATCTCACCAGGATGAACAGCAGACTGTTGCTGTGTATTTTTCATTTTATTATTTTTTTTGATTGGGAGCAGATACGTTGCTCTAGAAAATTATATGTTTGGTTTGAATCTGAGCAAGCAAAACATCTCATAAAGCTGCCTTTCTGTTTACACCTTGGTTTATACATTGGCAGTGGAAGCGGGGAGCTTTGCCTTTGGGGAGCAATCCAATGGAAAACTGGGCAGCTGCCCACCTTGCCTGGCTGCAAACAAGCCTCCCTTAAGAAACGATTATGCAGTCTTTTTGGAGGTAATTCAATTAATTTATTTTATACATTGTAACAAGCCAGTGAGTAAACAGACTTCTCCCCCCACCCCCCCACCCCCCCCGGGTGGGTTTCTGACTGTGGATCCTCACAGACTGTCATGTGGTTGATCCTCACAGACACCAATGCTTGATATTCCTGTTCACTCAAATGGAAGTTATTGGGGTTGTCAGACATTTAAAAAAACAAGATGCTGAACACGTACATCACAGTTCAGCACACATCATCTCATGGCTCCTCACACAGGCTGCTCTCCTCCACAGGAAATCTCTATCCTAGTTTATTTGTTTTATTTATTTATTGCATTTATATAGCACATTTCATATACAATATCGCAAAGCACTGTAACTTGGCAAGAGCCGAGTTCGAATCAGCATGAAGTTCAACATCTACTCTCATGTAATGGAAATCATGAAGATCTGGATACATCCAGTGACTACTGTGAATAGTGCAGCTGGCAACAAGGGAAAGACTTTGCGACAGCATGAAGAGACAGCTGATAGGAGGAAAGAGACATTGGGGCTGGCAAGGGTTTGCTACCCTGGTCGGCAGTATCCAGCTTTACGTTTTCAAAGATAAACAGGATGCTGGAGACACCCACCCAAGGCTTCTAAGAAATTAAAGAGAAAAATACCCCTAGAGTCTGCGCGAGCAGGGGAGGAAGATTACTCAACATTGGATAACACGGTTAACGACTTAGGAATGGAAACGGATATGAGAATGGAGAGTACTTCACAAAAGACTAGTTCAAGATCTGCAGTTAGCAAAGACATGGAACTCCAGGTTTGTGTCTGCGGCTGGAGCAAGGCAACAACGGTCAGGGGTTTGAAGATTCATCAAAGGAAAATGAAATGCTTGAGGGAGAAGGGACAGGAGCCTTGCATTGATCAGTACTTCTTATGAAGTCAGACAAGTCAGTCGAATGAAATCCAGCGAGAGGAAGCAAACCACAGTTCACAGGATATCAGCACCCCGTCATAGATGTGAGGAGGACTTGCGTGGATACAACTAGTGATGAACCTAATGATCCTTGCAAACCCGGTCAGATGAACCAGCGTAAGATTGAAAAGAACCTCAACGGGCACAAGCCTGGAGTTAAATGGCCAAGAGCTTGTGAGAAAACTGCGTGGGACACAACTTTGGAAAGGTTAAATGGAACGAACATTTGAAAAGAAGCTGGATAAATTTGAGGACATCATCTACGCATATGGAAGCGAGAGGTTTGGGATTGAAAAAAGAAAGGAAAAAGTACAAACTATTCCTGGGAAGTCTAGATGGCAGCAGGAGATTGAACGCTTGGTTAGAGAAAGGAGGCAGTTGAGGAAGCAATGAAAAAAAGCAGAACAAAGTCAGAAGGAGGGACTCAATCTGTTACAAAGGGTCATAAAAGATACGTTTGCAACATTGCGCAGAGCTGAGTGCCTACGGAAACGCTACAAAAAGAAAGAGCGTGCGAGAACTAACTTTTATAAAGATCCATTCAAATTTGTAAAGAAGATATTCACCAGCAAGAAAAATGGCACACTAAAATCAAGTTTGAGCTGGAGAGATATTTGGAGGAAACACATACAGATTCAAAAAGGCAGGAGCCTATGTCAATTCCTTCAGATATCCTACCTATCAATCCACCCGAATACCAAATGGAGGACTGTGCACCTAAGTGAAAAGAAGTAGAGCAAGCTGTGAAAAAGGCAAGGGCATCATCATCTCCAGGGCCTAATGGAGTTCCATACAGAGTGTACAAGAGTGCTTCTGGAGTTCTTCAAATCCTGTGGAAATTGATGAAAGTGGCATGGGAAAAACAGATTGTACCAAGAGCATGGCGCCAAGCAGGTGGAATCTTTATACCAAAAGAAAAGGATTCTACAAGCATTGGTCAGTTTCATTCTATTTCCCTATTAAACGTAGAAGGCAATATTTTCTTCAGCATTATTGCTCAGAGATTGTCAACCTACCTATTAAAGAACTGCTTCATTGACATTAAGTACAAAAAGCAGGCATTCCAGGTTCCCCAGGATGCTTAGAACACATCAGTGTAATCTGGCAACAAATTCAATCAGCAAAAAAGGAGAGGAAGGAACTCCATGTGACATTCCCGGATTTGGCTAATGCATATGGTTCAGCACCACATGAACTTCTTTGGGCAGCATTTGATTTTCTCAGCGTACCGATGACAATAACAAATTTAGTGAAAGCTTACTTTGGAGATTTGCAATTTAGTTTTTCAATTTCAGAATTCAGCACTACATGGCAATGCCTAGAAGCTGGAATAATGGCAGGATGTACCATTTCTCCACTGGCTTTTACCATAGAAATGGAAGTAATTATAAGGGCATCAAAATGGGTAGTGGGAGGAGAGCACTTGGCTTCTGGAATGTGACTACCACCAATTCGAGCATACACAGATGACATGATAACAATGACTACAACCGTAGCCTGCCTTAAAAATCGGTTATTGGGCAAATTAACCAATAATAATGAATGGGCATGAATGCAGTTCAAGCCCACTAAATCAAGGAGCATCTCTATAATTAAAGGTAAAGTAGTAGATAAAAGGTTTTACATTAATGGTGAGGCAATACAAACAGTGTCCGAGAAGCCAGTGAAACGTCTAAGGAGATGGTAAGACAGGGATCTAAAGGACACAGTTTGTGTGGGAGAAGTTAGACAACAAGCAGTGGAAGGGTTGAACAGCATGGACAGCTGCGCTTTACCAGGCAAACTGAAACTCTGGTGCTTTCAGTTTGGTCTACTGCCAAGACTGCTGTGGCCACTGACTGTGTACGAGGTTTCCTTGACAACAGTTGAGAAGTTGGAAACTTTAATCAGTTCATACGTCAGGAAATGGTTGGGAGTTCCATGCTGCCTCAGCAGAGTGGGACTTTATGGTAAAGGAATACTGCAGCTACCAATCTCTGCTCTAACTGAGTTTAAGTGCGCCAAAGTCTGACTGGAAATGACAATAGTAGATTCATGCGACAAATGCGTAAGGGAGGCAGCACCTGTGTTGAAAACTGGAAGAAAATGGACGGCAAATAAAGCTGTGGAAAATGCTAAGGCTGCCCATCGAATCAAAGATATTTTGGGGCAAGTTCAGCATGGAAAATGAGGTTTTGGTCTCAGTTTAGCTCCTCCTACATGGCACAAGGCAACCCTGGCTCAACGGAGGAAGCTGGTAGTCAATGAGGTGCAAAAGCAGGAGGAGAGGATCAGGTGTGTAAAGGCCATTTCTCAGGCCAAGCAGGGAGAATGGATGAGATGGGAAGAGTGTGGAACGTTGACTTGAAAACTAATGGTCCCAGCTTCCCTGACAAATGAAGGCAGAGCATTTCATAATTTAGGAGCTCTGCAAGAAAAAGCCCTACCTCCTGTGCTGCTTTTGTTGACCCTAGGAATAACCAGCAGTCCCACAAGCTGAGACTTCAATGTGTGGTTTGGAAGATACAGGGTCAGTAACTCCTGCAGATAACTAGGTGATATATCTACTATACAACCCTAAATTCGAGCCAACTTGATTGGGATTCAACCAGCCAGTAATAATAAGATGGGGTAAATACCAAAAATTCCGTCCAACTTTTCAAAGTTGTTTATGTTTATGTTTATGTTTATGGTGCTTAGGTCAGGCAAGTCCAGTGCATAGTAGGAGGGGCAGATCAAGAGATCTACAAGTGCATTCTAAACAGGTGGGTCTTGAGGAGGCGGCAGAAGGCAGTGGGAGATGGAGCAGTCCTGAAGTTCTCCGGTAGCTTGCTCCACCACAGACAGTTTGAGAGGAACGAGAGGAACGGGAGAACAAAGACAGGGCAATAGTGCTGGGCAGAAGATCAAGAGAGGGTTTCTTAAGAATGAGGGTGACACCAGCAATTTTTAAGGCTGTGGCAAAGGAGCCAGAGAGCAGAGAGGTGTTAATGAGGCAGGCGTAAAGGTATTCGAACACAATGTGGCACCATGATCTCTTTTGTGTTAATTGTGAACAAAGTAGTCTATCTTAAAATAATTTACCGTACAATGGGAAAATACAAGATTATTTTTAATTGAAACTAATGTGTACAATGCAGCAGCATGGTTTATTTTATGTTTCTGGTGGCCTATAGTCTAAAGTAAACTGAAAATATGCAAGGTATTCCTTTGATTTTACTACTGTACTGTATACTGCATAAGTAGGCTTACTACTATTCAATTTTTTTTTTTTTTGACAAATCGACAATTAATATCAACATTTATTTTTAGAAGAATTTACCTTTTTTATTTTTATTTTTCAATTGAAGCAGAAAATTGATAAAATCGACCTTTATGCTTAAAAAAACACCAGACTTTGTATCCCATTTAGATAAAGATCCTACACAAATAAAAAAATGGTCTCAAATAAACCGTAGAAAACACAATATAAAAGTGGATTACACAGACTTTTATAGCATAGATTTACAAGTAAAAATAATATGCACAGAACAAAACATTAGGTAGCTGAATAGAACTAACTTGCACCTACTATTCGGAGTCTGAGCTCCACCCCTCTCTTGCTTCAGCACAGTTGGAGTCACTAGAGGCAAGGCAGTCAGGCCCGCTTCAACCTGACGTGGAGACTTCAGCCGTCGGTTAGAGTGGTGTGCATAATACTTATTAAGTGTTTTCCTCTGGCGCTCCATTTTCAAATCAAACTAGTAACTGTCACCATATATACCTATAACAAAAGCCTACCAACACCTTAACCCGCTAATTTCAAAGTAGGCGCTTTGAATGACAGGCGCTGCAGCTGGCAAATGAAAGTGCATAGTCGGTGCAGGTTTGATGATTGACAGTCATTTAAACGAATGAGAGCATTCTAGCACTGTTTCAGTCAATGAGATCTATCAGAACAGGATGAAATGACTGATGGTGAAACTGAGCTGACTCGCAGCGACCTCTAGCCATTCATAAAAATGATTTTCATACATTTGAAGAGGGGATGGTTACGGATACCATGATACTATATTAGGAAAAGGGCAAAAAATATCCAATACCTGCTGTAAAGAAGTGTATGTATAAGTGTGGCGGAGTGTCCTGTCCCTTTGTATATATTTGTTTATTATTCTTATTATTGTTATAGTTTATGTATATAGGATGGCAAAAAGCCAACGTATTATTTATATTTTATTACTGTATGGCAGGACGAGCAAGGTGCCATCCCTCTCATTTTGTTTATTTTAAAATTCCTCGTGAGTATGCGTGACTGTCAGTTACTGATTATTTAACTAGCTGACAGTATCGCATATTATTAAACTCGTGCAGATTATGGACGAGGGGTAATAAGATAACTAATAGCTAGTTAACCCCTCGACCACAATATAAAAAATCTGCAGCTTTGCTGAACGAAGAGAGTGTTCAGGGAGTACACAGAGGTAAAATAGAGGTTTATACATATATAAAACCAAGGCAGTTTTTATTTCCAAAGACCCAGACTAAAGAAAAGGAGACTTTTCAGTCTAGTTAAGGTTATCTGCTTAACGACTTCAAAAACTACAGGATATCAAATATGCATCATTCATCTCATATACAACATACAAACACTGATTTATGAAGTCTTCCAAGTTCTAAAAAATCTTAAAATAAAAGTAGAAAAAAATAACTGATTATTTTTTCTGGTACTCACAACATGCCCAATAAAGTTAACAGACCTGAAAAAAAAAAAAACTAAGGACATGTACCTGTTCGCAATATGCTACTAACATTGAGATCTTATTGTACAAAGTTTAATCACATTTTTGAAAACTTGAATACATAGTCATTATATACTGTAATACTAAAAGTTCTCACCAGCTTTCACTAGATCCCTCACAAATTGTGCTTAAGAATGTCCTAACCAAATCTCCAAACAGCAATACAACACAACAACCTACAAATATAATCTGCGTCCACGGTTTGACACTGGGTAATCCATCTGATGGATAATCAATATAAGCAAACTAGCTTTAAATATCATCATTTTTAGGAATGAGACATGTTTTTTTAAACTATATGAACATAATTTAAATATTTTATTTAACATCATGTAATCAAAGAAACAACACAATTATATCGAACCCACAAAAGTCTACCGGAAGCCATAATAGTAGT
Source organism: Polyodon spathula (assembly GCF_017654505.1). NCBI lineage: Eukaryota > Metazoa > Chordata > Actinopteri > Acipenseriformes > Polyodontidae > Polyodon > Polyodon spathula. Next base: position 59,929,876 of record NC_054535.1, on the reverse strand, counting down.
ACAGTATGTTAGATTTTGAAATGTCATATGTTCAATTTTTGTTTCAGTTTTTTGATAATTACATGGAAAACTACAAGTGGCATGTGATTCAATATGTTAACGTAACATTATTCAGTAGGTTTCATTCAACTTTATGAAGCAAAATGTGTTAATCATATAGGGAAATGCAAAACTTTTGGCCATAGAAGTAGCTCAGCAACCTGGTTACTCTGGCCAAATTAACCTGAGGGTGACAATGATTACGTAATACTAACACACAGTAAACAGAATGCAATTAGGCTGAATATAAATGTGATAGACACAGAGAAAATGATCTGTTCACATACCTTTCAACAGTATAAGGCTTATTTTTTCAAATATGTTGTCCTTCTGTCATTACCAGTCAGTCTTCTTTTACAGAACTTCAAACCTGGTGGGGTAGGAAGAAAACAGAAATATGAAATCAGTTTGGCAGGAATATCTCGCATTCACTGGAGGTGACACATGCCTAGTGATCTATAAATACTGGCCATACCAGCACCAGCTTAGTACAGGCAGTCCTCGCACTAACGACACAAATGGTTCCTGAAAGTCGCGTTGTAAGTCAAACCGTCAAAGCACATTTTCTCATAGGAGCAATGTTATAAATTGTGGTTACATTCCTGACTCTTCAGCCAGATAATACAATCTTACAAAAATGATCCATTATATTGTTACAAATATTTATTTAAATCTTTACACTCAGCCCGGTGGTTACATGCATATTACTTGGCACCTATATGGCGTGTTTAAAAGTACAGACTAGGGGCTTTCCAATGAAGTATTCAGTGTGTGTATGCGATAATCCTAGCCAGAGTTACAATCACCTGAAGTTAAGCCCTTCATCATGTGACAGAGTTCACAGCTTAGGTTTCACAGCTTTAGGTTTTTTTTTGAGTCAATTGCTCTTATCAGACATTGTTAATGGCAAATAAATAAATTAAAAAAAAAAAAAAAAAAAAAAAAACAAAACAAAAAAACTAAAAAACAGTTACATGTATAAAAAAACTAAAAAAACCCCGCTAGACTGAGTCAGGGCGACCACGACAAGCACTGCAGTTCGGACACCGAGCATGCACACGTGACGCATGGCTCGGATCTCGCAGTTTGTTATGGTACACCACTGTATTAATTTTAAGAAGATGCCATTGACACCATTGTGTCAGCAGGCAGAAATGCTAGACACTCATGTGGTAATAGACAAGAATGCTATTGACACCCATTTCAAAAGACAAGAATGCAGATAGAAAATAATCTTGTTAATAACAGCTTTTACTTGTATAGCCATTTCTAGAAAATGACTAGTACTTTGTGGTGGCTTTTGGCGATGCATGAACCAATGGTCTGATGACACAAATACAGCAAACAATAACAATGCTAGCAGGCAATACAGTGGTGTGTATTGCTGTTTTAATCCATGGGTTGGTCCCGAAATAATAACAGTCTCGTTTCAAACACCCACACGTAACACAAACACAAGTCCACGTGAGTGCAATAATGCTCATGGTGTAAATACAGTTATTCGTGAAACAATAGAGAAGTGTTGTCCGGATAAGTGCTGGCCTTTGGCGACAGCTCCGGATCGTGTTCGGCCGTATTATAATAACAACAACAAAGTGATTCCTTAGACATGACACAACAAACAAACAAACAAAACACTCACGATTACAATATACAGTCTCCTTCAGGTTCAGCTTTAACCATACAAAGGAATAAATCACTTCGCTTTTGTACTGCCAATTGTGACCCCTTGGTGAACTAGTGCAACCGCTCCTCCAATCCACGTTTCCCTTCCGGGTCGATGATTTAGTGCATTGTAGCTCTACCCCCTTTCTAGATGACCGACTTCCTTCTAACCCTGGGAACGAATTGTCTGGCCATCCAGTCCAGGGCACTCTGTTCCCTTTAGGCAGAGCCTTCAAAGGCCAGGAGAGAGATTTATGTCCAAGAATCATTCTGTCTCTGTCACAGCACCATATCAGACAACCCAAGTCTCCTGGAACTTCCGTGAGTCTCCTTGATCTGCAAAACACCCTCCCTCCTCCCATAAATGAATGAATACCTCCTTCAAGTAAGGCTAAATGCACCGTCCCTTTTTCTGTAAAGGATTTGCTGTGTTTGTATTAGATTAGGTGCGAAAAGCCACAGTGGTAGCTTTGCTAAACAAAGTACATGTTGATTGGTTGGTTGGTGGGTAGGTATAAGGTAGTTCAAGTTGGTTGGTCAATAACCTGTCCATCAAACAAATAACGTAATCACGATGTTAGCAACAGTTTTGAAGGCAGGGCATTAATTGCAGTTGTACACAATGGCATCTAAGGACACATCCACATTGTTTAAAAAATACAAAAAAAAAAAGAAAATATTTGACACAGTTTTCATCAGATTATACAAATGTATTATTTCTGTAAAAAACAAGACCTGTTATGCCAGGACCACAGTGTGCAATTCAGATTTCTTGATTGCCAATGCCTGGATAAACAACTGCAGGAGCCATGTAGATGTAAGTATCTTGTACAGAGCTCTACATTTAGATTTTTAACTACTGGCCCCTTGGGTCACTGAGCTAGTATTTTTACTGGCCCAGATGCAATTTTATCTGGCCCAACATACTTATATGTTTTTTTCATGATGGTTTTTATTTTCAGTATGTTTCTAACTGTGTATGGTAACCAAAGAGAGCCCACATCTCAAAAGAAAGTGGCCTTAACAAAGCCTTTCAATAGATGTTACTTCAGCCATTAAACATGTATATTACAAGGGCTAAAAGAAGTACGGTAGTCCAAACTTGGGTTACATTGAAATTAGAAAGGTAATTTAACGTTATGATGAAATTACTAAATGTTAAGCACAACAACGCTGTAACTATAAGAAAAGGCAGGATACTTGGCGTTGGAAAGAAGTTTTTTTTTTAACTCTGGACTGTAGTTCAATGTAAAACATCTACTGTTGACTTTATGTGAATGGATCGAGTAACGGCAACATTTGCAATGACCATTAAAAGTACAACCAGGTATCCTTGTTTTGAATTATTTACAGGTTATTGGATAAACAAAGTAACTTGACTTTCAGTACTTGATGGCAATTTGTAATTAGTAATGTTAAACTACTGTAATGTTGGAATGTATTTTCTATTTTGGCCAGGTTACAATATATACACTAAGATTATGTTATAAGTATTATGTGTTATAATTAAACAGATATATAATATTTAGGTTGCTATATGATAGGTGTTATTTTATTCTGAATACACTACAGCAAAAATTATTTTTTGGTGGTTTGCGCAATATTATGCTACTGTTGCTTTAATTGGAAGAGATACGTGCTGTGACGTTGCTGCTCATTGAGTTCTGTATTTTAATTCAGTAAACAAAACAAAAAAAAAAACGTGTGCCTAAGGAAATAGGGTACAGAGTGAAGAAATCTTGTCTTGGACATTGTTTTAACACTTTGTGAACCTGGCTAATCTTTACCGGCTTACACTGTTATGCTGTCTGCTTGTGCACACGCATTTGCCTTTTACTCTTGGTAGTTTAAGGGACCAGAGTTCAGGTAATTGAACACACAAAAAGGTTATACCCTGTGCATTCAAATAGGAAACTAATCAAAATTCCCCTCCCTAGAATAATAAACACTATTAAAACGATATTCATAATACAAAATAATAACAATTCTACTCAGAGCGTTGTTGCTATTGTGTAGCCTTTCGCAATCTTGCTGAGTGATACCAACGATATCATATTATAACATTGCGGCATTTTTGACCTGAACACATTGGATCCCAAATAAAAAAAGTTTGACAATTCGATTGCGTATCTGGGTGTCCATCGGGACATCACTGTGAGAGTGGAAATGATGTAAACTAAATGTTGAATTCACAACAAATAAAGCTGCTGTTTTATCTGTAAGCCTGAGAAACTGACGCCAAACTGAAATATCTTGATTGCATAAGTATTCAACCGCCACATATTTGGTAGAGCCACCTTTCGCTGTAATAACAGCTTTAAGTCTTTTGGGGTAAGTATGTACCAGCTTTGCACACAGTGTTAGAGTGATTTTGGCCCATTCTTCTTGGCAGATTTGCTCCAGGTTGTTCAGGTTGGTTGGACGACACTTGTGGACCGCAATTTTCAAATAGTGCCACAGATTCTCAATGGGATTGAGATCAGGACTTTGACTGGGCCACTGTAGGACATTCACCTTTTTTTTCTTGAGCCACTCCAATGTTGCTTTGGCCTTGTGCTTGGGATCATTGTCCTGCTGAAAGGTGAATTTCCTCCCAAGCCTCAGTTTTTTAGCGGACTGAAGCAGATTTTCTTGCAGTATTTTCCTGTATTTTGCTCCATCCATTCTTCCTTCAATTGTAACAATATGCCCAGTCCCTGCTGATGAGAAGTATCCCCACAGCATGATGCTGCCACCACCATACTTCACTGTAGGGATGGTGTGTCTTGAGGTATGTGTAGTGTTAGGTTTACGCCACACATAGCGCTTTGAGTTTTGGCCAAAAAGCTCTATCTTGGTCTCATCTGACCACAAAACCTTTTCCCACATTGCAGCTGGGTCGCTCATGCTTTCTGGCAAACTCCAGACGTGCTTTCAGATGGTACTTTTTGAGTAACAGCTTCTTTCTTGCAACCCTCCCATACAGGCCAGTGTTATGCAGAGCTCTTGATAAGGTTGACTGGTGCACCATTACTCGACTCCCAGCCACTGAACTCTGTAGCTCCTTCAAAGTGATTGTTGGCCTCTCTGTGGCTTCTCTCACAAGTCTCCTTCTTGTTTGAGCACTGAGTTTTGAGGGACAGCCTTTTCTTGGCAGTGCCTGGGTGGTGTGATGCAGCTTCCACTTCCTGATTATTGATCCAACTGTGCTCACTGGGATATCCAAACACTTGGATATTATTTTGTACCCTTTCCCAAATCTATGCATTTGTACTACTTTATCTCTAACTATAGAATGCTCTTTGGTCTTCATTTTCCTTCAGATTCACAGCCTTACCAATGATCCTTCAACAGTGGGGTTTTTATCCAGAAAATGTGATAGCAACTTTAATGGTTCACAGGTGGAGGCCAATTGTAAGGTAATTGTGTCCTCGTTAGGGCAATTTCTTTCATTGGTGCAAACTGGGAGCTTCCACAGCACAGGGGTTGAATATTTATGCAAGCAAGACATTTCAGTTTTTTATTTTTCTTAAAAATATTTCCCAACATAAAACCAATGTCACCTTACAATAATTGATTCTGAGTTTCAGTGTTTAAAAATAAAATATCAAACAGAACAAAATTTCAATGTACCATTTGTAATTCGGTAATATGAGAGAATTGGTCAGGGGTATGAATACTTTTGCAATCCACTGTATATTATACTAGCTAAATGTAACCAGCCCATTCAGGCCTGTGGTGCTTCATAACTACCGGCCAAACTGTGCTCTCTACCGGCCCCGGGCCATGGTTAATGTCGTAGCCTGACTGTAATACTAATAGTGTCCCATGTTTGTTTTCAGTAGCGCAGTTATTGGTAGGATTCAACAAGTTTAACTCAGATATCGTAAGGAAGGTCATCTGGGTCAAAAAACTCATTATTCAGTACGTGTTTCAAATATTTAGAACACATTCTCATTTTAGTACGTGTTGTAATTCCAATTACTATGAGTACTAAATGGGAACCAATGAATTTAATAATAAAATAATCATGGTTGCAGCAATAGTTTTTAAGTATTGTGTAAATATTTCGTCTGATAGTTAAAAGGTACAATGCTGTCGGGGCTGTTGGGGCTTGTTTTCAAAAGATAACAGCATGGACACAAAAGTCTTGGAAAGAAAGTAAATTAGACAAAAGAAAACCACTCTGGCTACTTTAATAAACCAAGTGATTTTTATTGCATTCATGCTGAACCTGTAGCCGTCTATATTGGCGGACTTTTGCAGTGTGACTAGGAAGCTATATAGATCCTGTGCTTTCTCTGCAGGTGAAGAGTCACATTGATTCTGTTTTCTGCAGGGAAACTGATATGTTGGCAGTGAAGTCTGTATGTATTCTGGTCTTTCTACCGCTCATGCATGCAAAACACAGGTGATTTTTTTTCAGAGTAAAACAGGTTTAAAAGGTACTGCATAGCAAGGACACTCAGTACTGCATCTCCAGCGGAGCCCCACCCCTTGTTCGCTGTATTTTTCACATACCTCTTCATAGTCGTGCATACTGATAAATCCTCTCCTGATCACTCGTTTTATCACCAAACTCCTCAATAATGTGATCCAAGTCATTATTTTATTACTATAACATCTCAAAAAGCTCTGCAAATGTCCATGATATTCTTTTGAGTGCTGGATACGGATGCAGCTATCTTCTTTGTTTGTGTCTGTGTTATCACTGTGGTGCAGGGGCTATGTGTATTGGGGCTATGTGTATTGCTCAGATACGCCCCTTTTTTATCGGTCTCACTCGACCATTGAAAGATTTTCTCTGCTTTTTCCAGAGAAAAAATGACTAGAAATCTGTGCTTGACGTCTTTTTGATGTGGACTGGAAAGGGAAAATTGTAATGTCGGACCTGGTCTGACAAAGGACAGCAAACGGTTAAAAGCTCAAAAAAAAAAAGAAAAAAAAAATGGTATCGGAAAATTGTGATACTTCGATATATTTATTTTAAACCGATATTACGTGTCATAGGATTTTGGTATCATGATATACCACAAGTGTTGATATACCATAGAACACTTGTCCAAGACTATGCTAAACAAGCTGAAAGACCCAATGATAAAAATGTATACCTATTTCTTAAATAATATTACTCTGGAGGTTACCAGGAGGTTCCCAGTTCAAATCCTGGCTCAGCCACTGAATCACTTTGTGTGACCCTGATTAAGTCACAATCTTGTGCTCTGTCCTTTGGAGGAGACATAAAACTGAAGTCCTGTAGTAAGTGACTGTACAGCAATAGTTGCTGATGCCTAGTTCACCCCGTAGTGTCTTTAAGTCGCTTTGGTAAAAGCACCTGCTAAATGACAAATTCATAATAATATACCACAAAAGTTTATGAAATGGCACTGGCAACACCATATTTTTGACACAAAAATAAATAAAAAAAAACATCTCAGGCAGTGTCCTAACTGCACAAACAAGTTAATCAACACCTTTAAAGAGAATATGTTTTTAGTTGGTAGATTTGGTTTAAAAAATGATAACAGAGGATAGTCTTGAATTTCATGATATTATTATTATTATTATTATTATTATTATTATTATTATTATTATTATTATTAGTTTTTTTTTTTTTTAATAACCCTAATTAAACAGTAAATGTTGGAGTACAGGTAACTATGATGTGATAGGTGTTACAGAAACGTGGTTGTCTGAGAGTGATGGGGATACATAAGAAACAGTCTTGAAGCCCAGGTGTTAAACCTGGACAAAGAAAATAAAACCGAATCAATATGGGTCAGAATAACGGACAGAAATTCAAAGGGCATAATAATAGGCATGCTATAGACCGCCAGATTCAGACGGTGAGCAAAATAATCTGTTATACAATGACATTAGAAATGCGTGTAGCAAAGGAGAAGCCATACTAATGGGGGATTTCAACTTCCCCCAAATAAAATGGGAAAACCCAATGGGTAGCACGAAGGATGAAATAGAAATGGTGGAAATGACAAATGACTGCTTCCTAACACAATTAATCAAGGCACCGACTAGAGGGGAGGCATGCCTTGATTTAGTCTTTTCAAATAACGAAGATAGAATAACTAAAACAGAGGTCAGAGAACCACTGGCAAACTCAGACCACAACATGGTCTCATTTGAAGTGTTTTTTAAAACCCCAAAAGTAATGACTAAAGCTAAGGTTTACAATTTTAGAAAAGCAAACTATGAAGGTATGAAACAGAGACTAACAGAAGTAGATTGGAGTAAAATAGAGAAAACACCCACAGAAGAAGGACAGTTGTTCTTCAAAAATGTAGTACTAGAGGCGCAAAACAATTACATCCCTAAAGTAGACAAATCTAAATGTAAAACTAAATTGCCAAAATGGTTTAATAGATCAATTAAAAAAAATATTCAGCGAAAAAAGGCACTTTACAGAGCATTAAAAAAGGACCAAAAAGAAAGTACGCAGAAAGAGTACACAGAACTGCAAACGCAAGTCAAAAAGGAAGTTAGAAAGGCCAAGAGAGAAATAGAAATGAACATTGCTAAGGGGGCTAAAACCAATTCCAAAATGTTTTTCCAATATTACAACAGCAAGAGAACATTCAAAGAGGAGATTAAATGTTTAAGAGATACAAATGGCAAAATCGTAGATGAAGAAAAAAAAATAGCAAATATATTAAATGATTACTTTTCACAAGTTTTTACAAAGGAAGATACTGACAACATGCCCCACATGTCATCCAGTTCCTATCCAGTTTTAAATAACTTTAGCATAACTGAGGAAGAAGTGTTAAAGGGACTAGGAGCTCTTAAAATAAACAAACCCCCTGGGCCGGATGAGATCCTCCCAGTAGTACTCAAAGAAATGAAAGAAGTAATTTACAAACCGCTAACCAAGATCATGCAGCAGTCTCTTGACACAGGGGTGGTACCGACAGACTGGAAAATTGCAAACGTAATACCGATCCACAAAAAGGGAAACAAAACTGAACCAGGTAACTACAGACCAGTAAGCCTGACTTCTATTATATGCAAACTTATGGAAACTATAATAAGATCCAAAATGGAAAATTACCTATATGGTAACAGGGTCCTGGGAGACAGTCAACATGGTTTTAGGAAAGGGAGATCGTGTCTAACTAACTTGCTTGATTTTTTTGAGGATGCAACATCGATAATGGATAATTGCAAAGCATATGACATGGTTTATTTAGATTTCCAGAAAGCTTTTGACAAAGTCCCGCACAAAAGATTAATTCTCAAACTGAACGCAGTTGGGATTCAAGGAAACACATGTACATGGATTAGGGAGTGGTTAACATGTAGAAAACAGAAAGTACTGATTAGAGGAAAAACCTCAGAATGGAGTGTGGTAACCAGTGGTGTACCACAGGGATCAGTATTAGGTCCTCTGCTATTCCTAATCTACATTAATGATTTAGATTCTGGTATAGTAAGTAAACTTGTTAAATTTGCAGACGACACAAAAGTAGGAGGAGTGGCAAACACTGTTGCAGCAGCAAAGGTCATTCAAAATAATCTAGACAAGATTCAGAACACATGGCAAATGACATTTAATAGAGAAAAGTGTAAGGTACTGCATGCAGGAAATAAAAATGTACATTAAATATCATATGGGAGATATTGAAATTGGAGAAGGAATCTATGAAAAAGACCTAGGAGTTTTTGTTGACTCAGAAATGTGTTCATCTAGACAATGTGGGGAAGCTATAAAAAAGGCTAACAAGATGCTCAGATACATTGTGAAAAGTGTTGAATTTAAATCAAGGGAAGTAATGTTAAAACTGTACAATGCACTAGTAAGACCTCATCTTGAATATTGTGTGCAGTTCTGGTCACCGCGCTATAAAATATATATTGCTGCTCTAGAAAGAGTGCAAAGAAGAGCGACCAGAATTATTCCGGGCTTAAAAGGTATGTCATGTGCAGAAAAGCTAAAAGAATTGAATCTGTTCAGTCTTGAACAAAGAAGTCTACGTGGCGACCTAATTCAAGCATTCAGAATTCTAAAAGGTATTGACAGTGTCCACCCAAGGGACTTTTTCAGCCTGAAAAAAGAAACAAGGACCAGGGGTCACAAATGGAGATTAGACAAAGGGGCATTCAGAACAGAAAATAGGAGGCACTTTTTTACACAGAGAATTGTGAGGGTCTGGAATCAACGCCCCAGTAATGTTGTTGAAGCTGACACCCTGGGATCCTTCAAGAAGCTGCTTGATGAGATTTTGGGATCAATAAGCTACTAACAACCAAACGAGCAAGATGGGCTGAATGGCCTCCTCTCGTTTGTAAACTTTCTTATGTTCTTATGTTCTTATGAGTACAAAAATTGCTCTGGAAGGGCCACATTAATTTCCTGTTTCACAAAAATAGATACTAATCTCCAAACCCCCTGCATGACCATCATGACAGTAAAAATAGACATAATGAAACCTTCTTACCTTTGTATAAGTTAGTGATCAGCAGATGTGTCTGCCGCATGAAGAGCACAGCATGTGGTTTTCACTAACTCTACTGTGCAGAATTTTTTTTTTTATATGGGTAAATATCGGGACTTTCTTCCTATGCATAGGGATGTGGAACATTTGCCAGAAAATCGGGACAGTCCCTACCATATAGGGACTATTGACATGGGTATGCAAAAGTATGGATCAAAATCTCAGCATCCTTCTGTAAAAAGTATGTGCGAACTCTAGCAATGTTTCACAGGTGGTAGAAAGACGACTTAACCACTGATGAAAACACGAGCCTCAAAAATAAGACTAAAATCTAAGACTACCCCCATATTCCTGGCTGAAGTGGACACAGCAATGACATGACCACAAAAAGTCAGCAATAGTGATTTAAGTTGTTTGAAGTTGTTTCCTAGAGCCTGCCAAAAGAATTTCTGTCAATATTTTTAGGATATGGTCTCTTGTAACTGTTCAAGCACTAATTACACTGTGTAGGATAACTAAAGACCCTTTCACACTGGCACTGCTATCCGGCGCCTGGCTACCCGGGTCACAATCCCATGTAGTGTGAACACATATCTGGGATATGGGTTGACAAGCTGTGACCTGGGTTGAGCGAGACTAAATGCGTCCATGAGCTGACGCAATAACAAACAGCTTGCCTGCATGAAAGTTTCACTTCCGCAAAGAACATTTCTTTATTCTGTTTAGTCATATTTTTATTGATTGAGACACACCATGAGCCAGATTGCAGCAGGGATGTAGAAACATTTGCTCTAATCAACATTTGGGCTGACGGTGTAGAGTCAGAAGGGGAGTCATCATATCATTCTGTGCATGAAAGTAACAGAATTGGAATATACAGGTGTGAGTCTTAAACCATTCTCTGCGTCTTCTTGGTTTCTGGTCTCCAACTCCCCCACTGACAAAGAATGCTTTTAAAAAGAGTCGTAAACTAAATACTGGACACATGGCTTATCTTCACAATCACTGAATGATCCATTCGGCACCACAAGCCACACAATTCTAGGTGTCTTCACGCTAGACAGGAACCAGTCCTTGTTGTAAATCCAGCCGACAAGGGGCCACGTCGGTACGAGAACAACCAATGAAAGACACTTCACGTGGACTCAGGCACTGCCCAAAATAACCCGACGCCAATCACAGGGTTGAAGAGAGATTCACAAAAACCGCTGACTTTCGAAGTGGTGCGAGCTTCTGCTGTGTGAGGGAGCTTCTGCTGTGTGAGTGAGCTTTTTCCAGTGCTGCTGTTTCCAGTCAAGCTGCTGCACCCAGACATGCGTGCTGACCGCAAAGGAAGTGTGCACAAGTAGTGTCCTCCCGCTTGAGTTGTCTTGAAGTTCGGAGGGACGAAATGGATGGTGCACTGCTCTGAACAAAGTTGCAGAGCCATGGGAGCATATGTGCTTGAATTCACAGAAGGCAAGGAAGAACCAATGTTCTGAATAATGGCTAGAATCATCTTCTGAGGAAGGGCCCTGTCATCTGTTCTACGAGAGACTGGATCAGTGATGGGATACTGCATTAATCGGAAAGCGGGACTTTATTTCCACGTATCTGCACAAAACAAACTGAAGCAAAGCCGTACAGAACAATTGCCACAAGAACACTTATACAAACTACAACTTTTCAATTGCAATGCATTAGCTGAACTGAGTTACATCTGAACAACAGAACTATTCCCAGTGGGAAAACTGCCAACAACAAAGATAATGTTGCAAGCCTTGGAGATCAGCAAGCTGATCTTCATTTGAAAAGGAACTATTGGTTATTGAAAGCCTACGCAATACAATGCATACGGCAAAGTACCATCTACATTGGAACTGTGGATCTAGAGAGCTGCAGTATTCATCGACACAGATTGACATCTGTATATGGAAATTGATAAGTATTCAACAAGTCTAATATTAAATACTTTATGACTCGAGAAAGTAACTGAAGCAAATGCTATCAAGTGGAAACTGTTCTATAAATATAATATAACTTCCTGTTTTAGAGTGTGTTAGAAATATATTGTTTGTTTGAAATGTGCAACTCAAAAGGAGTTGCCTCGTAAATGCAGATAATTTCATCATTGTCCCATTTGAGTTAATCTGAATATATAATCAACTGAGGTTTTGAATGGAAAGTTGAATTAATTCTCGTGCATATTTACATGATCACTTACAACGAAAAACGGGTACTGAAAATACTAATGCGAAGTAGATTAACCATGTATGCTAATGATGTTATGATCGTTGTACTCGTTTGACTATGGAACCAATGAACTGCATATTACTATTCACGCATATCTCTAACCAACAGACTTTCCTTTATGTAATATTAGATTAGTTGTGCACCCCTTTTCCCTAAAATAAATGATTGTTTTGTATTTCTGACACACTGTATGGATGTCAGTTGTTGTCAAGGGAATTCTACATGATATCACAGAACTATTATGGTATATCTCAATTAATAACATTTGGCCATTCTTAAACAGTGCGCCTAGGAACTAATTTATATATAAATAAATTGTATACCAAAGTCATTACAACGCTTCAGTCCGGAGGAGCTTGGATGGAAGCGTCAGTAACAAGCTGCTTCTGCGGCACTGATATACGTATTGTTTACTTGCGTTTGTCACCCAGGTCAACCCTGCTTTATCAAAAGCAATGTGAAATCACTGGGTCCTGTGGGGTAGGTTCTGACCCGGGTAGACCTCGCTAGTGTGAAAAAGGCCTAAGCCTGCTAAACATCACCCACTAATTATTAATAATGTAATTTATAATAGGTACGGCCCTGTGTTTTTCGCAAAAACTAAATAACACGAAATGTAACATATAAAACGGAATGCTAATATTAAAAGAATAACACGAAAAACCATGTAAAACAAACATAGTGGCATTTTTTGAATTGTGAAGTTTACACAGAAAAGACTTTAAATAAATACTTGCAATCACAGTTGTCAAGGCTCAGCCGTTACAATAGACACGGTCTGAAGGGAAACAGAAGCTCAGATTAGCACTTGCGCAGATGTATAATTTGAAGCGAGTCGTTTGGGAATTTAAATTGTGATGAAGAGACGTTTGTTTCTAAAATGCCTAAACTGCTCATAACAATTAAAGAACGCTGCAAAGAATTTGAGCATGACAGATAATATGCAGCACTCGTGACAAAATAATGATGTGCAGATTTTGCAACTGTTGGCTGGAATGGGAGTTGAAAGATACCGTCATTAAGCATCATTAGAATATAGCTGTTTATTGCTTTAGGGGAAAATATGGCTTGTTTGCTTGTATATTTTGTATTCGTATGCTAACTGTTTATTTTATTTCAAGTGGTGCAAAATTTGAGATCATACAGTATATGTAGGCTACTGTATATTAGCATGATTTTAAAAATGGTAATTCCTGTACTGCAACAATCATGTAAGACATAACGAGAAAGATACACTATGTTGAACTAAAGTGATTTATCACGATTTAAAATCATGTAGATATACACAAACAGTATATACTGTATGATCTCTCTTCCTCACAAATCTTATCCCTCAGTAATACTATATATTACTGCAAGGAATACAACTGTCATGTTTATGAAGAATATGGCATTTATGTTAATGTATTGTGTGCAAACAACATGAGTTTTTTTTTTTTTGTTTGTTTTAATCCCCAACCTAAGTACACGACAATAAATGCTAATGTTTAAGACATGCAGACAAAACAATGTACTGTATATACTTTTTTTTTTTTTTTTGGTTTTTAACTGGCAGTGGTAGGCCTACATTTTGCCACGTCTAAATTGTAGTAAAGTTACAGCTATACTAATATTAAAATGTAAAAATACGACCTTGTCATACTAATAGTATGAATTCAACATGTCATTAGATTGTATTAATAACACATTTTAATTTTGATTAAAGATTGACAACATTTTGGCGTGTAAAATAATTTAATATATAAAACTACATTTGATTGACAACAATGTTATATAAACACAAAGACAGGGGTTTAAAACAATTTACCATATAAAGAGTCATCGATCACACATTCTAAAGTTCATATGAAAAGACGGTGGCACGAACACACACCATCATACACAGTCTTGCAAGTAAAACGGTCAGATAAAAATAAGAACATAAGAACATAAGAAAGTTTACAAACGAGAGGAGGCCATTCGGCCCATCTTGCTCGTTTGGTTGTTAGTAGCTTATTGATCCCAAAATCTCATCAAGCAGCTTCTTGAAGGATCCCAGGGTGTCAGCTACAACAACATTACTGGGGAGTTGATTCCAGACCCTCACAATTCTCTGTGTAAAAAAGTGTCTCCTATTTTCTGTTCTGAATGCATCTTTTTCTAAACTCCATTTGTGACCCCTGGTCCTTGTTTCTTTTTTCAGGCTGAAAAAGTCCCTTGGGTCGACACTGTCAATACCTTTTAGAATTTTGAATGCTTGAATTAGGTCGCCACGTAGTCTTCTTTGTTCAAGACTGAACAGATTCAATTCTTTTAGCCTGTCTGCATATGACATGCCTTTTAAGCCCGGAATAATTCTGGTCGCTCTTCTTTGCACTCTTTCTAGAGCAGCAATATCTTTTTTATAGCGAGGTGACCAGAACTGCACACAATATTCAAGATGAGGTCTTACTAGTGCATTGTACAGTTTTAACATTACTTCCCTTGATTTAAATTCAACACTTTTCACAATGTATCCGAGCATCTTGTTAGCCTATTTTATAGCTTCCCCACATTGCCTAGATGAAGACATTTCTGAGTCAACAAAAACTCCTAGGTCTTTTTCATAGATTCCTTCTCCAATTTCAATATCTCCCATAAAAAGCCACGCAGTGAACCTCCTCTTTTCAAACTTGTTCCACCTTACCTTTGCCTAGTTTTGCATTACTGCACTGCGCGCTCAACTTATTTCCAGGTCAACTTCTTTCCTACGACACCGGTAAATAATTAAAAAGATGTGTAGTGTAACTTTTAATTCTGTATCCGCTTCCATTTCTTTGTGTATCATTCTTGATGGTGAGAAACTGTGGTTTTCAATGCTGATTAGGAAAGTGCTGAATTTCCGTCTGTATTCTTTTTTTTTTTTTTTTAAATTAAGTGTGCCCAATTATTTTACCCCTGATTTTCTCATCAATTTGGAATGTCCAATCATTTTTACACTAATAACTGCAATTCCCCACACAGCTCAGAAGAATGTATGATTCAACCTGCACACCTGTGGCTGTGCTTTTACCAGGTGAGCTACTTGGGGACCCCCCTATTCATTTGCACTCAGTTAAAGTTAAAAGCAAAAGTCAGTTAAGTTGGTACACCGTGATTTAAGTTTAATGCAACTTTGCCCTGCCTTTTTCACGGCTTCAGGTACCAGTAACCTTAAACCTCTGGTTGAACGTATATGTTTTTCAATTTTGTATTTTGTATTTCATGAAAAATACAAATCTGGTTGAATGGTGCTTTATACTGCCCATTTTGTTATCAAATTTGAAACAGTAAAATACCATCAATATTTATGGAAATGGCTTATAAATGTCTATGATATGTTGATGTGTTGTATAATTTAAAATACAAGCTCATTGAATTTCACAATTAGAATACACATATGGGTTAAAAGTCCATACTGTTTTATTTCACATAGCTGTTCTGAAATTCTTTTTTCTAATACTGTTGGTAAAATATAATGCATATATTCACAATTTGTTTTGTTACGTAATGCATAAAAATCTAGAAAGCATGTGTATGTGTGGCATTTCAACTCTATTAACTACAAACTTCTAGTAAAAATGTACTTGGTATATTTACTTTTTCTGCATATGCCCCAGTTCTGGATACATGAAACTGTACCAATCTGGTTTAGTTACCTAAAAAATATTGTGATAATAAACAATAAAGGATGGGTGTAAGGTTTATTAGTTTTGAACTGCTTCACTCTTCCTTACCTTTTGTTGGCTTTCACCTCCAGCAATGTGAAACGTTGACTTAATCCCTGACAAGTTAGGCTTGACATAGCACAGTCCACCCAGAACACAACACTAGCCTTACATGCCAAGCAGCCCTTGATTTTTACAATGGTATGTATTCTTATGAAAGATAATTAAAGAATAATGTACACATTGGTCAAATTGAGGGACAATTTGGATGATTACAGAATGAGCTGGTGGAATTTCTTGTTCGACACCAGCTTTCTTCAAATTCTACCTTTTGATGTTTTGGGATTTGTTTAATTGATATATTACTTCAATATTTATCTACTTTAGAACAACCCTACAATCAAACCATTTCAAATCCACTGTGAAACAACAGCAGTCCATCAGAGTATCTTAAATCAGATCCATTTTGCGCAATTCAGATTCATATGGTTCTCTCATTCCTCCAGTGAATGCAAGTTGCTCATACAGTATGCCAACTAAATGTAAAATATAGAGTCAGATGAGGTACAGCACCAACAAACTATATAACAAAAAAATGTATACAATGGAAACAATGTGTTTATTTTATGATATTTATAAAATAATCCAGTAATTCACTTGCTGGCAGAGAAATGGTCCAACATCTTGGGTGGAGTAACACAGTTACACTGTTCATTTAGTTGCCAAAGGCTCATGGTTTATTTTTAAGCAGAAAAACATCTGCTCAGCTGAATGAAGTGTCCTACCAATTGGCAGATCAACAAAGTAGTTATTTAGGCAGTCAGTGAGTTGGCAGATTGAGATGTCTGTTGGCAGTATGGCTACACTATTTTTCAAAAGGACAGTAGGTCTATTATCACTAGAACTACCAAGGCGATCAATTTGATCATTTGTGGTTTTTAAATTTCATTTACTCTGTCTGTCTGGCAGATATGGGGCTGTGCATTTATGCCTTTTCCTAAAAATACTGAGCATCAAAATAAATGTATCAATGATATTTGAGCATCAAAAAAAACTTATCACTTATATTTAGACAAAATTTACTAGATGTGATCGAAAAATGACAAACTCTTTTAGAGCAGGTGCAGTGACTTTTTATTGTGCTGATTAACAACTGACATCACGAAGATGCTGCAAAATGATCTGTCAGTCTTGGGCAGGTGTTGTGACTCTTGGTCTCCCAGTTCGTGGCTTGTCATTGACAGAATGTGTCTGGTTACACCATCTTGCCAGGTTTGAAAATTGCAGGCTGTGAGCACCCAAGACGGCGAGCCATAGTACACTGCTCTTGTCCAGCTCTAACATGCTGATTGCACAAAGGCACTGCTCTCTTGACGGACGTGGCATATTGTTTTTTTTTTTTTTTTTTCTGTGATTTTCTTTATTGCTTTTATTCAAGTTTGTAATTCAACAGCTGAAATCACTCCATGTACAGTGTCCAATCAACTGTCTCACTAATTAGGTGATTAAGCGCATATGCTTCAGTGATAGTCACTCAAGTGTGTCATAGTCAAGGATGAATGATCGAGTGATTAAAAATAAACCAAAAACATTCCATCAATGTCCATCGTTTATATACCTTATTTATTTTCGCTCGGTATATATGTATTAATTATCCTGACAAAGTATGAGATGTGCGGTTGCAAAAATAAGGTAGATACACAATAAACCACTTTAGTGATAACAGCATTCTCTACTACAGACTGGGAGAGAGCAATACAATGGATGAGTACATTAATGGTCATGCCATAAATAAAAACCATGTGAAACAAATGGAAACGACCCCCAGCTTGACTCCATGAGGACTGACTTCTTAACTCGCTCCCATGACTTCAGGCTTCAATAAGGGTGTGGCAACGTGTTGGAGCGACTCTCTGACCAAGCAGCTGTAATCAATAGTTATGTGGTCGATACCTGACACGCCGACTCATACCCCCATTTTGAACTAATCCGAGACTTGCTGTAACTGCTGTATTACTAGGGATAAAATCAAGAGGAGACTCATGGCATGGGATAAATGATGGGGTGTGTGATTTTGTGTGCTGTGCCCTGGATGCCAACACACCTGCTCTAGAGCCATGCAACAAGCTCCACTAGTGTTTCCAGACCCTCACAATTCTCTGTGTAAAAAAGTGCCTCCTATTTTCTGTTCTGAATGCCCCTTTATCTAATCTCCATTTGTTTCTTTATTCAGGTCAAAAAAGTTCCTTGGGTCGACATTGTCAATACCTTTTAGAATTTTGAATGCTTTAATCAGATCGCCCCGTAGTCTTCTTTGTTCAAGACTGAATAGATTCAATTATTTTAGCCTGTCTGCATATGACATGCCTTTTAAACCCAGAATAATTCTGGTCGCTCTTCTTTTTTTGCACTCTTTCTACAGCAGCAATATCCTTTTTGCAGCTAAGTGCCCAGAACTGAACATAATATTCAACATGAGGTCTTACTAATGCATTGTATAGTTTTAACATTACTTCCCTTGATTTAAATTCAACACTTTTCACAATGTATAGCAGAGGACCTAATACTGATCCCTGTGGTGCACTACTACCATTTTGAGGTTTCTCCTCTAATCAGTACTTTCTTTTTTCTACATGTCAGCCACTCCCTAATCCATGTGCATTAATTTCCTTCAATCCCTACTGTGTTCAATTTGAGAATTAATCTTTTATGCGGGACTTTGTCAAAAGCTTTCTGGAAGTCTAAATAAACCATGTCATATGCTTTGCAATTATCCACTGTTGATGTTGCATCCTCCAAAAATATCAAGCAGGTTAGTTAGACACGATCTCCCTTTCCTTAAAACCATACTGTCTCTCAGGATACTGTTACCATGTAGGTAATTTTCCATTTCGGATCCTATTATAGTTTCCATAACTTTACATATAATAGAAGTCAGGCTTACTGGTCTGTAGTTACCTGGTTCGGTTTTGTTTTCCTTTTTGTGGATCGGTATTACGTTTGCAATTCTCCAGTCTGTCGGTACAGCCCCTGAGTCAAGAGACTGTTGCATGATCTTGGTTAGTGGTTTGTAAATAACTTCTTTCATTTCTTTGAGTACTATTGGGATGATCTCATCCGGCCCAGGGAACCTGTTTATTTTAAGAGCTCCTAGTCCCTTTAACACTTCTGCCTCAGTTATGCTAAAGTTATTTAAAACAGGATAGTAACAGGTTTGCATGCGGGGCATGTTGTCCCTGTCCTCCTTTGTGAAAACTTGTGAAAAGTAATTATTTAATATATTTGCTTTTTTTTTTCTTCGTCTATGATTTTGCCATTTGTATCTCTTACACCATTTTCACACAGAAATGTAACTACTGTGCCATCTCTGAAATGTTTTAACTAGTGTGTAAATACCCGTTCACACAGCATGAAACTGCGCGATCTATGCCGGTATATTATCGTCATAAATCTTGCACACTGCCAAATCGATCGCCCTAGTACAACTTTCAAACCTGTCAATCACCAGATCTGTTCTTGTGCATTCTGAAACACTGAAAGTGCTTCATTTATAAAGAAAGAGGTGCAAGCAATGACAATAATACCGACCCTAAGAAGCGCATATTAAAAATCATAACACGTTTATTTGAAAGAGTGTTGCAGATACTTGTTAGATGTATACAATCATGTATTCTACATCATATACAAAGTAGTAGTGCATGCAGAGAAATTAATTAAAGGTAACCGCAGGACAAATAATTAAAATAAAAAAAGCCTGTAAACATGTTTTGTTATGGTTTTGCATTTAAATGGTTTAAAAAACAAACACATTAAAAGGCATTCAGAGGCACGCCAGAAAAACGGCATTGATGAAAAAAAAAAAAGCACCCCAACACGAATATTGGTTTGACCCATGGTTTGCACTATTATCAGTGACGTGTATGCAACAGAAGCCGCTGGTAGATTACAGTATGTTTTTATTCTCTATTGATTGAATTATATTCATTGAAAAAGGCAAGAGAACCAGATCGTTATTATTTTTATTGTTTTGGTTAAATATAATATAGCAGGCTAATGTTTTTTAACTAGAGGTACTGGCACTATGACTCTGCACGCCCTATACCTACCTAAGTTATAGTGACGTGCATGTTGATTTTGAAACCACACCCACTAAACCTACTATCAGTGGTGGTATAGCCTTTCACAAAGGCAGTTATGGCGGTTCAGTGTTGTCTCATAAAATATGATGGTTCTGTGGCGGTATAGGGAATTCACACAGCCGCTTCAGTGGCGGTACTGAACCGTCATAACTCCTCTGTGTGAAAGCACCTTTAGACATTTAACCTCCTCTTTGAATGTTGTCTTGCTGTTATAATATTGGAAAAAACTTTTTGGAATTGGTTTTAGCCCCCATCAGAAAGATACCTCCCCATCTTCATTCAAACAAAGCATCGTAAATCACATAAAATGCATTCAGTTAAAATACTCTTTTGTGGGATAACATTTCCTAAGTTTTAATTTTTTACTTGATAATCACATTTCAATTTTCTTGTACCAAAATAAATTATATAAGATCCATAATTATCATTCTAATGAATTCATTAGATTCATTAGATTTAAATCAATTTCCTGAATGATCTTTTTTTGTGTGTGTGATTAAATAATTTAATACACTACATTTTCAATGTTTGTAAATTTATGAGTTCACAATAATACTGTTTTTATAACTGTTAACATATTTTCCCATTTAAAACAATGTATTTTTTTTTTAATTAGTAGTCGTCAATTATTTTCTCCCAATTTAGGATATCCAATTATTATTAAGCTTGGCTCACCGCTACCACCCCTGCGCTGACTTGGGAGTGGTGAAGATGAATACACGCTGTACCCTGCAAGACACCCTGGCTGACTTAAACCCCCTCGGCTAATTGTGCGCCTCCCCTGGGAACGACTATGGTCGGCAATGGAATAGCCTGTACTCAAACAGGTGACGTCCAGGCTATAGGGCGCACCCTGCACTCCATTCCTTTACTGGATGCGCCACTTGGGAGCCCCAGACAATGTTAATTTAATTCCAAACTGAACCATCTCCATCGTCCTCGAGATGGCAGTATTATTCAATTTTTGACCAGATTTAATATTGAAATTCTCTTTGTAATAAAATCAAAGTCATTGTAAAATAACATATTATATTCCTGTTGAGTGCTTGAAACAATGATGAAAGCCATTCTACACATCATATTATTATTATTATTATTATTATTATTTACACTTTCTCAGGCAGAGCCTTTGAACTCTGTTTCACTCAAAACGCTTTCACGTTATGTTATATTTTTGTTTTATGCTATTTTTATAACTAGTTATGTTTTATAATTTGATATGTGCATACAGCTTTCTACACTTGTTTACACAGAAGTTTATTGCGTAAAGTTTATTTTATTAGTTTTTCAAATTTATGTGTATGTGCTCTTTTTGAAAAAAATAAGAAACGAAAAATAGTTAAATTTTAAATGTAAATACGGTGATTCTGCTCTGAAAATGTCATGTATGATGTTCATAAGTAAAAATATGAAGTTGTATCCGATTGTTTGTTTTTCATTTTCATATTGAAGCCGTTTTAAAATGGAGCCGCATATTTTGTGGGTGCGGCAGTTGTATGTAGTCTGAAATCTCGGCCTTTCTAGTGTTAAATCATTTAAAACTCTGAACACATCAAATATCCAACAAGCAGACAAAAACAGATTTTTTAAAACAAGCTTGAGTGACAAATTCAGCAACATTTTCAAGTTTTGTAAACCTCTTAAAATGATTGACATGCTAATGAAAAGGAGTGTGCAATTTCCAGCGATTTCCAATAATTAGGTTATAAAACCATAGATACCTTCAAATTATTAATGACTTGTAACATCATACATGCCATTGACTCACTATGTTATTGTAGTAAGACTCGAACACCAATCATGAAGTCGGTATTTGTTTGACCCCGTGGCCAACTGTGCATGGCACATGGAGTGCAGGATGTGCCTTATAGCCTGGGGATCGCAGGTTCGAGTCCAGGCTATGTCACAGCCGACTGTGACCGGGAGTTCCTAGGGGGTGGCATACAATTGGCTGAGCGCTGCCCAAGTAAGCAGGGCTTAGGTCGGCAGGGGAATCCACGGCTCACAGAGCATCAGCGACCCCTGTGGCCGATAGGGCGCCTGTGGTTCTGCAGTGCAGCTGCCAGATCTGTGTTGTCCTCCGGCACTATAGGTCTGGTGGCCTCACTGTGGGGAAAAATGACGGATTGGCAGGAGCACGTATGGAGGACACATGCTCCAGCCTCCGTTCCCCGAGTTGGCAGCAGGGTTGTGAGCGGTAAGCCGAGGATACAGATAATAATTGGGTACATTAAATTGGGGAGAAAACTGGGGTAAAAAAATTTGGAGACGACTAAATTAACAAAAAAATAAAGTCAAACAAGCAGCGTCACCAAACCAGCGATAACACAGTATTACACTTTAAGCTATTATTAAATACAGTGAAAGTCAGTCAATTACTTACCATTGCCTAGTTACTATCCTCTCGTCTCTGCTCCATACACAGGATAAAGTGTCAGGGCTCACAGTTATAGTCATTACCCTCCAGAAAATTGAACATATCCCTTCAAATGACAGTAATTTTAAGCTATTTGTCAGCATTCGGCCAAAAAATTGTCTATTTGACTTTGAATTAAACACCCGCCATCGGGGCGCACAGTTGACATTTATTATTATTATTATGTACTTAAACTTGGCATTCACATAAGCGCAGATTTGGGTGGGCATGTGTGCGAACTGGGAGGGCTGTGGCCCGCCCAGGCCCACCCAGGCCCACCCAGGCCCACGCCACTGAGGCGCGCCCCTTTGTTCGGGGTGACGGTCTAGCCACAATTATTGGTAAGCAATTTAGCCTTCACTTTGAAAGTTTAGATGCATACTCGTCATTTGAAATTCTATCTTTTAAAGTTAATGTTCATGCTACAGTTTAGCTTGTAGTCATTTATCAGCCCCCTGGTCCCTAGTCCTTGCTGTATTACAGTCCATGTGTCCACCTGTCTCTTTTGGTAAGTGATATTTTTAGAACAATATCACTATAATAATATAACATTTTCTGAATTAAAACACTTCTTGTGTTGAAAATATAGTACTGTACCAACAAAACCAACTATAGTACATCAAAATGCAAGCCTACTTATTTTAAAACAGCTACATATTTTTAATACTGTGTCTTTTTTGTCTTCCCTGAAAAATGGTCGGGTTGGAAGAGGCCAAAATGAAACAATCAGATATGTGTCATACTCTTTTAACCTTTACTGAAGTCAAAATTTTATAGGGTTGGATATGTGAGTGCTGACTGTATTATATTATGTTTGGCATTGGTTTGGTCTTTAAAAGGTTTAAAATAAAATGTAACATTCAGGATTTATAAACAATAAATTATCCATACACAAACATATTGTTTTGACCCAAGGAAAAACAACTTAGTTAAGTCAATGTGAACTTGGACTCAATTAAATATTCATACTTAAATATAGGCATGTACATTTTTTTTATTACTCACAAAAATATTTTAAGGTATCAGACCATTATTAAAAGTAAAAAGGTAAAGCAGAGAGAGTATCAGACTGCTATGAACCATGAACAAGTTCAAGTTCAATTACAAAATCTTTTATTTTTTACTTAGATTAAGCAGTAGTAAATATATCAAATACTGGCATTTCAAAATCACATAAGTCTGATTTTACTTTATTGAAAAAGGCTACAGTTATTTTCCCATTAAAAACTTGTAACTTACAGTGGCTCTCAAAATTATTCACCCCCCCTTGGACTTTTCCACATTTTACTGTGTTAACACGGAATCAAAATGGATTTAATTAGGAGTTGTTGACACAGATCAACTCAAAAAAAGTCCATAATGTCAAAGTGAAAAATAAAATCTACAAATTGTTCTAAATTAATTACAAATACAACATAGAAAATAATTGCTTGCATAAGTATTCACCCCCATGAGTCAATATTTGGTAGAGGCACCTTTGGCAGCAATTACAGCCATGAGTCAATTTGCATAAGTCTCTTCCAGCTTTGCACATCTGCAATTTTTTTCCATTCTTCTTTGCAAAATTGCTCAAGCTCCGTCAAGTTGGATGGGGACCTTTGGTGAACAGCAATTTTCAACTCTTTCCACATATTCTCAATTGGATTGAGGTCCGGGCTTTGATTGGGCCACTCCAGGACATTGACCTTTTTGTTTTTAAGCCACTCCAGTGTGGCTTTGGCTGTATGTTTGGAGTCATTGTCCTGCTGGAAGATGAATCTTCTCCCAAGTCCCAGTTCTCTTGCAGACTTCAGCAGGTTTTCCTCAGGATTTCTCTGTGCTTTGCTGCATCCATTTAGCCCTGTATCTTCATAAGCTTTCCAGGACCTGACGCAGAGAAGCATCCACATAGCATGATGCTGCCACCAGCATGCTTCACGGTAGAGATGGTGTTCTCAGGATGATGTGCGGTGTTAGGCTTGCACCAAACATACCGCTTGGGGTTGAGGCCAAAAAGCTCTATTTTGGTCTCATCAGACCATAGAATCTTCTTCCACTTGGTATCAGTCTCCCACATGTCTTCTAGCAAACTCTAGCCAAGATTTGATGTCAGTTTTTTTTTCAAAATGGCTTTCTTTTTGCCACTCTTCCATAAAGGCCAGTTTTGTGAAGCACCCGGGCTATTGTTGCCATATGCACAATGTGTCCCAGCTCAGCCGTGGATGACTGTAACTCTTTTAGAGTTGCCATAGGCCTCTTGGTGGCCTCCCTGACTAGTGCCCTTCTCGCCTGGATACTCGGTTTTTGAGATTTTTGATTGAGATCCCTTATTCTGTTTTTACTTTTTTTGTTGATTTCTTTAAAGTTGTACAGGCAGCATTTAAAAATGCAGTGAAGGATGAGAGCATACCTATTTATGAAAAAGCCAGTTATTATAACATGTTGAATTAATCTGTTAAATGTAGCGGTAACATGGTGGAATTAGCTTTCATTTTCCAAACAGATTGGTTGTGGTTATAACCTTATAATTTATAAGGTCACGCAATACAGGATTCAATAACATTGTAGCACACGTTACTCTTTTTTTTTTTTTTTGATGATGATTGGATTTGTTAGTTACCAAACTCAGTCAACAACTGAAGACATAAGAGGATACTTTTGTACCATGTAATTTCCACTGAGGAAACATAACCTGGTTAAACATACTGATTGCATTCTTGTAGAACTTAAGGATAAAACTAAATACAATTCCATTAGTTCCATTACTTAGTTGAGCACAAGGTGGTTCAATAAATACTTTGTGATTTAAATATAGGCCTACTATGTGACAACTTGGGTTATTCAGTCTATTTAAAACGGTAGGTGTTGTTTTATTTTAAAATTATTTTTATATAGTGACTTTCTGTTACATGAAATGTAATAAACATTTCCAAGTTTGATTTTATTTAAGTGTTAAAGTTCAATTTCAGTTTTTGTTTGCTTATTACGCTACAAAAGGCACAAGTAAACATCATGTTAAGAAAAAGTGTCGATGTCCGCTGTTTACTGTGAATGGCAAGGAATGGAAAACATTGGAAAAAAAGAAAACATAAATAAAATGCATTGTTAAATTTAGGTATTTCGGGAAAAAACAAAACATCGTTTAACTTGAACTGCTTTTTGCCGTCCTTTGCTTTGTAGTTAGTTCACTGGGGTAAAGAATATCCTAAACAACTTATTCTTTACTCCTGGGAAATTTTTCTACTTTAACGTGTTACATATTGTAAGGTCTTGCTGTAAAATTTTGGCGCACACACAGATCCACCGCCACACCGTCCCTGCTGCTATGCTGTCTCTCTGCCTGCATTCAGAGCAATAAAAGTTTATTACTTTTTAAAAAACGAACAAATATATTTAAATTATGAGCGAATATCCGAACATGAAAAACCTGCACTAAGTACTATACATATTTTCATTTGCCTGTTTTTTTACAGCCTCAACAACAAAGTTTGGAATTCTGAAGAAAGCTTTATATTTTAGTCCCATTAAAGGGAATATTTACAGGTCTTTGAGTTCAATAACAAAAGAAAGCCATGGACCCTGATTATGTGCAAGTTTCCCCTTGCTCCAATGCATTACATTGCTTTTTGGCTGCAGTTTGAATATTAAAACGACAATGCATCACCCTGCTTTTACAGTCTGAATAGAGGGAGTTTGTGGTGTTTACGGCCTGGCCAATACAGCACAACTGTTTAACTGTAAGGTTTTTCTTTGTTTTGTTTAAACCCTTTATTTTGGCCCCTGTGTCTTGTTTGTTTGTCTTTTGCTCTTCATTTGTGTTTCAGTACTCTGACTGGAGCTCCCTATGTCTGTCACATGCCTCATTAGGTGCTGCAAGCATAGATTTGGTGTCGTGGTCCAGATATATCTTTGTTCAAATTGCTCGCAATGTACACTACTGTTATTTTATTTTAATTTTTTTTTGAAAGCCTCACCTACTTTGGCTCCTGGATAGCTTCTGGGCAATGCTCCATGTATGATAACATACCAGGCTGACATCACAGTTGATATTTTATTTAGTTTTTTCCTTTTTACAATCCATCAAAAATGATGTACAGTACAAAAGCTTAATAAATTACTGTGGTGTGAAATATCTGTGTTAACCCAGTTAATATATAGAATGTCCCAACACAGGTTTCTGGAACTGTTTTGGAATGACAGAACATTCAGCAACACCTTTAGGCTGACTGATATTAAAAGTGCAGATTTTTTATATATTTAGTTCTTAAATTCCCACCTGTTACTGTACATAACTGGGATGTTTTGTCATCTTACAGATGTTGTCACCCTGTCCATATACACTGACATCATGCATTACAGTGAAGGCAGCAGGTTTCAGGCTGTACCAAAGAGACTGTAATAAATGTCTGCAGTTTTTCCCAACCACTTCTTATTTTTCAGTGAATATAGATTTATTGAATACTCTTTAGTGCACCAGTCTGTAACATAATTTGCCAGCAACAAAATGAAAATGCTGTTAGCATACATCTCAAATGCATTAAGAGATATGAAACCACACGTCTATCTACTGAAAAAAATGCATCAGAGAGAACATTAGTCATTCGGACATTTACCAATGTTCGGTACAAAATAATATTACGGATTTGAGCTATTTAAAAACAGGCAGTGATCCAAAAGAATCTGAAAAGCCAAGCAGCAGCTGCTCAGAACAACATGTTTACAGTTTGGCACCCCTAAAATACAATTAAAGTGATGTATTTGTACTCAATTTCACTACAATTTCGTCGTAGATTAGAATTTATAGATGTATAATATTGAGCTTTCTAAAATGACATATTATACATCTGTGTGAATATAAATAATTTTACAAACACTAATTGTAAATTATTTTATACAGTAAAAAACACATATAGC
Organism: Polyodon spathula; assembly: GCF_017654505.1. Taxonomy (NCBI): domain Eukaryota; kingdom Metazoa; phylum Chordata; class Actinopteri; order Acipenseriformes; family Polyodontidae; genus Polyodon; species Polyodon spathula. The sequence goes on along the minus strand of NC_054535.1, from coordinate 59,902,398 downwards.
CTTGTGACAAAGACAGCTGCAGTGGGTGATGTCAGACCAGAAACAGGAACCAGGAAATAAACAACAGAGAGGTGGAGTTGGGTGGAGCTGAGCGATTGGTTTCGCTCAGCATTTAATGAGTGAACAGAACAGTAAATAAAAAGGTTGTAACAAACAAAAACACAGGATAAGGCACTTTCGCCAAATTAAAGAGACAAACAAAACGGACTACACAGACAAACACGGTGAGCTGATATTTTAACTATTAATTATTATTATTATTATTATTATTATTATTATTATTATATATATTATTATTATAATCTCCATCTCTAATTCCGTTCTTCACTCACCGAACACACAACCCCGAGTTAGTGAAAACATGCTGCTTTTATGCAGCTGTACCGAGCCTCGATTGCTAACACCATGTAACAATTTTTTTTTCTTTTTGTTCCTGGGTAGTAAGTGTTATTTCCTAATTGCTTATGCCTCAAAAGTATACAAAATGGCTATTATTCCCCACAAACTTTGCTTTTGTGACCAGGACAGTGATATTTCAAAATATCACTATTTCCAATAGGAAAACAGGAAATTGTGTGTCTTTTCGTTCACATAAAGTCAGAAAAAAACAACATATGAATCCAAATTAACATGTATTTATACTAAAGTAATACAAAAATGACTACAAAAGGTTTAGAAGTGAGTAGTTTTTCAAGATTTGCGATTATACTGCTGTCTGTTTATAGCTGCCTCCAGGTAGCAGAGGACCAACTCCACACCTTCCTCCAGGGAGTTTAGGGTGTGTTCCCTCTCATACGTCTCCCATCACTCCCTGTCTATCAGCCACAGGATCCGGATGGCTATGGGCATGGACTGGGCCTCCAGCCCAGCATTGTCCTGGATCCAGTCCCTCAGCCTGACGGTGTCTTCTGACTTTTTAAATTTTTTTTAACAAGAAGCTGCGGTTCCTACTCTGGTCTGCATCTAAGAGGCATCTAAAACCACGTGTGACAAAGACGGCTGCAGTGGGTGAGGTCAGACCAGAAACAGGAATCAGGAAATAAACAACAGAGAGGTGGAGTTGGGTGGAGCTGAGCTAAAAAGGTTGTAACAAACAAAAACACAGGACACGACACTTTCAGCAAATTAAAGAGAAAAACAAAATGGACAGCACAGACAAAAACGGTGAGCTGACATTTTAACTATTAACTATTATTATTAATATTACTATAACCTCCGTCTCCAATCCCGTTCTCCACTCACCGAACACACAACCCAGAGTGAGTGAAAACATGCTGCTTTTATGCAGCTGTACCGAGACGCGATTGCTAATCAATCATTCAATTGGAGTGGCGGTACAACTGCACATGAATTAATAAAGTGCAATTCCCGGTGCTCACATATTATTACATTTCACTTGCACGTGAAGTGCTGTGCAATCATCGTGCCTAAATACAAATATACATTTTAAACACATGTGTTACACAGACCAGTTTATATCCCGTGTACCAATGACTATAAACCAACATTAACACACAACATACAACACAAAATAAACAAAGGGGCGGGGCACTTTGCCACAAGCCTACACAATATGAACCCTTATTTTTGTCATTTATAATGTATTTATGTTGTTTTCATTACATTCTTTGAGTAGAGTGTTTACTTAGCAAATAAATTACAGGACCATCTAGAGCACAGTTGTGTAATACCACCAATATATCCAAAAATATGATTTTTAGTATCTGTTCACTAGATAATGCTAGCTCTTGCTTCTATAAAGTTATTTTGACTACTACAGCATAGGTCACATGTGCCTATACCAGCCAATTAAAAAAAAAAACATAAAAAGGGGGCAGTAAAAAAAACTAAAACAAAAAAAAAACTTTGAAAATTTTATCTGTGTGATCTCCGCTTTTAAATGCTACTGTGCATGACCGTGTCTCGGCAGTGTGCCAGTGGCTGTGTGCCAGTGAGATGGGTACAGCTGTGCACTGCAGGCTCATCCAGTGTACCTTATCAAGTGTACCTCACTCAGCATACCCATGTGCGTAGCTTCTAATTGCATCATCCTTCTATCATCCTTATATCAGTACATGATGAGTACAATCTCTTGCTTTGCGCTTTGATGGTAAGTAGTTTGCATTAATACAGATAACTGCTGTGATTAAGAACATAAGAAAGTTTACAAACAAGAGGAGGCCATTCGGCCCATCTTGCACGTTTGGTTGTTAGTAGCTTATTGATCCCAGAATCTCAACAAGCAGCTTCTTGAAGGATCCCAGGGTGTCAGCTTCAACAACATTACTGGGGAGTTGATTCCAGACCCTCACGATTTTCTGTGTAAAAAAGTGCCTCCTATTTTCTGTTCTGAATGCCCCTTTGTCTAATCTCCATTTGTGACCCCTGGTCCTTGTTTCTTTTTTCAGGTCGAAAAAGTCCCTTAGGTCGACATTGTCAATACCTTTTCGAATTTTGAATGCTTGAATTAGGTCACCGCGTAGTCTTTTTTGTTCAAGACTGAACAGATTCAGTGGGAGAAGTACTGATGTGGAAAAGTGCAGAGAAGTTTAGAAGCAGTAAGGAGAAATTACATCTTTAATAGCTTTAATCAGAAAACACAGGACATTGGGGAACACTGCAGCTCAAAGTCAGACAGCCGCGCGTGTTTTTCTGATAACAAACAAGATGAAACTCGGAGCAACTGATTCAAATTCAGTGCCGTTCTGAGACACGGGGGAGGGGAGGAGCCAACAGCACAGGAGAACAACGCAGCTGTAAACGAGGCAGTCTTCCTAGTGACAGCGAGTGGAAGTGACAGCGTGGGAGAAGTACACTCGTGGAAAAGTGCAGAGCAGTTTAGAAGCAGGTTGAAAGCAGGTTGACAGCTGCAGAAGAAACTAATCTTCAAAAAAAAAAAAAAAAACATCAACATGGTCTTCAAGCCAGTAATCTGTGACACCTGCATGATGTGTGAAATCTGAGAAAACCCAGCAGAGCTAAACCAAGTGTGTGTAAAGTGCTGTGCGATCCAGGACTTGCATAAACTAGTAAGTATGTTAGGAATGAAGCTGGTAGAAATGAGACAGCAACAGGACCTTGAGGAGCTGGCACACCCATAACTCATGGAAGTCTGTACCACCCCTAACAGATTGAAAGCCACCAGGGAGATAGAAGGTCAGAATAGCTGGGTTCAGGTAGGCAGAAGCAGGGAAAAAAAGAAACTTCGTCAAACACAACCTCCAGAAATCAAAACAACCAACAAGTTTGAGTCACTTCAAAATTTTGATGAGCAAAACCAACAACAAGAGAATGAAAGGAACAACATCCAGGACCCTACTGACAGTGGTGACCAGACAGCAAAAAGAAGGGAGGTCATGATTGTTGGGGACTCCATATTGAGAAACACAGCAAGTTCAATTCGCAGTTTGGACCCCCTTACTACAACAGTGTGCTGCCTTCCGGGAGCCTCTGTCAAGCACATCACTGAGAACGTGGACAGGCTCCTAGAACGAACAGGAGACGACCCGGTAGTAGTCGTCCACATCGGTACAAACAAAATTGGAAGAGACAGACCAAAATCCCTGCAAAAGAAATTCAGAGAGGTAGGAAGGAAATTAAAAGATAAGACCAAAACTGTGGTATTTTCTGGTATACTACTGGCAACTTGCAAAGGACCATATGGACAGCTGGAAATAATCAAAACGCATGGCTGAAAACGTGGTGCACACGGGAAGGCTTCACCTATCTTGATCATTGGACCACATTCTACAACGAGGACTATCTGTATAGACGGGACGGACTGCACTTAAATAAAAAGGGAACCAGTCTACTTGGAGAAAAGATCCTCGAGCAGGTTCAGAAGCATTTAAACTAGAAAGGAAGGGGGGAGAAATCAACAAAAAAAACAGAAGGGAGACCGCATCAAGACAAGAACAACAACTCAGGTAAGACAACCATTAAATGTATTTATCTAAATGCTAGAAGTATCAGAAACAAAATTCTAGAACTTGAAGCTACTGCACTAACAAGTAACTATGATGTGATAGGTGTTACAGAAACTTGGTTGTCTGAGAGTGATGGGGACGAATATAATATTTGTGGGTATACACTGTATAGGAAAGACAGGCAGGACAGAAGAGGAGGAGGGGTAGCGCTATACATAAGAAACAGTCTTGAAGCCCAGGTGTTAAACCTGGACAAAGAAAACAAAGCTGAATCAATATGGGTCAGAATAACGGACAAAAATTCAAAGGGCATAATAATAGGAGCATGCTATAGACCGCCAGATTCAGATGGTGAGCAAAATAATCTGTTATACAATGACATTAGAAATGCGTGTAGCAAAGGAGAAGCCATACTAATGGGGGATTTCAACTTCCCCCATATAAAATGGGAAAACCCGGTGGGTAGCACGAAGGATGAAATTGAAATGGTGGAAATGACAAATGACTGCTTCCTAACACAATTTGTCAAGGCACCGACTAGAGGGGAGGCATGCCTTGATTTAGTCTTTTCAAATAACGAAGATAGAATAACTAAAACAGAGGTCAGAGAACCACTGGCAAACTCAGACCACAACATGGTCTCATTTGAAGTGTTTTTTTAAAACCCCAAAAGTAAAGACTAAAGCTAAGGTTTACAATTTTAGAAAAGCAAACTATGAAGGTATGAAACAGAGACTAACAGAAGTAGATTGGAGTAAAATAGAGAAAACACCCACAGAAAAAGGATGGTTGTTCTTCAAAAATGTAGTACTAGAGGCGCAAAACAATTATATCCCTAAAGTAGACAAATCTAAATGTAAAACTAAATTGCCAAAATGGTTTAATAGATCAATTAAAAAAAATATTCAGCGAAAAAAGGCACTTTACAGAGCATTAAAAAGGGACCAAAAAGAAAGTACACAGAAAGAGTACACGGAACTACAAACACAAATCAAAAAGGAAGTTAGAAAGGCCAAGAGAGAAATAGAAATGAACATTGCTAAGGGGGCTAAAACCAATTCCAAAATGTTTTTCCAATATTACAACAGCAAGAGAACATTCAAAGAGGAGGTTAAATGTCTAAGAGATACAAATGGCAAAATCATAGAGAAGAAAAAAAAAATAGCAAATATATTAAATGATTACTTTTCACAAGTTTTTACAAAGGAAGATACGGACAACATGCCCCACATGTCATCCAGTTCCTATCCAGTTTTAAATAACTTTAGCATAACTGAGGCAGAAGTGTTAAAGGGACTAGGAGCTCTTAAAATAAACAAATCCCCTGGGCTGGATGAGATCCTCCCAGTAGTACTCAAAGAAAAGAAAGAAGTTATTTACAAACGCTAACCAAGATCATGCAACAGTCTCTTGACACAGGGGTTGTACCAACAGACTCGAAAATTGCAAGCATAATACCGATCCACAAAAAGGGAAACAAAACTGAATCAGGTATCTACTATTATATGCAAACTTATGGAAACTTTAATAAGATCCAAAATGGAAAATTACCTATATTGTAACAGTGTCCTAGGAGACAGTCAACATGGTTTTAGGAAAGGGAGATCGTGTCTAACTAACCTGCTTGATTTTTTGAGGATGCAACATCGATAATGGATAATTGCAAAGCATATGACATGGTTCATTTACATTTCCAGAAAGCTTTTGACAAAGTCCAGCATAAAAGATTAATTCTCAAACTGAACACAGTAGGGATTCAAGCAAATACATGTACATGGATTAGGGAGTGGTTAACATGTAGAAAACAGAAAGTACTGATTAGAGGAGAAACCTCAGAATGGAGTGTGGTAACCAGTGGAGTACCACAGGGATCAGTATTAGGTCCTCTGCTATTCTTAATCTACATTAATGATTTAGTTTCTGGTATAGTAAGCAAACTTGTTAAATTTGCAGACAACACAAAAACAGGAGGAGTGGCAAACACTGTTGCAGCAGCAACGGTCATTCAAAATGATCTAGACAAGATTCAGAACTGGGCAGACACATGGCAAATGACATTTAATAGAGAAAAGTGTAAGGTACTGCACACAGGAAATAAAAATGTACATTATAAATATCATATGGGAGATACTGAAATTGGAGAAGGAATCTATGAAAAAGACCTAGGAGTTTTTGTTGACTCAGAAATGTCTTCATCTAGACAATGTAGCGAAGCTATAAAAAAGGCCAACAAGATGCTCAGATACATTATGAAATGTGTTGAATTTAAATCAAGGGAAGTAATGTTAAAACTGTACAATGCATCAGTAAGACCTCATCTTGAATGCTGTCTTCAGTTCTGGTCACCTCGCTATAAAAAAGATATTGCTGCTCTAGAAAGAGTGCAAAGAAGAGCAACCAGAATTATTCCAGGTTTAAAAGGCATGTCATATGCATACAGGCTAAAAGAACTGAATCTGTTCAATCTTGAACAAAGAAGACTACACGGCGACCTAATTCAAGCATTCAAAATTCTAAAAGGTATTGACAGTGTCGACCCAAGGGACTTTTTCGGCCTGAAAAAAGAAACAAGGACCAGAGGTCACAAATGGAGATTAGACAAAGGGGCATTCAGAACAGAAAATAGGAGGCACTTTTTTACACAGAGAATTGTGAGGGTCTGGAATCAACTCCCCAGTAATGTTGTTGAAGCTGACACCCTGGCGCTCTTCCCCATCACCCTCTGTACAGAGATGGCTGCGTCCTCCCCCCATGCCTCTGTGCCAAGGGAAAGTGGGAAAGTAGCACACGCAGGAAGCCATCTTCACGGTCTTCTTCATCCTCCTCTGCATCTCCTTCTCCTCCTCTGAGGAATAGGGAGAAGAATCTCCAGTCCAAGCGATTGGCATGGCCTGCCCCGCCTGTCCCAAGGGGCTACAAGTACAGATTGGCAGCAGGATGATGCGCTCTCCATCGCCACCTCTGAGGAGCTGGACGAACAGGAGCTCGCATTCCCATCTGAGGAAGTGGATTCTGACAGCAGGTCCCCTGCGGTTAAACTCTCCCTGTCGACAGAGCTTATGCCATTGATCATGAGGGCCACTGCAGTATTGCAGGTGCCCTGGTCTACAGAAGGTGGAGCAAGGCAGTCAATCTTCGATCCCACTCAGTGTACACAGATTTTCTTTTTGAGAACCAGTCATCCTGGGGTCACCTACAGCTCCAGCTGTTTCCCGGTCTATGGACACCCTATATAGCAGAGGTTTTCAAACACGGTTATTAGGAGGAGGCCTACAAAATACTTTTTTTGACTTCTTGGCAATTGTAAAAACTCTTTGGTAAATGGCAGACTCGGTTAGCCCGCTTCCAGAATGATTAACTGATCGACTACCTAGGCAGGGATCATAATGTGACCAGCCCCCTGTTAAATCTGACCAATCTCCATCCACAGTTTGTGTTGTTTCAGACCTATCGTAGAACAGCGAGTCTATCGCCAAGCCTTCTTTCATTTGAAAGTTGTGGGGCTAATCATAGCAGTAGGTTTTGCTGCGTGCAAAATGTAAAATAACCTGACAAATGAGGTTGCAACATTTTATTAAATAAATATTATAATAAAATAAGTTATAATAAAAAAAATTAAGCTGGAAAAATATTACAACTACTATTCATAATTGCAGTAACATTAATAAAGACTAGTCACTTATTAAAATGTTCCACTAGTTTTCTTGTTCTTTATTCTGCTTTTAAATGCAAAAATAAGCACTTGGAGGATTTAAAAGCTCACTTAGTTGTTTCACAGCAAAAACAGTCAATTAAACTGATTTTACTCCTGTTAGTATTATAGTATTGTTAATACAGTATGCCTTCGATTATTCCACAAACATAAACAAATTGAAATGCGTTTCAGTGATCGTAGATTAAGCACTAAGGCCCCGATTTATAAAAAGAATGCGCCTGTTTTACGACTGTAAAACGGGTGCTGAGGGTTCTGAATCCTTGGATGGGATTTATAAAACACACACAATGGCATAAACACGCAATTAAGACGTGATTTGAATGTCTCTGTGCACTTTAGCCCTTGATGCATATGTAATTCTGTATTTGCATTTGTAATTCTGGGGCGTTTCTGAACAAAACCGCTAAAATGAGAATGTGATTTTGCAAATTAGGTCTGTTACATATTCTATCTAATTTATTAAAATTGCTGGTAATTGCGGGCCTTGTACTTGATTATTTTAATAACTCTGAAAAGCAGACATTAATTTGCCGCAGTCAGACAGTAGACTATATAAAAGGCAAGGTGATGTGGGAGACTTGTCTGCAGCAAGGAGGAGACATCGTTTTCAAGGACAAAGAAACATTTAATAACATTTTGCAAAGAGCTCATTTTTTAACCCTTCTGATTAAGTCAGTTTGTAAATGTATTGATGTTAATACAATTACGAATAGTGATTGTAATAAAGTGTGTCTATCTTGGAGGGCATGGTTTTAATGTGAAGACATAAATAGGAGTGCATGCCTGAGCGCAGTTGTGCGACTGAATGAGTGACAGAGGCTGTCTCAGTGAGAGCGAGAGGTGGACTGGAATTTAGCACAGTACTTTGGTCCTTAATTGTTTATTTGTCCTGTGCTGATAAACTGCTGAATTCAAGCACAAAGCTGCTGCCTGTGTGGAGCCTGCTTTCATTTTACACACGATGTTACAATGTTTACTTTAGAAAAATCATATTTTCGTAAATATTGTACTGGTTTATTAGAAGTCTAGTAAATAAAAAAGTTTGGGAACCACTGATACATTGGGTGTATGTTGCAGAGAAGCTCCTGTCCAGGGACACTATTTGCCTCAACAAGCGGGTCTCAGAGGTGATCCTTAATCGTGCCTATTGAGCCAGTGCATTCACCGCACAGCTGGACAACAGCATTCTGGTAGTCTACTAATCACAATTGTTGCGGTTCCTCTCTGACAACCACAGGCCATCACCACTACAGATGGATGAGCTGCATCTGGTTAATAAAAACCTGCTCCGTCTGTCTAAACCGACAGGCGATGGGTAGAAACCTGACTGTACTGGTAGCTGCACGTAGGCAGCTTCGGCTTTCCCAGGCACGTATGCCTGATGGGGACAAAGCAGCGCTGCTGGCTGCCCCTGTTTCACCGGGGAATACCTTAGGTCCCACGGTGGACGAGATGCTGCCACGCTCTCACTGCACGCAGGAATCCACGAAGAAGCTGATGCACTTTTTCCAAAAAAAAGCGACCACCACAGGTACACAAACCACTGGCAAACTGGTGCCCCTGACCCCAGGCCCCAGCCTCAGGGACTGGCATAGTATCTGCTGCCGGAGGTGACATTCTGAACCGGCCCGCAGAGTCTATAGTACATTATGCCAACCAGTGCAGAGACAAAAGCCTCAGGCCAAGCCACAGGTGAGAATTGGCGGTAGGGGACCCTGCTCAAGGAGCCATTTGGAGTATTGGTGTCAGTGACCCATGGCCATCTGGGTGCTTACTACAATTCAAACTGGTTACTCTCTGCAGTTCAAGCACGGTCCCCCTTCCTTTCAGGGAGTGACTCCAACATTAGTCACGGACCCGCAAGATGCCGCAGTGGTGTTTCAGGAGGTAGCAGTTCTGCTGCAAAAGTGGGCTAATACCCATACATAAGAACATAAGAACATAAGAACATAAGAAAGTTTACAAACGAGAGGAGGCCATTTGGCCCATCTTGCTCGTTTGGTTGTTAGTAGCTTATTGATCCCAAAATCTCATCAAGCAGCTTCTTGAAGGATCCCAGGGTGTCAGCTTCAACAACATTACTGGGGAGTTGATTCCAGACCCTCACAATTCTCTGTGTAAAAAAGTGTCTCCTATTTTCTGTTATCTCTTAAACATTTAATCTCCTCTTTGAATGTTCTCTTGCTGTTGTAATATTGGAAAAACATTTTGGAATTGGTTTTAGCTCCCTTAGCAATGTTCATTTCTATTTCTCTCTTGGCCTTTCTAACTTCCTTTTTGACTTGCATTTGCAGTTCTGTGTACTCTTTCTGTGTACTTTCTTTTTGGTCCTTTTTTAATGCTCTGTAAAGTGCCTTTTTTCGCTGAATATTTTTTTTTAATTGATCTATTAAACCATTTTGGCAATTTAGTTTTACATTTAGATTTGTCTACTTTAGGGATATAATTGTTTTGCGCCTCTAGTACTACGTTTTTGAAGAACAACCATCCTTCTTCTGTGGGTGTTTTCTCTATTTTACTCCAATCTACTTCTGTTAGTCTCTGTTTCATGCCTTCATAGTTTGCTTTTCTAAAATTGTAAACCTTAGCTTTAGTCTTTACTTTTGAGGATTTAAAAAACACTTCAAATGAGACCATGTTGTGGTCTGAGTTTGCCAGTGGTTCTCTGACCTCTGTTTTAGTTATTCTATCTTCGTTATTTGAAAAGACTAAATCAAGGCATGCCTCCCCTCTAGTGGGTGCCTTCACAAATTGTGTTAGGAAGCAGTCATTTGTCATTTCCACCATTTCTATTTCATCCTTCGCGCTACCCACCGGGTTTTCCCATTTTATTTGGGGGAAGTTGAAATCCCCCATTAGTATGGCTTCTCCTTTGCTACACACATTTCTAATGTCATTGTATAACAGATTATTGTGCTCACCGTCTGAATCTGGCGGTCTATAGCATGCTCCTATTATTATGCCTTTTGAATTTTTGTCTGTTATTCTGACCCATATTGATTCGGTTTTATTTTCTTTGTCCAGGTTTAACACCTGGGCTTCAAGACTGTTTCTTATGTATAGCGCTACCCCTCCTCCTCTTCTGTCCTGCCTGTCTTTCCTATACAGTGTATACCCACAAATATTATATTCGTCCCCATCACTCTCAGATAACCACGTTTCTGTAACACCTATCACATCATAGTTACCTGTTAGTGCAGTAGCTTCAAGTTCTAGAATTTTGTTTCTGATACTTCTAGCATTTAGATAAATACATTTAATGGTTGTCTTACCTGAGTTGTTGTTCTTGTTTTGATGCGGTCTCCCTTCTGTTTTTTTGTTGATTTCTCCCCCCTTCCTTTCTAGTTTAAATGCTTCCGAACCTGCTCGAGGATCTTTTCTCCAAGTAGACTAGTTCCCTTGTTATTTAAATGCAGTCCATCCCGTCTATACAGATAGTCCTCGTTGTAGAAAGTGGTCCAATGATCAAGATAGGTGAAGCCTTCCCGTGTGCACCACGTCTTCAGCCATGCGTTTTGATTAATTATTTCCAGCTGTCCATATGGTCCTTTGCAAGGTGCGGGTAGTATACCAGAAAATACCACAGTTTTGGTTTTCTCTTTTAATTTCCTTCCTAGCTCTCTGAATTTGTTTTGCAGGGATTTTGGTCTGTCTCTTCCAATGTTGTTTGTACCGATGTGGACGACTACTACCGGGTCGTCTCCTGTTCGTTCTAGGAGCCTGTCCACGTTTTCAGTGATGTGCTTGACCGAGGCTCCCGGAAGGCAGCACACTGTTGTAGTAAGGGGGTCCAAACTGCGAACTGAACTTGCTGTGTTTCTCAATATGGAGTCCCCAACAATCATGACCTCCCTTCTTTTTGCTGTCTGGTCACCACTGTCAATGGGGTCCTGGATGTTGTTCCTTTCATTCTCTTGTTGTTGGTTCTGCTCATCACAATTCTGAAGTGACTCAAATCTGTTGGTTGTTTTGATTTCTGGTGGTGTTTGACGAAGTTTCTTTTTTTCCCTGCTTCTGCCTACCTGAACCCAGCTGTTCTGACCTTCTATCTCCCTGGTGGCTTTCAGTCTGTTAGGGGTGATGCAGACTTCCATGAATTGTGGGTGTGCCAGTTCCTCAAAATCTTGTTGCTGTCTCACTTCTTCCAGCTCCATTTCTAGCATGCTTACTAGTTTATGCAAATCCTGGATCGCGCGGCACTTTACGCACATTTGGTTTAGCTCCGCTGGGTTTTCTCGGATTTCCCACATCAAGCAGGTGTCACAGATTACTGGCTTGAAGACCATTACTTCAAGCCAGTAATGAGACTTCTATTTCAGGGAACCAGGGAACCAGGGTTATGATAATAACGTTTTTCATCCCGATGGTAAACAATATAACTAAATCTATTATATCTGGGATGCAAGATGACACAGATGAAAAAAAAAAAGATAATGTTGGTTTATTGGAGTTCACAAAGATAATCTTTTTCAGCTTGGTACGACAACCTTTCCACTTCCTTTTATGCTTTTTGCTGCATTACTGCCCTTCATTAATTATTATCTTTGTTAATTCCAGGCCATTTTGTAAATGTTACGGGTGCAACAAACAAACTCACAAAAGCAAAAGAACCCTCTGTTATACTACCCTTATTGATTAAAAAAAAAAAAAAAACAGTCTGATTCTCTCACCTTTTTTCAACTATCTAGCCTATATTTAAGTAATTATTATGTAGTCTCCACTTAACTGCTGAGCAACTTCTGTTTCAGTCATACAGTCCTAAATACAGTACATCATTTGATAAAGATGATGGATTTGTGTCATAAACAGTAAGATATCAATGCACAAACAAGCCAAACTATCACAGTCCTCAAAAACCAATAGGAAATAAAGTACGTAAATGACTTCCATACTGTGCAGTCACTGCAGTACATCATTTAAACCAGCACAATGGTTTATCACAAAGACTAAACAAAAGCTGCATTCAAGTCCAGACAACTACCTTTAGAAATTAGATAAGTTATCACCTTTAAGGAGAATAAACGTAATGCAGGCCATTCATTGCTGACCAAACTGCAGCTGCTTGCTGATCAGGAGTTGGCATTGGCACATAGTTTTGGGAGGAGTGTTGCTAAGCTAACATTCCATCCCCCAGCATGGGCTTTGAAATGTAAATGCCAGAATCTACAAAATATTTACACAGGCTTCTTTTTCCTAAACATTAAAATATACAGAATACAACTCAATGACACCTTTTATGACTTAAAATTAGCAATACTTGAAATACAGCACTGTTCACACAAAACACTGCAATTCCAACCAGGTGTTAATTTGTAATATATCCATACAAAGAGGCTCCCTGGAAAAGGTGGCTTGAGGGGCTATGAGCACAGCCTAGGGAGACATACCATACAGCAGTGTGAGGGCTGTATACAGACTCCCCGGCACCAGTGTTAGAGTTATTGTCAAGCCCACCAAACTAGACCTCAACAGCTGATACCATTCAGTTGTAGGAATCAGTCGTTTTAAAATAATCAAGCTAAGTCAGTTATGCATTATCGCTGTACAAAAACATAATCCTTTTTTAGCAGGTGTCTGTTTTGTTATTTCTACATGTTAAAAAGGATTGTTGGTTTAGTTTATCCAAAGAGAGAGATAACAAAGGCTGCTCCTTGTTTTGAAAATATTTTGGTTGTTGCATGTTGTTTGTTATACTTTACATTTTTAATCTTCAGATATTGGAAACATACTATATATGGAAAGTGAATGCAGGTTCCTGGTACCTAATCACTTCATATGTTAAAGTTCAAACTCACTCCAGTGGCTGAGCAGCAATCGGATCCTGTGCTCTACAGAAACGGTACTGTATCAAAATACACAGAAGTCTATCATGTAGCTGGTCTCTAGAAAAAATGGCCTTCAGACTCCAGAATTGTCAGTCATTCATCGACAATGAATTAAAAACACAACAAACTAGAACTGCAATTCTTGTACAACTGGCACTTCATTGACTTGGATATTACAGTTTAGTTCTTAATTTCTATTAAATATGTTATTGTAGCAGAGTCTTCTTCCCCCCACCCTACTACAATATGTATATCTGCAAAAATGTGCACGTGTACCTTTAATTCTTGATTTGGCTGAAAAAGGGGCGTGTCTTCAGTGCTCTGCTGTGCCTGCGCTATGGTAATCACTGAGTGAGAGATTAATGTGGGGACAGGCCAGCAGCAGCTTATGTTTCTTTTTATGTGCATACAGGCAATACAAGTCTCCTCTGTTAAGCCCGGGTGTTCTCGTCATGTGTATCCAAAGCAGTCTTTTAGCACAGCGCACTGGTAGGTTCAGCTTGTTGCAATAAAACAGTAGCCATTCGAGACCTGCAGCACTATGACCAAATTTTCCAAGAAAAAAGTCTACTTTTTTTTTTTTTTTTTTTTTAACCCATTGAGCTTTAACACACTTGCTACTATCTGTACCCAGATTGGCCCTTTCTTCTCTTACTGAGAACCTATGAAATCATACAGCACCAACAAACCCTTGTTTTGATAGCTGTAGAATGAGGGTTTGTCATTAACATACAGTATATCTCAAGTGCATAATGACAAAGCACAAAAAAGACTTTAAAGTACAGTTTTTATGGGTAACATTGAACTTAAAAAACAATTCCATGTACATATTTTTCATCTTCCTCTTTTAGAACTCTCTAAAGCAGAACTTGAGGTTGATTAAGCAAGCAATCAAGGAGATAAGAATGCAGTGACTTACAAAATCAAGGTTGTTTGGCCATTTGTGATGGGATACCAAATGGGATATTTCCCACCACCAGGCCTTTGCTAGTGGTGAAGAGGATTAGAGAGAAGTTTCAGAAAATCAAAGGAGCTTAGGCTTACTGTTGTTCATTAGCAAGATTTAATGTGTTTAATTTAAATTTGAAAACCACAAACTGTGCTTTTTTTCAAAATGGTTGCTCTAGTGCACTGACAGTGTTAGGATTATTGCCCACATGGTCAAACAGGTAACACAGCAGTAACAGTTCATGATGTGGTTCGGAATAGAAAAGCCAGAGCATTTTTTTTTAAATAGCTTCCAGCACTGATTTAGAGGACAGATGTCAAACCCCAGCACATTAGAGTAGCCATTTTGAAAAGAGCTGTGAAACAGACTTTAAAGTTATAAGTGTAAAAAGTTGTCATGATTTAACAATGAAAAGAAAAATGACAGGTACATTATTTAAATGGTTGTAGCAACATGTGGGGAAGTATAATGCTATATTTTACTCTTTAAATAAGTGTAGCTAACAAAACAGTTACATACATCATACTTATCTTGCACTTCCAATAGCTACATACCTCAAATGTGCAGGTTTGCAAGAAATACGTCACAGCAAAGATGCAAGATATATACTATCCCAAAGTAAGATCAGTTTAAAACACTTTCTGGAAGAATCCTGTCAAAAGCTGCAAACAATCAATGCTCTATTAATTCTTGTTTGGTGTTTTAAATTCTGAATTATTATGATCACAGAATAAAGAAATTCCATAGGGGCCTTTTTTCTACCTTGCAGCTAGTCACTTATGGTAACTATATCTCATGTTTTTCAGGCTACCCTCATTCTACAGAACCTTGGCTGCCTTTCATTGTTGCTTTGCACTGACCTGGCACTGACTACCACCTTCTTCCATATTTCATAAAGCTGATAAGCTGCCATGTTTTGTAACACAAGACTCTGAAAAGTTAGTCAGCTGTTCAGACTTTTTACTAAGTCTGCCACAACAATGATATCATGGAACAAAGTTGGAATGAAATCAAAATCTGCTAGTAAACCACCTTTTCCGAGTGCATCTATTAGCATAAATCATGTGCTTTATATTCCTTTTTCAACAGCAACTTCTTTAAACATTCTCATGCAGGTTGCTTTCCAGTTTCCTGAAAAATCTTGGTGTATCAAATTCTCAGAAATAAATACTGAATAACAGACACAAGAATGTATAATGCATATATACCGTATTCCTTTGAATTTAAGACATACTTTTTGAACCATTTTGCTTCTCAAAAATAGCCTGCGTCTTAAATTCAAGTACAGTAGTGACGCGTGTATTAAAAACGGCAACAAAAGACTTGACTACTCAAATACACTAGCAGCAACGTGACTTACTGCTGAGAAATTACAAACCACCCATGACATACAGGCAGCCATTAGCTGCCTGACAAATTCAAAAAGAAGCTTTTACAATTTCAGTGTTTCTAACAAAGAGTACCAGCATGGACAGATTGGAAATTCTGATCAGGCCCCTGTATTTTTTGACATGCCAAGCAATACCCTAGTTCAGAAATTGGGAGAAAAACAGGTGTGAGTAATCATGACTGGAAATGAGAAGCAGCACATAACTAATACTCTGTGTAACAACAGACAGCCGCAAACTGCCTCCATATGTGTAATCGAGGTTTTGTGTTTGTAAATATTTATTTAGTTGATGTTTTATTTTTTTTCTGAAGTTTTAGACTTAGATGATTACTTTCACAATGTGATTAATAAAAAATGTTAAGATTAAACTACCAATATAAAACAAGTTGCATAAAGAATATAGAAGAAGAACAAGAAGAAGAACAACAACAACCCATTGTAGCTATATAGCTACAATACTATACACATGTGTGTAGTATCACATTTAATTTTATTTCAATCATTACTTCATTATTGAAGGAAACAAATAATTGGCTTTTTTTAAGCTGGTGTTAATTAAACATCTATACAAATTGTCTAATTGTAATCGTCTGTATTCTGACAATAGCAATAGTTACATTAAAAAAGTATTGTCCTATTGACATTCTCAAGTGGTTCAAATGCTAATTTATTCTCCAGGGATGATAAGGTAAGATTTGGTTGTCATGGCAATAAGAAACCTGTTTACAAAGTCAAACACCTTTTATAAACCCAATGCTTAAACAGTCATGCCTTTTATTTTATAGTTGAGCCTATCCAAGACTAATTGAACATCTTGATTAGAGCCTCAAATCATTGAATAGTCAGGCATATATTCCAATATCTCCGTTCTTACCTGTACAATACTGTTTCTCCGTAGATTTCCAAATGTAGTGGAGCTGCTTATTCTATGTTTATAATATAACCTTTTCCATTCACAGTGATTCCTGCAAAAAACTATTAAAATGACCTAAATACAGTTAATAAGGGGCTCATATTACATTTTGACAAGAAAATTAACACCCTGTGTGTAACTATTCTCGCCCTGCAACCCACCCTTTTATGGTGTGTGTCAGTCTGCACATAGCATGCTGTCAGTGCTAGCGAAAACCACACTAAACCTAGAAATTATTCAATTACCAATTAAACAACCAATTTGTGCAATGCACATTTTTTTTTCCAGTTCTGTGTTTTATAATGCCCTGCATGTTACCGGGCAAGCATCCAGAGATATATTTATAGCCATAATTTTTTTTGTTTAATTTAGTTAGATCAGAATGCAGTTCTGGAACGTGAATAGATATGATACAAGGGATGGGGAAAAAAATGGCCTTGCAATATGTAGCCCACATATCTGGCTAAAGTTTATAATGTAAATGATCTCTGTGACACATATAATGTGACTTAGAAAAGCTTAATCTCCCTGAAAGTCATTTTCAGTCACAGGTGCAAGACAACAGATATGGCAGACAGTTTTATTTAACACCTTTCATAGCAACCCTTTGAGGTGAAAAACACTATATTAATGAATTGTGTTGTTATAGACTTTGTTAGTGTTCACAGTAGGTAGCATATTCAAGATACAAATTTACTGATGTCACAAGGGTCTCAGAAGCAATAACCTTGTTGTAACCCAGAATTTTGGACCTTCACATAAAATAATTCACTAGCCCTGTATTAAGGTAAATGTAGCTAATAAAATATTTCCATAAAATGTATCTGGCATACACGCATATTCAATGTGCAGATCTGAAAGAACATGCTACAGCAAGCATGTAAGTTAATTTCAAAACGTCATGTTTGGTACTACACTTAAAGGAAACTCTACTTCCTGGGCCATTTCACCTGGAGAGTGAACTAGTCCCCACCCCTTCACTGGCTTCTTTCCTGTCAATAACTAATCAGCTGCTTCCCCTATTGAATGACATGCTTTTAGCCAGTAACATGTTTTGGCCCAGAATACACTGCTGAGGTGAAATAACCTAGGGAGTGCAACTACAAACAGAAGACCCAAAAATAAGGCATAGAAATGGGGAGCTTACTTTAACCTGATATAATGTTTTAAGATTAAAATGCATGTGTAACCTATGCAGCTAATGCACAATAGCTAAGGTTTATGTAATTATCATATTAGCTACAATTACTTAGACACATTTTTTTTTTTTAATTGTTTTTTGTTGCAGTGTTATGCAACAAGCTTTTAAAACCCACAAATTGTTGGACCTCCTACACAGGACCACAGTTCTGAACTGAATGTATTGATATAGCATTCAATCTTCAAACAAAAATATGAATGATTAATGACCATAGGTTTTATATTATGATAATCAATGTTGCATCCAACAAATCCCTACACTAGTAATACCATCCTAAAACAGTTTTAAATTAAAAGATTTGCTGAAGATAATCATAATGGCCATTTTGGTGTACCATGCTTAAACATCATGATAAATATATGATAATGATTGTAAGAGAACATCACAATTATAGAAATTTCTGTTCTGGTTGCCAGAAGTCATTATAAACATTTTTGGTAAGCAAAACCACATATTTAACATTTGACCACCAAAACAGAGCTCAGTGTTTAATCATTTTTCTGTAGGGACAAGCTTTGGGATTTTTAACTCCCAACAAACATAGCTGTGTCAGCGGGAAGTCCTTTATTGTAGGAGCCAGAAGTGCCGGGTCTAAACAATTTTTGGTGGTGCCAAAGGGGCAGGGGGCAGAATTCCCTTAGGGTTAGAAGAACTTTTTTTTTTTAAGCCTTGTTTTTAAACAACAAAATGTAACATTTTCAGTAAACCTGGTATCTGTTGGATAAAACATCTAAATTGTCGTTGGTGTATGCTTGCAATATCTTATTTGTCTATATAGCTTGTCTATGACACATTGTTTGTACTCTACAATGGTGTATAGAGGATAAACGATGAAGCACCATTGAATACAGAAAATACACAACAAAGTGGATAGATCCATAACCCATGAAAGTGAAAGCTCTGTGTTGCTGCTCTGGCTGCTGGCTCTGAACACAAACACGGTGCGCTTACATTAAACTACTTTTAATTTCTGAAAGAGCTGGGAGAGTGACTTGAATCGTTTATACTCTGTTTATACACAGAGTATAAACAATAACTCAGATAGAGTAATTTTTTAAGTAGCAACTTAGAAAGAATAACTCAAAATACAATAATAAGGTACACAGTAATGAATCTCAATTATAGCAAGAATAAAATCAATAAATAATGAAAATAACCATCAATTACATTAAAATGATAGACTGCATATACACAGCATGACTTTCAGTCATGTTTTGTAATTTGGATTATAAACTAAATCGCTTCCAAAACTATAAGGATATTTGAAAAACAACATTTTATAAACCCTACCATTTCATACCCTATTTTTTTATTATCTATGTCATATGGACAGGACATACTGCATACAGCTGAACTACACCATAATAATTAAGCCAGCAAGCCAGGAGAAACAAAATTGGTTCATAATAAAGCATTTATACTAGTCAACTTAATTATACATTTGTGTTTATACAAAGATAGAAGTAATTATTGATTAGTGCATAGACAACTTACGGCTTAAAGAGCTAAAACATTTTGTTGCTGTTCGGTAAGGTCAACAGTCAGTGTAAATGTGATATTTCTAGATCGTTAAATTGTTATCATAACCCTGGTTCCCTGAAATAGAAATGAAACCGTTGCCTAATGGGTATTCAACCTAAAGACCATCATAACCTGAACAAGATATATCAAAGCTGCACGTAGTGCCTGTGATGCAGTTATACCCGCACCCCCCAAAGGCATAAAAGGAACCAGGCTTATGATAATAACCTTACATTCTTTATCAAGTATGAAATGTAACCATTACCAATGAATACTAAAGCTGTTGTAAAGCAATATTTCAGACCAACTGGAATGCTGCAAGGCTAAGCCAAAGGCCACCTTGTGCGCTACCATTAGGAACCCCAGTACAATTAGCTAGGGCTAAAATATTGAGGGAGAAACTCACCTCTATGTCTGCTTGTAATGGTTGACCCGGAAGCCACACTCTAGTTCCAAAACCATGGTTTTGTGGATCTACGACCTAAGTCTATAAAACTGTAAAGGTATGGGGAGTAGCCCACACCACTGCATTGCAAATGTCACTGACAGATGCACCCTGGAATAAAGCCCACGAAGTTACCATGCCCCTGAAGGAAGGGGCAGTGAGCTTTCTGGAGGGGGCAAGTTGGCCAGCTTATAGGAAGTCCTGCATGTGTCTGCTTTCCATTTGGACTGTCTCTGCACAGACAGGACTTCACCATGGGACTTAGTCCCAAAGTAGACAACACATCTGAACTGCCTCCAACCTTTGTCCTGTTATCATAGCATGCCAGAGCCCAAACCGGGCAGAGCACACCGAGCTGTAGCGGAGTGTAACTCTTGTATTGGCGACTGTAAAAATGAAGCAGGTTCTCACTAAGAAGAAACCCTTTTGCAAAGGTGATAGCAAGCAATGCGTGGGTACAAATGGAAGTTTTAAGAGTAAGCACCATGTTTTAACCTCCAGCGAGGAAAAGTCCATCATAGGTGGCCACTGAACCACTTTAAAAATGCCCCCCCAACCCCAGGAAGCTGAGCTCCTGGTGAGACTGAGTCAATTTCACATGGAAAGCTGAATGGAGACCTTTAATTTAGAGGGGAATTCCTCTCATGAACACGTCCTGAAAAACTGCAGTATTACTGCCATGGGACAAGTAGTGGAGTCAAACCCACGAGGCAGACACCACGTCTATAAGGTGCTCCACTTGCAACCGTACTGGAAACATGTGGATGCTGCTGTGGCATTTTGCAAGTTGTCAGTAGCCCCATTCGACAGATCCCAATGGTTCAATGCCACCACTCAGGGGCCTGACCCAGAGCTACAGGCTCAATAGGTCAAATGCCATAACTTCCCTGTACCTGATTGAGCAGGTCACACCGCTTGGTCAGTCTCCACAGCTGACCACTCAAGAGCTGCATCAGGGTTTAAACCACAGCCCCCCTGGGCCAAAGCAAGGCGTGCAGTGGGAAGGAATATAACAGTTGCCATGGCCATTAGTGTGCCAAGGCATCTACCGCCAGCGGGTCCCTTTCTCCTATTATGGAGAGCTAGTGGGACAGTGGGTTGATTCTTGGGAGGCAAGATATCTATCTCTGCTCCCCAGAACCTCTCCCAAATGAGGCTACCACCTTGAGTTCGTCTCTACTCTGGCACTGGGACTCTCCTTGAGAACAGGTCAGTTTCCCAGTTTTTTTCCTCTTGGACAGATGCCCACAGTGAGCGTAGGTTCTCACAAAGCTTATGAGCCACGCGATGGAGACTGAGTGACCTGAAGCCACCTTTGTGGTTGACGTAAGCCACCACTGTTGCACTCTCTGCCCGGACCCTAACCCTAACCCGTTCCTCAAACATTCTGCAACAAATGTTGTAAGGCTTCTTAAACTGTAGTTCCAAACCATTATGTAGAGTGCCATTCTACACAGCGCCCAAGCCCAGGCTGGACGCATTCGTGGTGACAGCCTCCCTTTTAGTGACAATGCCCAAAGTTATCCCAAGGTGCAGATGGGCAGGCTGTTTGCACCAAGTGCCTTTAGACAGCAATAAATCACTGTCAATGGACAATCCCAGTTCAATACAGGCTTAAAAAACCCTGCTGTTAAACCAGGCTTGCACAGAGCAAATGCGCAGGAGACCCAAAGGTAGGGTCTGAGAAGCTGCTGCCCTCAAGCCCAGTGAAATGTCATTACCATGGGTGCTCTGTTGAGTTGAACAGCTCTAAACAGGCGGCTATTCTCTGCACTCTCCTGTCCGACGGAGTAGACAGCATGGATCGGTAGCTGTCTGAGAAGGTGAGAGCTGGCTCTTTGCATGATTCACCGTAAGCACCCAACTGGTTAGAGTGGCCGATGAACAGTTACATGTGAGTGTTTGCCTGAGTCCAAATAATAGAGTACTCTGATACCTTCAATGGGGCCAGTATAGCTTCCCTCTACTGAAAAATGCATGGGAAGCTACAGAGAGGCCAAACAGCAATACTTGTACATTGTTCCCTGAAAAGTGAACTGCAGGCAAGTGTGACGGCTTTTTTGTGGATATGGATATAGTCTTCTTTGAGGTCCACTGTGGTGAACCAGTCACCTGGCCTGAATAACTGCAACAGCTGTTGCGTCATCAACATTTTGAACCTCCTTGGGCTCAGAACAGGTTGACCTGCTTGAGGTCTAGGATTGATCTGAGGTCACCATCCCGCTTCAGCATGGAGTGGAACCCATCCTCCAACTGGAGGGGGTGTGCCATATGAATAGCCCGTTTTGGCAGCACAGCTGACACTTCAGCGGCATCCTGTGGGTCTTCAAAAAATTTTTACATATGGCACCTTTGCTAGCCTAATCCCTTTACAAATCTGAATTGAAAAGAACTGCAACTACACCTGTAGTATTTGCTACTAATATATCATTTTTTAATGAAAATTTCAGAAACTTCATCTCCCATGGGTGATATCACTTCCATTGATTTAACTGTGTTACCTCCCAAAGAATTTTGAGACCCTTCTATTGAAAAAGCGCAGAACAATCGAATGAATGCAGTCATGCAAGCACATCCAATCCCAAACTAAATGGAAGCACACGTAAGCCAACACAATACATAAATGTCAATAATATTAAAGTCAATGACCAATGTCAACGAGTCAGTTGCTAATGTTGCAGCTAATCAAGACAAGTGTCTTGAGTGTTTATGTGAAATCAGTGCAAAATTTGATTATCTAAGACATTCGAGATTCAATAAATGATATAACCTCTGCTGTTAAACATTTAACAAGGATCATTCCCATTCAAAGGACTTCAAATTAGCTGCTGTTAAAATGCAAAAAAGAATGTAATACAGAAACATTGCAATGTAATAATATATTAAGACAAACTGTGATGTGTTAAACAGACTCTGGGCACAGTGAGAACAAACCAAAACGTAGATCTTAAAGAAAGGGTCCCCAGAAACAGAAAGCATGAATAAAACTAAGCTTGTTTCTGTATATGGATGTTTACTCTGGTAAATTTACATAGTAATTCTGCAGTTGTCCATGTCCGTACTCGTCTGTACCCTAACCATGCTTCCCTATGCTTTCGGTGCTTTCATTTAATTTAAGAATATTGCAGGAAACTTTTGTTTGAGTCTGTGTATATTTTAGTTATGTAAATAAGTACAGTACATACAGTAGGCTACGTAAGTAAATACTTTTCAGAATATGTCAGTTGTCTAAGCACTACATAATGAATTACTGATAAGAACATATTTCAATTTGTGTTTAATTAAACAACTCTGCAACGATTTGGTTCTGTTTCCCTTCCATTATTAATGTCATCTTGGTTCCCAAGACCTTCAAATTCATCTTGCCCCCTGAAGCACCTCCTCAGTATCATGGAATCCCTTTGTTACAGCAAGGTTGTGCAGCATGCAGTATACTACCAAAATGTGACAGACTTTTTAAGGAGAGTATTTCAAAACTGCCCCAGATTGATGCAGACACCGGAATCTCATTGATCTCATTAATTCCAAAGGTGTGTTCTATCACATTTCTAGTTTTGCAACGAACATCGTTACAAATTCCTGCTGCCCATGCAAATATATCTGTAGTTGCTCTCAAATCAATGCAAAAATATCAAGATTTCTCTGAAAATTTTTGTAATAGTAATATTATAAGACAGCACACTAGATGCTCACATAGACAGCCAGACGGCAGTTCTCCAAGGAATTGATAAGATTACAATAGAGATTTGGATAACACATATCTTTAGCATTATTTTATTCAAATACATACTGTTGTAAGCTCAGTGGAGGTAGAGATAACAAACTGGCTTGTATACATATACAACATAGTGTATTGTAGGTTATATTGACATAAGCATGTATTGTAACACATCTTAAAAATGAATACTTTGGCGGTTCTAGGTAGAAGTTCTTATAACTTTTTTATTTTTGCGATTCTGACTTTCAAACACCGTCATGATATTTAATATATGGATTTAGGAAAAGTTAATAACAGACAACCACTAATCTTTAACACACGCAGAGTAATTTAAATTTTAAAAGTGAAAACCGTCAAAATGACTACCGTGGCAGTTCTAGTGTTAATCTTATTACACATTGAGCCATGTCTCAGCTTATACTGTTGACTCAAAAAAAAAAAAAAACTCCAGCCAAGATCTGCAAAGAAATTAGCCTACATACCTACATGGATTACTATTTACCATACTTAATAACTACTTCAGAAGGAAATTCTTGTTTCTGCAATCAGGGCAGTTGCTAAATTAGTTGATTAGTGGGATTCATTTATTGCACACAGTCAAAAGAGGATATTTAACACATTTCATCACCTGTAATAGTAATAGTTTAAACGTAGAAATTGGCTGAAAAAAAATCCTAGTATCTAACAGAAACTGCAATAGAAAAAATATACAGAACAAATACCATAAATATTAAATGGTAAGTGTGGCAGAGCAGAGCTCTGCCCTGTATAGATTGACAGGGATGGGGTTAAATTTCCCTACCTGCCTGGGTTTATTATGTTCAGGTGGCTGAGGTTGATTGGAGTAATTAATGATCAATCAGCACCCAGCCACCTGACATAAAAGGAGGCCTCAGCTTCCCATTAGGGAGAGAAGGAAGCTGTCGTAGCAAGTGTGCGTGTAGCAAGTTTTGCTTGGTGTTTTTGTGTATAAATACCTTTGTTTTGGCCCTTGTGCCCTTTTATTTTGTGTTTACCTTGTTAATAAAAGTATTATTTTTGAACTGCAGTGTGTCTCTGGCACTATCCACTTGCCAGCCTGTCACAGTAAGAAATTCAATATTTTGAAAATTGATTCTATGAAGTAACCATTTAATAAATATAAATATTGAGATATATAATGTTTTCATGCAGGAAGGGCCTGGTTTGCAGAGTGGACACTGGAGGATAGCATAGAGATAGAGTGAGATGGAAAGTGGAAGTCAAAGAGAAGATGCAGTTTCTTTGGCCGAAAAGGCACTAGATTTGCAATTTTAAGGACTTAAAAAATCCTGTTACCTTACATAAAGGATAGCCACTATCACCTACAATGGAACAAGAAAAAATGTTATGATAGTAATAACTCAGAACTGTAAATTAGAATCGTATTAAAATATACACCTAAAATTAATCCAGGGGCAGCACCCGCATTCTCCATATACTGCAATAATCCAGATTGCTTGCTATGAAAGCATTGTGGCAGGATCTAGGTGTTTGGCAATCACATTAGAGGTGTGCTGAGTGATTTATTTAAATAATTGGCACAAATATGATTAATAATTGAGTCATTGATTTTAATCTGTTTAATTTCAATTTTTTTTATGTAATAATGCAAAAAAAAAAATAAAGGCACCCCCACTATACAGCAGATGATAGTCTGTAAAATTACCTCCAGTACTGGTTTAGTTGTCTCACTCTGGTCTCTATCTAAAACAGCATCGTACTATATCTATAACAAAAACATTGTCAATGCAAAAAAACAAGTTGGAAAAACGCAACAGCTGTTAAAGTGGTGATATCAATCACAAAAGCTCAAGTTAGGAGAAGCAATTGGGGCAACCTTGTCAAACATCAAGCAAATTGGCACAATTGGAAAGGTGCTGGGGGGCCCAACATTCACACAATTGTGGCTTCATTCAATCTCTTCATCATTTGTATGCACCCATTTTCCAGTAGGTCCCACAGCAACAAGAGACACACATAGAGAACACGCTGTCCAGGGGCCACAACCCTCTGCTTTTGTCACAGTTCTGACTGAGGTCTCAGCTGTTGGTCTCATGCGCAAGAACACCCAGAGTGTGAGCGGAGCAAGCCAATTGTATATGGAGCGGCATTGCGGAGCGGTGTAGTTCCTTGAGCGGACGTTTCCGGCTCGCTCTTTTACAGCACTGAGAAGAACTGAGCACGGTTTTATTTTTCTTAAATATATGTTCGGCCATGGATTCTGGACAAAAGTTATTAAAAAAAAAGGGTGACAAATACTGATGCAGTCACTTTACAGTATTTTCCATCATGCCTGTACATGGTAACCATTCATTTTCTAGTTACAAACCACAATTAGGCACTTTTTATGTTTTGCAGATGTGAACTGCATTTTTTTTAAAAAGCTTTTTTCTTTTATATTCAATGTGCTTCACATGGCACTTTATTAATTATGATTGATACATATGATTGATTAATCTACTATAGATACTAATGCAAGTAAAACAGGGAACCACAGATCTTTTCAAGAAAGCTGGGAGACTGTGTAAATGGATTTTATTTTTTTTAAACCCTGCAAAAACAGTTCTGCTTGTGAAGCATCCATAATTTGTCAGAACAGGTGATATATTTGCACTGTGCAAAACCTTGTTTTTCCCATTGCTGCTTGAGCCCCGCAACATTCAAGGAATCACCGCCTGTGCACCTACTATCAATGATCAAATGAACTGATTATCGCTTGGCAGTACTATAGTGGTATAAGAAAAATGTGTTTTTAAAAAAGTAATTTTAGCTTTCAATCACTTAAAATGGGCTGATGATAATGTAAACAACACCAAGCTACAGACAGGGAGTCCCACGCTTTAAACGTATTACTGTTTATAAATAAGAACTCAACTTTATTATGAATATTGTGTTATTTTATTTTAAGCAACACACTACAATAGTGTTCATTATGGTAATTGTTTGTTTTTAGCTTCATTTTTAGTAAAACGTGACCTATTGTTTGACCTTAGTATAACCGGCCCAATTTGCTAACGACAGCTTCAGTCAGGGTCGTAACCAAGTATAAATCTCCACATTTTTGTAAAATGACTTTACACTTACTTTTAAAGATGCAACACGTTTCAGTAAAATTAAAATGATAAACTTTTTCCAGCACAGTGGGAGAACACAATCGTAAAAGACCATTAAGTGGAGTTGGCATTGCAAGGGAGATGAATGGAGGTTTCACAGTTCGAATCGAGTGACTGTTGTCTATGCATTATTTGTAAATGCTTATTCACAATTGCTATACCCCATTAGAAAATTGGCTTTGTTGCATTTTTTTTCAATTATTCATCATTTAATCATAAAATCACAATTGACAAGATTAAATACGCTACTATAACTCCTGGGCGTTGTCAATAGGGTCACACGACTGCAATACTGCACGCCGACTGGCTCAGTCGATATGTCGGATTTTGCTAAATTAGAAGCTTGATGTATAACACGTTATAAAAAGAAAAGATTACTTGAGTTGTATGTAACGTGGTGTATATTGTGTTTTCAGGACAAAAGACATTGAACATCAGAGAGTAGGCACCATGAGATGAATGATCCTGCTTTTGGCTCAGTTTTGGTGCGAATAGCATATATCGCGTTTGTACGTTTGGTCTTTATATATATTATATATATATATATATATATATATATATATATATATATATATATATATATATACACACACACACACACAGATTATTATTTTTTTTTCCTGCCGATTGTGGAGCTGCATTTGTGCCATATAAAAATGTAAGAAACGTCATCCGTGTGTGTGTGTGTCTGTGTCCATCTGTCTGCGGTTACTGTTCTTAGACAGTTCTATGGTTGTGCACAATACAGCGCTGTGAACATGGTTTACATTTTCTGCACTCTTAAATTAAGGATAGTTCATACACTAGTACAGGGTGGTCCGTCAGCCCCGCCGACTTACTCATATCTGTTCGTGGGTTGCTTTGAGCTCCGTATGAGATATTCGAATAAGTCCTGTAAAGGTAATTTTATAGGAATCATATGCAAAGTTTGAAATGTACACATTTTTCAGTACCAAACAATAATAATGAGAAAAAATCTTCGAAATCAGTTAGATAACTTCTCTGAGGACTGTATGTAGGCATTTTTCTTTGCTGGTCATAGGTGGGGATATATATATATATATATATTTGTTTTTTTACTTGGGTCAAGGTATGCGATTAATAAGGCCAATTAAATGGTATTCCTTTCTGAATGTACAATACATCTTTGAATCTGCAATCGGCAATATGATGGGGGAAAAACAGCTAGTTTATTTACTTATATATACACTACCGGTCAAAAGTTTTAGAACACCTCCATTTTTACAGTTTTTATTGAAATTTACGCAATTTAATGCCTCAATGTACTCTGAAATTAAAGCACAGAACAAATAAACAATTGGAGATAAAAAAGAAATCATGGAATCATTTTGTTTAACAAAATTTAATCAAAATTTTTGACTCGTCAAAGTAACCACCTTTTGCCGAACACACTCGTGGCATTCTTTCTACAATAGAAATCAAATATTGTTCGGAAAGTTCTTCCCAACACTGTTGCAGAAGTTCCCACAAATGCGTTGCACTTGTAGGTTGCTTTGCTTTCACACTTCTGTCCAGTTTATCCCAAACCAGCTCGATGGGATTTAAGTCTGGAGGCTGTGCTGGCCATTCCATGGTTTGAAGCCTACCGTCTTGCTCTTTTCTTCTAAGGTAGTTTTGACATAGCCTGGAGGTATGTTTTGAGTCATTATCTTGCTGTAGGATGAACCACTGACCAACTAGGCGTATACCAGAGGGTACTGCATGGCGCTGCAAAATGCTGTGGTAGCTGTTTTGCTACAGGGTGCCAATCACTCTGTGCAAGTCACCGACTCTGGATCCAGCAAAAGAGCCCCAGACCATCACGCTTCCGCCTCCATGTTTGACAGTTGGTGTCACACACCGTGGAACCATCCTTTCGCCTACTCGACGGCGTACAAAAACCCTGAGAGATGAACCGGAGATTTCTAATTTTGACTCATCGGTCCATAAGACCTTCTTCCAGTCTTCAGTAGTCCACTGGCGGTGCTTCATGGCCCAGGCAAGCCTCTTTTTCTTATTTTGCCATCTTAGCAATGGCTTTCTTACTGCCACTCGACCTGTCAAACCTGCAGCTCGAAGTCTTCTCTTCACAGTTAATACTGAGACTTGCTTACTTCGACCAGTGTTAAGCTGTGCTTGAAGCTGTTGTCCTGTGAGCCGCCTATCACACAAGCTGTTGACTCTCAGAAATTTGTCTTCTGATTCTGTTGTGGCTTTGGGTCTGCCAGACCTCTTCCTGTCAGATTTTCCTCCAGTTTAAGTGCCTTTTGATGGTGTAGGAAACTGTACTCACTGATACCTTGGCTTTCTTTGCAATTTCTCTAAAAGAAAGACCTACACTTTTAAGGGTTATAATGGTCTGTCTGTTTTCCTTTGTTAATTGCCTTTTTCTCGCCATTATGATAGCAATATACTACTTCCTGCAGTACAATACTGTCCAAATAATGCTTAAGAGGGTGTAGTAACACAGTATGTTCCAACACTGCTTTTATACAGACAGAGGGTTTGTAAGTAATCAACAAAAGTTGGGACACCTGTAGGAATTGTTAGCATCAACGTTCAAGGCTTAATTTACTTCCATTGCTGCAGAACAGCTGTAAGTTGTTAACCCATTACTTGTTCCCTGAAAGGTATTTTTGTATAACTCTGAAAGGTACATTATTTTTCAGTTTTTGGTAACCTAAACTTTTTTTTAACCTCTGGCAGTTTATCGCTTACCTTTGTACCATTTCAGGTTATTTATTGGACTTGAACTGCTTAAATTTCAATGAAAACTGGAAAAATGGGGGTGTTCTTAAACTTTTGACTGTGTGTGTGTGTGTGTGTGTGTGTGTGTGTGTGTGTGTGTGTGTGTGTGTGTGTGTGTGTGTGTGTGTGTGTGTGTGTGTGTGTGTGTGTGTGTGTGTGTGTGTGTGTGTGTGTGTGTGTGTGTGTGTGTGTGTGTGTGTGTGTGTGTGTGTGTGTGTGTGTGTGTGTGTGTGTGTGTGTGTGTGTGTGTGTGTGTGTGTGTGTGTGTGTAAAATCTTTTACTTGCAGCATCTGTGGCGTAGTAGTTAGAGCACTGTTCTCCTGAATGGAGAGTTGTGAGTTCAATCACAGGTGTGGAACACATTGCTGCTGGTCTAGTTAAAAACCTGACTGTATAAATGGGTAATTGTAAGTTGGCCTGGATAAGTGTGTCTCTTAAAAATAAATTAATAAATAAATAAATAATAATAATACACATGCCTGGTTGGTATAGGAGGAAGGTATAGCCTTGCAATACCAGGTACTTTGGAATTTTACTCTGTGGTGTAGTCAAGGATATGTGCAGGTAAACGGCGTTAACCCATTTTGAATTTGGGCAATATATAGTTTACCCACTTCTCATATAAGGGATACAGCGTTTACTCACTTCTACTCTCCTGTGATGTACAAATGTTGTGTTAAAGACAATATATTTTAACTGCGAGCATCTGTGTTGTGTTAGCGGAGTGAAGAGGTGACAATTCCATTAACCGCTCATAAGAATATCCTCCACTCTGCTCTGCTCTTTCTTTTATTCCATTCCGCTTCCCTGCTCCAGACAAAATGGTATAATATATATATATATATATATATATATATATATATATATATATATATATATATATATACACACACACACACACACACACACACACACAAACTGTCAAAAGTTTTAGAACACCCACATTTTTCCAGTTTTTATTGAAATTTAAGCAGTTCAAGTCCAGTGAATAACCTGAAATGGTACAAAGGTAAGCGGTAAACTGCCAGAGGTTAAAAAAAAAGAGTTTAGGTTACCAAAAACTGAAAAATAATGTGTAATGGGTTAACAACTTACAGCTGCTGATTTTGAACTGGAACATGTATGTAGGCAATGGTTTTAAAAAGAGGAAGAGAAAGAAAAATCAGTGCTGAAGTGACACTCTGTAGAGAGCAGTGCTGTACAAAACCCCCCTCAATTCCTGATGACACTCAATCTCAACGTGTCCTTCACTCAAGCATCACGCTATTTTTTTTCACAGACCATTTCTGAAAAGTCCATACTGCGCTCACTCTATGTTAACGCAGCAATCCTGCTTGAATCCCGTTACAATCTGCATGTACTGTACATAGTGACTCACTAACAACACACTACCATAATATTGAATACAAAATAAAAACAAAAATAAAACACACAAATAATAATATTAAATATGGAAATGACAAAAGAAAGTGGACCCTGACACAATCTGAACACTTTCTGTTTTTGTCACTGTGTGAGAGCAGGTGGTCTGGGAAAGTCTTGCACCAATGGTTAGGGGTCAGAATTGTAACTTCTAACGAAGGAGAAATAACGCTGATTTTCCTGTTGAACTAATCTGGTGTGAAATGTTATTCGATAGGTACGCTGTTTATTGTGTATTATACAATTATGTTAAAAATATATCATGTATAAAGATATAATTCACGAGAAATCACGAGATGGCAAACAGGAGAGGACTGAGAGGAGAACCTCCCTGTCTGAGGAAACTGAGCAGACATCACAGATCCAGTTAATACACAAGCAGCTGGAGTACTGTACAGCGTATGAATCATAGCGATGAAGGGGGTCCCAAAGCCAAAATGCTGCAGTACTGCCCATAAATAATCCCATTTCACTCTGTCAAAAGCTTTTTCAGCATCTAATGACAAACAACAGAGGTTGAGGGCAATCCTTCAGCCAGATCTATAACATAAAGTAAACGATGCAAATTATCCAAAGCAAATCTGATAAACTCTGTCTGATCGTGGAGAATTACGGAGTGAATAGATGAGTCAAGTTGTTGTACTAAGCACTTCGCATACATTTTATGTCTGCATTCAAGAGACAGCAGACAACAGCTACAACATTCTAAAGGATCTTTCCCCTTTTTTGAAAGAAGGGAAATCAACACAGACTTCTAGCCTCTGTGAAAGGAGACGATTTCTAACGAACAGTTAACTGACTTTAAGAGAAGGGGGTCAATCTGTTTCCAAAGTAATAAGAGAAGTTCCGGCGGCTGTCAATCAGTGTAACAAAGGCATTGAAATATCATGGTGCGTGGTTTATTGGAGTCCCGAGGGCCACCTGCGTATACTCAATGTGCTCTATTTAACTCCAGAAAAGGGTGGTCATTGGTGGATTTCATGGTCGGACACTAATGTGGAATTGGCTGCTGAAGAAAGTGGATCGGATCATTACCTTCGGCCCCTTCAGGAAACCCCAACAGTCTGACGTTACAATGATGATTTCTGTCCCCATGGTCCACCATTTTATCTTACACAGCATCAGTACGAGCGTTGCTTTGGCGAAGATCAGCTCTGGTAATATCCTGACTGGCAGTTAGCTATTTAATAGAGGAAGCCATATCAACAACCTCCTGTTTAAGAGCGCTGAGGATAATAGCAGTTTCAGACACATTTTGAATCACAGGCTACAAAGCCGTGTCAATTGCTTCCTGAACCGATCCACAGAAAGTGCATGCAACCTCTGCCAAGCGGACGTCCCAATCATCAGGGCACAGTGACTTCATATGCTTTCAATCTGGTGTGGATTGAGGGGAAGCAATGGGTCCCTTGCGTGTAGTAGCCATTCTAAATTGGTGAGTAGACAATTTTTGTATAAAAAATAATCCAAAAATAATATAAGGAGCTTAAATTGTTCGATTATAAATGAAAATTGCGAAGTGGTAGCAGGAGCTCTAACGGAAAGCAGCCACCCCACTGATAAGGTCAAGTGATCTTATTAGTATTCTTTTGATCATTTATTTGCATTAACAAACAAAGCCTTGTTACAAACGTAATCATCATGACTATCAAAACACTTTTCTAATGGACCTTCATCATTCAACACTAGCCAAAAGTTAGATCTCACACAAACAACAGCCACAGCACAGCTTCACCATACATCCTTATTTTGAGATTGTCAGATTGGAATATTTTCTTCATGTTGGTTTCAAATCCATAAGTCATCAACAACCTCTTCTATTTTGAGGTATGAATTAGTGTGTATCAGGTTAATTCAACTAAATGCAGACGGGGCTCATAGTGTTGTTGCCCATAACATATTTGGTGGGGTGTATGATTCAGAATAATGCCATTTACTATTTTACAGTTTGATTTATTTTAGTCAGACAGGAAATGTGATGCAGCTGCTTTACAGAATGAGTTAGAATCAAAATCAAATAGAATTTCCAGCTGACAAATGCTGATACACCAGGAGCCATACTAAAAATAGGAAACAATCAGATTGCTAAAAGGAAATCAGGAAGGAGCAAGTTATTATGATTAGCTTTATCCTCCTCCTTATTGATTCCAAAGACATGCTGGTGTAAATTACATTTCTTCTAATCATTTTTTTTTATATCAATGCAAAATATTTTACATTTCCTCTTGCTGAAAGGTGAAACTGCGGTGAACAGGAAGACTGCTACATTAATTAAGTTCTAATACATGCATTATAAGTACACTAAATGTTCAACTAGAGCAAAAAAATAGGAAACAGAAACTTTCCAGTTTTAAGAAAGATAGCATAATACTGTAATCTGTCTGGTTATGCCAACTAGAAATTATCAATAATGAAGTTAGATTCTTTTAAAAAAATAAAGCTATACCACATAGCTCTCTTCTGCTATAAAGGGAAGGCTGAATTTTCCCTAACAAAATAAATTATGTGGAACTTTAAATAACGCCCTCCAGAATCTCATTGTATATTTTGATTATTTACAGGGCAAGAGAGGAACAAAACATCTTTGTAACAGTAGTGCTTATCAATTTTTTTTAGATCTGGATGAAACATGAGCATCAACAGTAAAAAGATTATTGATAACTTTTCAGTACAACACTAGTGTCAATATTGTCAATCTCTCTTCTTTGGATTGCAATAATGAATGATGGATGTTTTACAGTGGCTTGCGAAAGTATTGACCCCCCTTGGCATTTTTCCTATTTTGTTGCTTTAAAACCTGGAATTAAAATTGATTTTTTGGGGGTTTGTATCATTTGATTTACACAACACGCCTACCACTTTGAAGATGCAAAATATTTTTTATTGTGAAACAAACAAGAAATAAGACAAAAAAAACAGAAAACTTGAGCGTGCATAAGTATTCACCCCCCCAAAGTCAATACTTTGTAGAGCCACCTTTTGCAGCAATTACAGCTGCAAGTCTCTTGGGGTATGTATCTATAAGCTTGGCACATCTAGCCACTGGGACTTTTGCCCATTCTTCAAGGCAAAACTGCTCCAGCTCCTTTAAGTTGGATGGGTTCCGCTGGTGTACAGCAACCTTTAAGTCATACCACAGATTCTCAGTTGGATTGAGGTCTGGGCTTTGACTAGGCCATTCCAAGACATTTAAATGTTTCCCCTTAAACCACTCGAG
This sequence comes from Polyodon spathula, assembly GCF_017654505.1. Lineage (NCBI taxonomy): Eukaryota > Metazoa > Chordata > Actinopteri > Acipenseriformes > Polyodontidae > Polyodon > Polyodon spathula. The sequence continues at coordinate 59,868,273 of NC_054535.1, read as the reverse complement.
TGTTGCTTTAGCAGTATGCTTAGGGTCGTTGTCCTGCTGGAAGGTGAACTTCCGTCCCAGTCTCAAATTTCTGGAAGACTGAAACAGGTTTCCCTCAAGAATTTCCCTGTATTTAGCGCCACCCATCATTCCTTCAATTCTGATCAGTTTCCCAGTCCCTGCCGATGAAAAACATCCCCACAGCATGATGCTGCCACCACCATGCTTCACTGTGGGGATGGTGTTCTCAGGGTGATGAGAGGTGTTGGGTTTGCGCCAGACATAGCGTTTTCCTTGATGGCCAAAAAGCTCAATTTTAGTCTCATCTGACCAGAGTACCTTCTTCCATATGTTTGGGGAGTCTCCCACATGCCTTTTGGCGAACACCAAACATGTTTGCTTATTTTTTTCTTTAAGCAATGGCTTTTTTCTGGCCACTCTTCCATAAAGCCCAGCTCTGTGGAGTGTACGGCTTAAAGTGGTCCTATGGACAGATACTCCAATCTCCGCTGTGGAGCTTTGCAGCTCCTTTAGGGTTATCTTTGGTCTCTTTGTTGCCTCTCTGATTAATGCCCTCCTTGCCTGGTCCGTGAGTTTTGGTGGGCGGCCCTCTCTTGCCAGGTTTGTTGTGGTGCCATATTCTTTCCTTTTTTTAATAATGGCTTTAATGGTGCTCCGTGGGATGTTCAAAATTTCGGATGTTTTTTTATAACCCAACCCTGATTTGTACTTCTTTACAACTTTGTCCCTGACCTGTTTGGAGAGCTCCTTGGTCTTCATGGTGCCGCTTCCTTGGTGGTGCCCCTTGATGAGTGGTGTTGCAGACTCTGGGGCCTTTCAGAACAGGTGTATATATACTGAGATCATGTGACAGATCATGTGACACTTAGATTGCACACAGGTGGACTTTATTTAACTGATTATGTGACTTCTGAAGGTAATTGGTTGCACCAGATCTTATTTAGAGGCTTAATAGCAAAGGGGGTGAATACATATGCATGTACCACTTTTCCATTATTTATTTTTTAGAATTTTTTTAAACAAGTTATTTTTTTCATTTCACTTCACCAATTTGAACTATTTTGTGTATGTCCATTACATGAAATCCAAATAAAAATCCATTTTAATTCCAGGTTGTAAGGCAACAAAATAGGAAAAATGCCAAGGGGGGTCAATACTTTCGCAAGCCACTGTACATACCTAATGATTTGGGGTTTGAGAGACACATGGCAAAGTCCAATTTATGTTTGCAGTATTACAAAATGCATTAGAAATATTACTGATTGAGTGTCAGTCTCTCGCAGTGTGCAAGAAAGGAGATTTGTTTTAATTTTGACTTCAGAGAATTTCTTAGTTAAAGCACAGTGGTAGCACCAAAATAGACTTGATTTAGCTCCCCTGCTTTATGAAAACATTGTTACCAACATAGTGTTTACTGAATGATTTCACCAGCTTTTGCTAAATTGTTAAACAGGTTATATTTGTTGCCTTCTTAGGTATACACAATCCTGTAAAATACTTAGGTCTGTTGCTTAATCTTTAATATCAATACACAGTCTCCACACAAAATACAGAAAATGGACAAGGAGGAGCTTCCTGGGGGCCCCTGAAAACACATACCACGGCTGGATGTCTGTGACATCCAGCCATTTTTCTGAGGTGCCACAGAAAAGCCTGTCCCTTGGGAAATGGATGAAAAAATCCTTTGATACAGGAGTCTTGGTCTTGCATGTCAAACGCTCCAACAAGCAATATCATTTCAATTAACTGGACCCCGAAGAAGAATCTAAAGGCATCTATCTGATAGGCCTCCATGTAAATAATTACAAGGTATAACTAGTTATTGGGTCAGCCCCTGGTTCACATTCCACTGCTAATTAAAGTAAATTATGTGAAGAATGTAAGAATGGATGATAGACCCTGTCTCAGACTAGCTCTATAGGAAAAACAGTAAAGAGAATTCCTCAATTTATATTACAGATATAATAGAGTCTGTTTTGGAGTTCTGAAGACCAGTAGTTCCCAGTACTTTAAATATCGTCTGCAAAACATGCTGGAATACTCACACGTGGCACATGAGTTTCACTGGTGCAGCAAACACAAAAACTAACTAATGTTTTTTTTTTTTTTTTTTTTTTTTTTTACTACGCATAAATGGAGAAAATCATAGAATACAACTTTGTACTAGATAGTAATACAAAAATTAATTGTCATATAGTGTTTAAAAAACAGTACCTAATGGTCACTGCGATGCAGAGTGCAATGGCAGCAATGTTGTAAAATTACTGCCCCAAAAGTGTTAGGCTTATTGTTCTTGTATGACACCCACGATCAACCTTGATATCACAGAATACAGTTTGTACCAAGCATAAAAAAAATCTCAGATCTTAGGTCTTTATTATCAACAATCTAAAACATAATATGGCTGTCATCTTGTGTTACAGGTCACAAGGGTAAATTAAGTAATGAGTGAGGGCTCTGTTGAGCTGAAAGAGCTATAAACATATGGCTATTCTCTGAAGTCTGTCGTATGACAGCATGGATCTGGAGTCCAATCACACTCCTAGATACGAGGCTGTCTGAGCAGGACAGCTTCCATTCACTTCAAGAAGGCACGGGAAGCTAGGAAGAGGCCAAATGGCAAGACACAGAACTCGTACACTGTTCCTTGAAAGCGAGCCACAGGTATTTTCTGTGTGCTGGCTTTATGGGGATGTAGAAAAAGGTGTCTTTGAGGTCCACCATGGTGATCCAGACACCTGGCCTGATTGACTGCAACAGCTGTTGCATCGTCAACATTTTGATCCTCCTTCAGCTCAGATACAGGTTGACCTGTCTGAGGTTGAGGATTGGTCTGAGGCCACCATCCCACTTGGGCACTAGGAAGTACCTGGAGTAGAACCCTTCTTCCAACTGCAAATAGCCCATTTTTGTAGTAGATCTGCTACTTCCTGAGACACCACATCGGCGTACTGCCGGTCCATGACTGATGTTGTAGTTATGCCCAGAAAGGGAGGGGGACTGTGGTTGAACTGCAGAGAGTAGCTGATTTGAACGGTAGTAAGCACCCAGATGTCGATGGTGTACTGACGCTAATCCTCCAGGTGGCTGCTGCAAGGCTTGCGCGAAGTGGTCGCATGAACTGGGGGGCGATACAGGAGAGGCAGTAGGCCCGTCCTCAAAAATTGACTGCCTTCTTTCGCCTTATGTAGGCCAGGGCACTTGCAAAATTGCAGTGGCCCTCTTGATCAGTGGTAGAAGCTCTGAAGATACTGAAAGGTTAGGTGGAAGAATAATAACTAAATGCAACGCATGATGATTCATTTAAAAAAAAAAACATTTTTCATAAACTCGCGTCTAGTTTATACAGCTTACATTCCAAAGTAGTGTAATTTGTTTGGAATAGATATTTTAGTAACACTCCTGTAGTATGTTAAACCTGCTAGGCTTGTTGCGAATGTTGTGTTTTGTTTTTCTTTTTCTCTTGATGCTATCCAGGCGTAATTACCCCATTCATTCAGTTGCTGTGCACAAGCTTTCACTGAACTGCAATGATATTAAAATGATAACATCACAGGAAGAGGAATGCACTGAAAATGTGTGGTACAATCATAGATATTTACTAGAACGATTATACTGTGTGCCCAATTAATCGATTACTATATATATATATATATATATATATATATATATATATATATATATATATATATATATATAATAGGGAAATACAGTACAAATTCAAATATGCCCTTCCGTACTTGGCACCCAGTGGAATTAAAAAACATGACAAGTCAACAACCAAGGTCACTTTAACAACATACCTTTTTTTTTTTTTTTTTTTCCAGTGCGCAACCCTCCCTATACTGTCCTCTTTTCAACCCTCAATTATCAGTATATAATTTCAATACATTCATTAAAATGTACAAGTTATAGGTTATTATGAAAAACAGAAAAACAGGCTACCTCTGGCAAAGCGCATAACAGTATTGAAATGTGTTTTCTTAAATTATAAATGAAATAACAACAAAAAAGGAATATGCATAAAGAACATCATGGCCACACTGCTCTATTTCATACATACAGGTTGTACAGTATAAAATAATGTATTTATTTTGCAGATTATATGAAAAAGAATTGAGAATTAGTTAACAGTATGTGTGTAAAGCAAGTACTTTAAATGTATTAAGAAATACAGATGCTTCATATTTTGTAGTTATGTACTGTTCTAAGTACATTCAAATACATAAAATGTGTAAATAAAGTCCCATTTTGACAGACTTAAATAAAGGTATCATGTTTTGCAACTATTAGATGGTAATATAAGGACCATTTCATTAAGATTATTTTTTTCCACCTGTGTGCTAGTAATTTTTTTTCTCTTGCTAGAATCTTGCTCTTTTTTAAAGTCTGTAGCTTCCTTGTGTTGCAGACCATATCCCACAGAGGAAAAAAATACTTTTTTCTTTTTATTCAGTTAAAAAAGTAATTGAAAAATAACAGCTACTATCGTGATAATTGGTGTATCGTGAAAGAGTGGGCTATTTGTATCGTGGAAATTTACTATCGTTTCATCCCTATTTCATACACTTTCAAAAAGAAAAAAATGTAATATTTAATAAGTATGAAAGAAATCTCAGTAATAGGTTATTGTAACAGTCAAAGGACGATTCCATGTTTAAATTGAGAACAGACATTTTTGCTGCTTACTATTAAAATGTATATGACCAAAAATATGTGTGTGTGTGTGTGTGTGTGTATCAGCGTATCAGTATATATATTCTCACACAGTGTTTCACATAATAATGAGTAAAAAGTATAACCTGTGATATGACGTTTCATCTTTTCTGAAATGTAACGACTGGTGAGTGGGGACTTTCGTTGTAGAAGTGAGGATGAGAGATTTGCACAGGGTACTACATTAAATTGGAGAGCTATCTGAACAGTAGTACAGTACTTGGTGCTGTGCAAGTACATCCACCATGTCAACTTGGATTACAGATGTCCATATAAATAATATAACTGCACTTTAGGACGGTATGTATAGGAAGCCAATCGTTTTAAATTATATATACACCTTAAAAACGCCATTAAAAACTTGTACGTTTTCTATATTAACAGTTTTAGAGATACCCCACGTACACTTGATTACAACATCAAAAACATTATTCGCTACATGAAGAACAGTATTTGTACCCACTTTCCCACTCAATTTATTGAAAAGATTCAAAGACACTGAGCAGTTTACCATGAAAATAATATAACTTTATTAAAGTGAGCCTGCATAAATTTGCTGGACAGTATATGACATGTCCATATTTTTTAAAGGAAATACACATTTGGCAAGTAGTGATTAACTAAGCATAAACATAAATTATACTGACAAAATATTTTTTTAAAAATATGTATTTGTTAAAAAAATAATCATAATTCAGCGAGCAATTTCCTGAAAATAAAATGTATTTATAATACAAATTAAACGTAAATATACATTACGATAACTGTCACCTTTTTAAACAAAAATGACTGCCTGCAATGCAATACCTGTTTTCGTTTCTCAAAAAAATACAAATGGCGTCCTGTCACTTTGGATGAATCTCCACAGAGAACCTTGCCTTTAAGTTCTAAGATTCGCGCATGCGTAGAAAGGCTCAAAAAGGCAAATGCTAACTTATTTCCTGTAACACCGGTTCGTAGTCACCACAGGTAGCAATGTACATGCGTCTGGTAATGGTTACATTTCGTACTTGAAAGGGAACAATATTGTAGCTTACTATTTTTCTGATTTCTTTTAATCCGCAGGTTAGTCAGTAAGTAATTTGTCTTTCTGGCTTTCTGTACAAATGTTATCTTTCAGTATTTCTGCTGTTCAGCCAACCTGCCCTACAAACAAAGAATTAAGGCCTAACCAATTCAATACCTTCTGCTGACCCACAAGCCTGACAGCAATGTTAAAACTTTTTTTTTCCATTCCTGATAGTACAGTACTTTGTGTGTGTCCCCTTGGGTATGATGAAATATTTTCCAAGCTTGTGCTGCCTCTAATCACCCACATCACAACAGGCATACTGTAAATAAACCAGGGCTTATGTAAAGCTACATCACAGCCAATCATGCTCTCTGTTTGTCAGCTGTCAAAACAATTTGAAAAAGTTATTCCCAGCTAGTGAAACCAATCCAAGGTTTAATCTATACCAGAGGGTCTGACTATATTAGTTAAGAAGAAAATGCAAAACAAACAAAGATACAGTGCAGCTGCTGGCATTAGTGATTAAATGAAACTGTGAAATAAACCCCTAATAATAATAATAATAATAATAATAATAATAATAATAATAATAATAATAATAAACATGTAAAAAGTGTCTGTGTGGCTTATCATGCTATGACAGCGATGCCAAGGTCAGAACATCCAAATAAGTGAGATTTGAAAAACACAAGTGAGATTAGGGAATACCACATTTAAATACATTGTCATTTCCTTTGTTTCAGGGGTGACACTGCTAAAATTGACTCAAAAAAACGTTCCTAAAATGATTGAGACATGGCATGTCTGCTATGAGTAGACAATGACTATCAGGAAAAAATGAACTGTCAGATCCTAAATGGCAAATCTAGTTATATGACAGGCTCCAACATTATACAACAGATCACAGCTTCTGCGGGTAAATTACATTAATAGCATAGCTGTATTTTACAAAGCCCTTGTAAAGCACAAAGGAAATGTGTTCCGGCTGAGCTTATGCGGAGTAAAGCCAACAGCTTTCTTACCCTGACTGTGAGCTGTAATCTTTGGAATATGAACCCTGTGTATGACTAGTATACAGTGGCTCTCAAAGTATTCACCCCCCTTGGACTTTTCCACATTTTATTGTGTTACAACATGGAATCAAAATGGATTTAATTAGGAGTTTTTGCCACTGATCAACACAAAAAAGTCCATAATAAAATCTACAAATTGTTCTAAATTAATTACAAATATAAAACAGAAAATAATTGATTGCATAAGAATTCACCCCCTTTGCTATGACACACCTAAATAAGCTATAAGCTTTAAAAGTCACATAATTAGTTGAATGGAGTCCACCTGTGTGCAATTAAGGTGTTTCACATGATTTCAGGTTAAATACACCTGTCTCTGGGAGGTTCCACAGTTGGTTAGTACATTTCCTAACAAAAACTACATCATGAAGATGAAGGAACATTCAAAGCAAATCCGGAATAAGTTTCTTCAAAAGCACCAATCAGAGGTAGGCTATAAAAACATTTCCAAGGCATTGAAAATCCCCTGGAGCACAGTAAAGTCCATTATTAAGAAATGGAGAGAATATGGCACAACTGTGAATCTGTCTAGAACAGGCCGTCCTCAAAAACGGAGTATCCGGGCGAGAAGGGCACTAGTCAGGGAGGCCACCAAGAGGCCTATGGCAACTCTAAAGGAGTTACAGTCTTTCACAGCTGAGCTGGGAGACACTATACGTACGGCAACAATAGCCCGGGTCCTTCACAGCCTTTTATAGGAGAGTGGCAAAAAGAAAGCCATTGTTGAAAATCTCGGCTAGTTTGCCAGAAGGCATGTGGGAAACTCTGAGACCAAGTGGAAGAAGATTCTGTTGTCTGAGACCAAAATAGAGCTTTTTGGCCTCAACGCTAAGCACTAGAGTTGAAGAGCACTAGAGTTGAAGAGTTGAAAATTGCTGTTCACCAAAGGTCCCCATCCAACTTGACGGAGCTTGAGCAACTTTGCAAAGAAGAATGGGCAAAAATTGCAGTGGTCAGATGTGCAAAGCTTGTAGAGACTTATGCAAATAGACTAATGGCTGTAATTGCTGCCAAAGGTGCCTCTACCAAATACTGATTCAAGGGGGTGTATACTTATGCAAACATTCTGTTGTATATTTCTAATTAATTTAGAACAATTTGTAGATTTTTATTGTTCACTTTGACATTATGGACTTTTTTATGTTGATCAGTGGTAAAAACTCCTAATTAAATCCATTTTCATTCCATGTTGTAACACAATAAAATGTGGAAAGGTCAAAGGGGGGTGAATAATTTTGAGAGCCAAATGTAACTATGCTGCCAGGTTACAGCTCTTGCATAATGTGCACCTCTTGTAAAACACCTTCCTCTCATATACTAATCTATCAAACCTTCCTTGCTAAACAATATTATTAGATATAATGCAGATTATATATAAAATAGTACAGTGCACAATTAACATAGATTTTTCCTTCCTGAAAATGAGTGTAATTGTTGATGGATGACACTCAGCACTAGCTAAGCTTTGCCATTGTCTAGACGCATACAGTAACCACTAAGATCCCTCGACTTTCCAAGTCTCACCTTTAGTCTTACTTTGCTCCAGCCTTGTTATTAGAGATAGTGTGGTATCTTAGGGGTCATACTGCAGGAAACTTTCCAATTTGCAATTATGTTCACAAGCATTCTGTTCAACTGGAAGTGGTAATAAAGTGCCTAAAAGCCTTTGAATGCAGTGTCTATTCTTAAACGTGTAATATTTTGTAGTTCTACACACAGAGGTAAGTGGATACACGTCATAAACATAGACCATTTCCATTTCTCAGACCTCCCACTGGACTGGCAGTCAGTAGAGTCGCACTGAGGGAAAGGGAAAACATACTTTCTCCCTTTTAAGGTTGTGACTGTAAATACAGTTTAACCTTTAAAAAAACGTTAGTCAACTTAATTCATAGCTGTGACCGCCACAGTTACATTTTCCTACAGTAATTCTTTTGAAAAGCTGAAGTGTAAAAATCCATGGTGCAGTGCACTGACGTCAATCGTCATTCTGTTAAAAAGAAAGCACTCACTGAAGCAGGTCTCCAAGCCCCAGTCCTCACACTGTCCTCCACACACTGTGGTGTCTTTCTAAATCTGGGTTAGGAGGCCCGTGATGGAATGTTATTCCTGGAGGGCTTACAGGTTTCCAAATTCAAAACTATGTCTTCATGCCAGCTCTGTTTCCACAGAGTTTTAAGTATTATAATTGGCAGGTTGTTTTCAGAAGTCTAGACCCCCTCCCTTCATTCCATGTTGACAACCTTACAGCCTGTTTTATTTTTCAGGGGCTCTCTGCAGTTGTTTAAATAAATTAATAATTAATAAATCAGTTTTAAATGTTAATATACAGCACACATGATTTCAGATGCTCATACTGTGGTGTTTGAAAAAATTGTGTTTGCAATCTCTTTGATTCACCTTTTAACATGGAAAACACTTTACAAAAAAAGTATTAATAGCAGGTGTTAACAGACAAAACAAAAGTCTTCTGATTGCAGACTCTTGTTTTCACAGTGGCATTATAACAGAATGTCAACAGGCTTCTTAACCAAATGTATTGGACTACCTCTAACTAATTTATCTATAATTGTGTTCATACAGAATCAAAACAATTCATTGGAAAAAACAAACCCACAAAACATTAGGTTATTATCATAACCCTAGTTCCCTGAAATAGAAATGTAACTATTACCATATGGGTTTTACCTGCTAAAGACCCTGAACCTGAATAATCATATCGAAGTTGCACACAGTGCCTGTGACGCAGCCATGCCCACACCCGAGGGCATATAGGACTGCCCTCACAGATTACAGAATCATTCTTCCTTCAAGCCTGCTGCAATCATGGATGAAGTGACCTTGAAGGTTAATGGTTCCATTTCTACTTCAGGGAACCAGGGTTATGCTAATAACCTAACATTCCCTATCATGTACGAAATGTAACCATTACCATATGGGTGAGTATACTAAAGCAATCACAATATCAATATTGCAGAATGACTGGAATGGTACAAGGCTAAGCTGAGAGGCTGCCTTGTGCGTTACCATACGGAGCCCCAGTAACAAGTAGCTAGGGCTAAAAAATTGTGGTGATAAAAGTTATGATAAAGTAATTGTAAAAATAAATCCTTACGCTATCTCAAGACAAGTAAACATTTATTTGGATACCTTCTCAAGGCACACCTTTAGCTATGTGTAAACAATACCTAGGGTGTTACCACAATATCCTTCAATATCACCGTCGAAACTACATTCATATCCAAGTGCAATTAAAAGTTAGGCTTAAACTGATAAATACACATTTTACAGTAATAGAATTCTGGCTATGAATATAATTGATTCATTCAGTATATGACTTAAGGTTTAGACAATATTCAACTTTGATTCTATTCAGTGTTATATCAGTGTTTGTTTCAACATAGAAAAACTATACTAAAGATCTTGTTGAAAGTAAATACCTTTATTTTATTAGTTACAAAAATAAGATTAGATTATATTAGATTGTAGTAATTCGTTTTCAATGCATAATCAAGTATTAGACTACGTATGTTCAAGACAAATTAACCATATATTCACTTGTAATTAAGATTCTAAATATGTTTAACATTCAATAATGCACTAATATTCTATCATGTAATTCAACAGAGGTTAATACATTACTTTATACTTGGGGCTTTTGTTTTTCAGGTTTAATTAATTGTATTTTTTGGTGCTTATTTTTAGCTATATCGAGTTTTATGTAAATCGTTTTTTTTTTCAAGGCTTTTATCTTTTATACATTGTACGAAATTTGTGTTTCTGGTTACTTCCCAAATGCTTGAGAGTTTTTGTTTGTTTTTTTTTTCTGTCAAAATACATAGAGTAACTCAACAGTACTTGCACACTTTCCTTTGGTGTCTTCCACAATGAGATCCCTATGATCACGGGCACATTCTTCTGGGTTTTTGTGTCGAGGCATTTTTGTACATTTCACCACAATTCTGTTTTAAATCCTCTGTATCTTAACTGTAATACGGTTTTAAATCCTGTTAACAAGCCTCCATCCTGATTGTAAGCTCATTTTAAATCTCCCAAGCGGAGTCTCCAAAAGAAATGTAGGAATGTGCTGTCACTCAGTAGTTGGGGCGTGGCTATTGTTGTGTTAACAGTGGGTGTGTTTGTTTTGTTTGGCTTAGCATAAATTTGGTACCTAACTGCGTGTATTCAGCTTGAGTGACTGCAGAGACACTTTTGTGTCACAGCTAGAAAACAGTGTTTTCTAGCTGTGGTGAAACCAACATTGAAATAAGTAAGTGAATTACAGTTCATTAAATAGTTTAAATCATTGACTGTTAACCCTTTGCAGTTCATTTATTCAGGGCTTGTCAGGCGCGTCAGGTCCAATTTATTTTCACACGCGTGGTTTATTTTACACTTGCTGTTTAAAATATATTTTTTTCAGAGTAAAACAGGTTAAAAATGACATCAGTACTGCATCTCCAGCCAAGCCCCACCCCTTATTTACTGTTTTTCATATACCTCTTTATAGATGTGCACACTGATAAATGCTCTCCTGATCACTCGTTTTATCACCAAACTCCTCAACAATGCGATCCAAGTCATTATTTTATTACTATAACATCTCAAAAAGCTCTGCAAGTGTCTGATATTCTTTAAGCACTGGATGCAGAAGCAGCTACCTCCTTTGTGTCCATCTTATCTCTGTGGTGCAGCTCCTAGCTCTATTGCTCACATGCCCCCTTTTTTTCCGGCTTCATTCAGCTCCTATTGGTCTCACTCAGCCAGTGAATAGTAGTTTTTTTCTCCTGAAAAAAACAGAGACCTGTGCTTTACGTCTTTTTGATATCGGACAGAGTCCAACATCGGACTGGAAAGGGAAAATCGTAATGTCGGACCTGGTCCAACATAGGACGGCAAAAGGGTTAAGGTAAATCAGGCTGCACTTAAAAATAGCAATTTTGATTTCCTTTCTGTGCTGGGCTGTGTTGAATTGGTAGGCTGATTAGAAATGTGTGTTAAGTATACAGCTCCAGGCAGACAGGATAGTATAAATTGGCAATCAGTGTCTTAGAATGCCAGCCGTTCTAAGCGCCAGCCAGTGTAAGGGCCAGAAGTCCAAGGACAGTCTAAGCAGTGGCAGTACAAGCGAGGACAGGTGGAGTGAGGACCTTTTCCAAATCCCTCCAAATGGCTACTAGAGGCCTCATTCCGATCTTGACATGCACTTGCTGCATCTAGCCACCTCAAAGGGCTTTCCCTCTTTGACAACCCTCGCCTCACTGGCCGAGGTGGGGGAACTGCTGTTATTGATATTTCGGTACTTGTTTCCTCAGTTCTTTCTTTGCCCGCCTTTTCTTCATTTGATCATCTCGTCATCAAGCTCCCCTCTGCCATGTCCCTCACCCTTGCTGTTATCTACCGTCCACTTAAGAGCAACTCTGCTTTTATTGCAGTTTTTATTGCAGTTTTTTTTTTCTCTCACTCCTCTGCACTCCAACTGACAAAATCCTACTCCTAGGTGAATTCAACATTCATGTTGACCTGCCTTTCTCCCCCCTAGTGACTGACTTCAACACACTTCTAGACTGTCTTCGACTTTCTCAATCTGTTAACGTCCCCACTCATACCCGAGGACACACCCTGGATCTGCTCATCACCAGCGGCCTTGATGACTCCAATCTCTGTCTCAGAAGTCTCTCTCTCTGACCATTTCTTAATCACTGCTAATATTAATCTCCCTGTTCCTTCCTTCGCTACTGATACTGTTGTCTCCTTCTGTCCCAAGAATCTGCTGAATCCTCTGAAACTCTCAGAATGTGTCTCTGCATCCCCTCTAACTGGTACTCTCCCCTCCTCAGTTGATGATGCGGTGACCCTCTACAATGCCACCCTTACCCATATCATTGACACTGTTGCCCTGCTTACATCCAGAACTGTCAAAGTCAAAACTACTCATGGTATACCCTCAGACTTCAACTGCTTAAATCTCCCTGCTGCACGCTCAAGCGCAAATGGAGGTCATCTGGACTAGCGGTTCACAGAGAGATCTGAACCAACCATCTTGTGAGCTACAGGAGTGCGCTTGCTGTGGTCAGGGTGAAATACTTCTCTGAAATCTATGGGACACAGTAAACCCAATGTTCTCTTTAAGACCATTAACCAAATCCTACATCCAGCCACCAACAGATCCAACTCCCGTCCATCCTTTTCTCTTACCTGTAATTTCTCCTCTTTCTTTCAGAACAAAATCGACATCTATTCTACGCTCACCCACCACAAACCCGGTTTACTACTTAACCACCTTGACGCTCCTCCAGTTGCCCCTCCTGCCCTCCCCTCCTTCTCCCCTCTCCACTGCTGACATTTCTGGCTTACTGTTGAAATCAACTACCGCCAAGTGACCCCCTGGACCTCTGGCCGACTAACCTTGTCCATCTCTGTACTTCTGATCTTGCTCCCTCCAATATGTACACTCAACCTGTCCCTGTACTCTGGCTCGGCTTCTGCTGCCCTCAAGCTTGCCAGAGTTATGCTAGTACTCAAAAAACTCTCCCTTGAAGTGACTGACTTAATGAATTATCTCCTACTCAATGCTGATGCTGGTGCTCCCTCTGTGCTTGTCCTTCTTGACCTAACAGCTGCTTTTGACACCATAGATCATGGCCGACTTCTTGTCTGCCTTCAAAAATATGCTGGAATCTCTGGAACCTGTCTCTCCTGGATGTCCTCTTACCTGTCCATACACATGATGTCTGTTTATGCTGGACATAGTGGTGTTGCAAACCCAGTCACTTGTGGTGGATCTGTTCTTGGGGCCCCTTCTTTTCAATATCTACATGCTTCCCTTGGGTCACCTCATCCACCAACACAGCCTCATGTTTCACTCCTATGCTGATGACACCCAGCTCTACTTAAAACCCGACCCTGGTAGCCCCTCTGCCATGGTCCAGCTCTCTGATTGCATTCAAGACATCGAGGCCTGGATGTCTGCCAATTTTCTCAACTGAACACTAACAAATCTGAACTCCTTCTAATAGGATCTAAAACTCAACTTAAGAATCTCAATATAGCTGTCCTGAACCTCAGAAACTGACTGCTGCTGTCTTTCCCAACATACAAAGCTTTGGTGTACTTCTTGACAGCAACCTCTCCTTTGATGCCCACATCTCCTCCATGGTTAAATCTTCCTTCTGTCATCTTCGAAACATCTCAGGTCTGTCCCTACCTTTCCTTCCCAGATGCTGAAATACTTTGTCATGCACTTTTCTCCTCTCAACTCGACTACTGCAACTCTCTATATGGTGGTCTTCCGGCACGCACCATAAACCGACTGCATCTAGTTCAGAATGCTGCTGCCAGGATCCTTACCAGATGTAAAAAACACGACCACATCACCCCCACCCCCATCTTGCCCAGCTGCACTGGCTGCCTGTAAAGTTCAAGATTATGTTCAGAACTCTCCTGCTCACCTACAATGCCCTTCATCACACAGGTCCCGAGTCCCTCCTCATCCTGCTGATTCGCTATGTCCCTGCCCGCAAGCTGAGGTCCTCTGACTCTGGCCTGCTTGTTATCCCCAAGCAAAAGTGCACCGCCCTCAGGAACGCTCATTTAGCTTCATGGTTCTGACTTTGGAACTCTCTCCCAGCTTTGGTGTGTAATGCTCCAAATGTCTCTCGTTTTAAATCAACTCTCAAGACCCACCTGTTCTCTTTTGCTTTCCATGCTCTTTAAGCCTGATATCTTCTATTCGCTGCTGCTACTATTTCACGTATTATGTTACTATCATGTATCATGCACTTTCCACAGTATTTAGTGTATTATTTCGTATATTATCCTGCTATCATGTATTATGCACTTTCCACTGTATTTAATGTATTATGCTTCTTTTTTTTTAATGTATCATTTATTATGCATTTTTCTGTATTTGATTGATTGAAGATTGATTTTATTGGCTGTTTTGAATGTAAGCAGATGACATCATAACCTCATCAAAAAGACACCTCCCCATCACAGAAAATGCATTCAGTTAAAATACTCTTCTGTGAAACTTTTCCTAATGTCATTTTTACTTAATAATCACATTTATGTTTTCCTGAGGTGATTTCACACAATGCAATACCAAAATAATTTGTTTGTCCCATAATTATCATTCTAATGAATTCATTTTAATTTATTTCCTGAATGATAACTTACTTAATTTTAAGCTTTTAATATCCTTTATTTTACGAGTTCACAAGAATACTTTTTATAAAAAATTTATATATTTTAACAGCGAAGCCAAAGCAATTCAATCACAAATGTAACCATCTCCATTGTCCACCAGATGGCAGTATTACTCTATTTTTGACCAGATCTCTTATGGAATTCGCATGTCTGTCGCTAGGATTGAATTTGTTTAACACTAGAAGCCCCGCAGCAGTCATTTTGGCATTTTTTGGTTTTAAAATGTCATTTTCTCCGTGTAACACATATGGGACTGTGAGTTCGTGTACCTTTCTGTCCATATGTATTAAATATTCTTACAAAGCATGAAACGTGGGAGTGCAGAAATAAAGGAGATTATACCTAAAAGCCCAGGGAGCAGTCATGTTGACGGGCACACAGAAAACAATTGTATTTTGATTATACAGAATGGTATTCTACTTTATTTTTATTTACCAGTCCGCAATGTGTTTAGATGTAATTAGATTAGTCTCTACTCTCTGCCTGAGTGAATGACTGACAGCCTATTGTTTTTAATCAGCCTTTTGAAGGCTGGTGCCTGCTTGCCAGCTGCGCTGCTTTGGTCAGTAAATTAGCATCGGTACTAGTGAAAATAAATACCAGAAACCGTGGAGTTTTACAACACAAGAAAATATGGAGTTGATGTTTTGGATCAGATGACATGAAGTGAAAGTGATAGTGGCCTGTTCAGGTGTTTTACAATGTATTGGACCTACAGCAGCCATCAACTCCTTGGTACTTTACAAAGAATGCAGGGAGAAGAATTTACCAAGGAGAGAATATATTACAGTTAGCACAGGAACTTTGCAAGAAGCATTTGGAAGGAGGGAGACTGCCAAGCATGTCCCCACAGCTAAAGCTGGTAACCCTGCTGAGAGACGCCAATGCCAGGTTGGCAGTTTTTGCAATAAATAAAACTTCGGACAGCTGTGCCCTGGCATATAGGCATATATATATATATATATATATATATATATTATATATATATATATATATATATATATATATATATAATATATTAATATAATTAGTGAACTCAGCATGTGAAATGCATGCTCAATTGGATTCAGATCAGGTGATTGACTTGGCCATTCAAGAATTTTCCATTTTTTGGCCCTGAAAAACTCCTTGGTTCCACCATTGATTAAGAGGGCCTGTGTGTTTGGGGTCATTGTCCTCCTGCATGATGAAGCGCCGTCCAGTGAGTTTGCAGGCATTTGGTTGTATCTGAGCAGACAAGATGTTTCTGTACACTTCAGAATTCATCCTGCTCCTGCCGCCAGCAGTCACATCGTCAATGAGTGAGCCAGTTCCAGTTGCAGCCATACATGACCAAGCCATAACACTACCTCCACCATGTTTCACAGATGAGGTGGTATACTTTGGATCATGGACAGTTCCTTTCTTTTCTCCACACTTTCCTCTTTCCATCACTCTGGTACAGGTTAATCTTCGTCTCATCTGTCCCTAAGACTTTGTTCCAAAACTCTACAGGCTCTTTTAGATACTTTTTAGCAAACTGTAACTTGGCCGTTCTGTTCTTGAGGCTTACTAGTGGTTTGCATCTTGTGGTGTACCCTCTGAAGTTCTGCTGGTATACTCTTCTGCATATGGTAGTCTTTGACACATCTGTGCCTACCACCTGGAGAGTGTTCCTGATCTGTTGGACTGTTTTTAGGGGGGTTTTCTTCACCATTGAAAGTGTTCTTCCTTTGGTCTACCAGGTTGTTTGCCATTGCTGAACTCACCAGTGCTTTCTTTCTTCTTAATGATGTACCAAACAGTTGATTTTGGCACGCCTAATCTTTTGGCTATTTTGGAGTCAAAACAAAAAAAAATGTGTCACTGTCCAAACACTTTTGGAGTTCTGATATATATTATAGATATGTGTGACTATATATATTATATATATATATATATATATATATATATATATAATATATATTATATATATATATATATATATATATATATATATATATATAATATATATTCTATATAATATATTATATATATATATAGTAACAGTATGATAATTCGGTATATATAAGAATACTAGTTGAACATTATATAACATAAAAAACCTCATTTGTTTAATACTATATTACAAATCTGAGAGTGGCTTCTTATATTCCACTCCTAAATTAACTATAATAATACCTAATAGAACGGATAATTTTTTTGTTTTTACATGTGACAAAATATGTACACTAAACATATATATATATATATATATATATATATATATATAATATATATATATATATATATATATAACAAAAGTTTGGAGTTGTTAATCTGCTTCCAGTCCTGATATTTGAAGGCCGACTAACCTTGTCCATCTCTGTGCTTCTGATCTTGATCCCTCCATTATGCACACTCTCAACCTGTCCCTGTATTATACATTTCTCTGTATTTCAATTATTATGGATTTTCTTGTTGTTACTGCATCTTGTAAAGTGCTTTATGATGATTGTCCACTCTGAAATGCGCTATATAAAATAAAGATTGATTGATTGACTTTTTTTTCTGATTTCGGAAAACCAGTAAATCGACAAAAAATGTACACTAAACATATTTGTTTAAACAATGTGTATGGCTGTGTTCGCAACAAAAGTGAGAGCAGTATCTTGTATTTAGCAGAAATAACCATTAATCTCACTTAAGATGTTATGCAAACTGCCAAATGTGTTTTGTTTCTTTTAAGTATGCATTTTTTTATGGTAATAAAAAGCCACCAGTTGCGAAAAAATGAAGTGCTACCGCTGTATTTGAACAACAGGGAGCAATGCGTGACTTCTTCTTGTTTGGGGTTGTTAATCTGCTTCCAGCATTATACAGACATTTAAAAGACAGTATTTCAGTCAAATCAATAGTTGTTATTAATTGCTCGTCATCCATTATATACAATGGATTTTCTCTCTGCAAATCCTTCTGCTAAGTGTGGCTATGTCCTGTTCAATTTTCAAAATCGGGGGCCTCAATAGAACATTTAAGTATTATCCCCTAAAGCCATTTTGTGCAATGGTTAACTAAGTTAAGGGAAATACTTAAATACAAATATTACTTAAGTAGAACATTTGGGAAAACTAAGGGGGCAGTTCGGTGTTATGCAACTTGTCTTTATGTCACAGTTCAAATCTTCAAATCTGTAGCATTATTTCACTACAAACCTTGCCCACATTAACAAAGAATTTCCAAAAGATTCAGAACTTCTGTCTTGAAAAATTAACACTAGAACCACCACGATAGTCATGCGTTATATGTGCTAATTTCCATTTATATATGGTGTTTCTGCTGTGCAAATGTTAGATATTATGTTCATGAATACATCTTTTGAGTTTTATCTGAAAGTTTGTATTTCATTTTCATATTAAGAACATAAGAACATAAGAAAGTTTACAAACGAGAGGAGACCATTCGGCCCATCTTGCTCGTTTGGTTGTTAGTAGCTTATTGATCCCAAAATCTCATCAAGCAGCTTCTTGAAGGATCCCAGGGTGTCAGCTTCAACAACATTACTGGGGAGTTGATTCCAGACCCTCACAATTCTCTGTGTAAAAAAGTGCCTCCTATTTTCTGTTCTGAATGCCCCTTTGTCTAAACTCCATTTGTGACCCCTGGTCCTTGTTTCTTTTTTCAGGCTGAAAAAGTCCCTTGGGTCGACGCTGTCAATACCTTTTAGAATTTTGAATGCTTGAATTAGGTCGCTACGTAGTCTTCTTTGTTCAAGACTGAACAGATTCAATTCTTTTAGCTTGTCTGCATATGACATGCCTTTTAAGCCCGGAATAATTCTGGTCGCTCTTCTTTGCACTCTTTCTAGAGCAGCAATATCTTTTTTATAGCGAGGTGACCAGAACTGCACACAATATTCAAGCTGATATTGGAGCTGATTAAAATGTACCAGTCAAAATGACTGCTGTCGGTAAAAAGCAAATGGATAAACAGACGCAAATGTTAACCAAATCTGCCAAACAATCTGAGACCAGGACTCTAGCCTACTCCTAGCAAGTGGCCTGGAACATTGCCCATGCAAAAAAAACTCACTCCGAAGGTGAGTTTGTGAAAACTTGCCTTAGGGATGTTATTCCTATCCTATGTTCAAACAACAATCAAATATCAGTGAAATGCTAAATTAAGCACTTTTTAAAGTTTGTGGCTCTTTGTCACTGTACATTTTATTTCCTTGGGTCTTGGTCTATGAATGGTTGCCACCCTTGTAGTAGAATACACTGATAAATCATACTCGTTTTATCACCAGGCTCCTCAATAATGCTGTCCAAGTCATTATTTTTTTACTGTAACATCTCAAAAAGCTCTGCAAATGTCTGTGATATTCTTTGAGTGCTGAGTGTGGTGTATTTAAGCCTTTTTTCCGGCTTCTCTCATCTTCTATCGGTGTCACTCGGCCATTGAAAAGTTTTCTCTGCTTTTTTCAGAGAAAAAACGACAAGGAACCCGTGCTTGACATTGTTTGGTTGATGTTGGACAGGGTCCAACATCAGACCAGAAAGGAAAAATTGTAATGTCAGACCTGGTCCGACATAGGACTGTAAAGTGTTAAACCTGATTGGTCAATTTGAGGGCTTAAATCTCTAATAAAGAACCTTGAATCTGTCAAACTATGTTTAATCACTGTTCAAAATCAACCAAACGTAAATACAGTATTCATGTATTTTACCTTATTTCTGTTGATCGAAAATCTTTGTTCTTTTACAAGACCTCTGGAAAGTTGTCTGTCAATGCAGATTATTCTGCTTTCTCGCTGTCCTATCTATCTATTTAAATTTACTACTGTATGGCAAACAAAGTAAATAAATAAATATTAAATCGAGAATAGTGTTTGCTGTCAGAGAAAATACAGTAACCACAATAGCAACTAGTTCCCGGTTTGAATGATGAGTTGAAATCAAACAACTGTACGCAGTCTGTACATTTTCAGCAATGTTATTTCATCATATCACAGTAACAACACAGGCACCTCACATCTCTTCTCTATATACAGGAGAAGGAGGCTTTGACTTTATGAACACACTCTGAACATCTTGGAGATAACTACATATTTTTTATTACTAAAACTTTTTTATTTTTATTTTGCTTATTAATGTTAGGACCTAACAGTACCATAAATACTGAAAGTTACAAATGCACGAAAATGCACTCAAATCCAAATACAAAAATCAAAAAGTTAGCTGTACTTTTATTCTTTGCATGTTTTACTGACAGTTCACAAACCGTGTTCGTCTTTCTGGATGAGGTCCTGAACTGAAGAACAGCTGCATGTAAGTAGAATTTATTTATTATTTGGCAATTGGAAATACCCATGAAGCGTCCACCGCTGGGATAAAGTCCCGGCCAGTGAAGGCTACTAGACCAGATGGAATTCTGAGCAAACCGCATTACTTACATAATAATGAGGAAAACGTTTGTATTCATTAGCAATAAAAACTAGTGCTGCAAAAAATCACGAAAAAAAACAGAAAAACTGTAAAAAAAAAAAAAAAAAAAAAAAAAATATATATATATATATATATATATATATATATATATATATATATATATATATATATATATATATATATATATATTTTTACGTATCCATTTTCTAATAGCAATAGAACCCTCGTGAGAGGGCTTTATCGTCTTGTCGTTAGAAAATGTTCAGACTCATAATCCCACACTGCGACATTTGTCTGAGATGATGTTAGTGCTGTTAATTTAATTGTAATTTGTGTTCTTATTGTTGTACCCCTAAAAAGTGAGATATTAAATTACAATTTAGTAATTTAGCAGATTATACTTTTACTAATTTAATTTGCATAAAAGTTTGCAAATAGATCATAAAAAGAATGTGTGTAGAATTCCAATCAATCACAATAGATAGCAGTATAACATGAAGCTCCAAAAGGTAAACAATTGTTTTTGTCAAACTGGTAGTGTTGTATAACACATTTTGTTTTCTTCTTCGCTGACACAGTAATAAAGCCATGCTTTATTTAACAAAGAAATCTGATTTTTAATAGTTGAAAATCATCTTTATATATTCTGTCATTATTTACACCTTTATATGAAATGATGTTCATTTGCACGACTCAATTACGTGTTAATAGTCTTCCGTGAGTTTTGAAAAATAATTGTGTAGTTACTTGAACAAGTACAGCTACTTGAAATGTACTTGAAAGTAAAAATACATTATGTAACCACTTCTAACATAGCATACATTTACACAGAAAACTATTATGTAACCATACAACTTACTCTCTTTTGAAAAACACACTTACTCAATGGTAAACAACATTAAGTTCCTTTGAAAAGAATCACCTTTGTGTACAGTACATGTTCTCTTGGTAACCCAGCGCAAATCTCACTTAATCTAATTACCGTAAAAGGAGTTTTTAGAGCGGCAATTGTTGGTAGTTATTCTCCTTTTAACAATTCCGTACAGACTTTCTACTGCTTTAAAAAATATATATTGGATAAGGACGTCTGCTAATAAATAAATAAATAAATATAATAATATATTGCACCTCCCGAAACCCCTATTTGTGAAGACTCAAGACCAGAAAGTTTGACAAACTCAATTTCAACAAGACAGTGCTGAACTAAGAAAGCATGAAAGGAATTCTGAAAGGTATAAACTTAGGCCCCATCCTATTTTTATTATTAACATGCATGTTTTAATTTTTTTATGGGTTAGGTACATTATTTCCTTAAAACTAGTTAATAGTTTAACTGTTTCTGCATCTTAATACATCTATGAGATTTTAATGTTGGGATTTTTTTTTTTTTTTTTTCCTAGTCATAAACTGTGAAGCATGAGTTAAAGAGTTCAGCTTTTTGCCTTCAGAGATCTATGACAGTAATGTTGTGTCTTCTGGTCTTGCTTCAACAAAATGATTAAGGATTCTATTACCATTATCCATTGTTATTGTTATAAATAGAAATGGTGCTTAAACAGCCAGTGGTCTTCTGGCAGGGCTAACATAAAACACCTTAAATAGAAATGCATGAGAAGCAGCATCCATGATCAATGAAGCCTGAGCTTCTGCCAACCCTGATCTTCTGGCCTGGGAGAATTTAGTAAAGAAGTAAAAAAAAAAATTTAAAAAAAACTGATATGAATTTGAATTATGTAATATACAGCAATATCAAAAAGCTCTTTTTACTTAATTTTGTGTTAAAAAAAATGTATTAAAAAAACATCTTGGTATTCTGGTCTAATTAAATATCTGATTTACTTGAATTTAATAATTGGTTATTTTGTTGTCAACTATGTAACCCGTAAGTTGAACAATGATTTGAAAAGCCCCCACAAAATATAAAAGCTACTAAAGCTACTAAAATACGATTTGAGGGTGATTGCTCACTACATTATTCCATAAGTTACCATTCTATGTAGTCTACTTTATAAGAAACCAGACCTTGTTAATTTTACAATTTGTCTACATTACCTAAAGGTAGATTCAGCTGCAGGCACACAAGCTAACACCCTCATTTAAAGTCTTCTTGTCACTCTGTCACTGTGAACTACATTAACTACCTGCTGAAGGGTCCCTTATAAAAGTTTACTATAGTAAAAACATAGCAAAGTGTAATAAAGCACAGGAAAGCATTGCAAAGAATAGCAAGGTAAGGTAAAGCATATTAATAAACATGGCAAACCAGGGAAAACTATTGTAAGTGGATTGTATAACCATTGGAAAAGCAAAGTAAGACTGCAAAAATACAGCGATAAGCTTTTAAAGGGGTGTTACGAATGTCATCAGCAAGTTTTGCTGTCGCTCAGAGAACAAACATGTTAAACACAAACAACTGGATATTTTCCCCTGTAGCCAATTCTCGATGCCATCTACGATCGCGCTACTATCGGCACCGAGCGCAGCAGTTCATCTGCAAAGCCATGTCGGTCCAATCGACTGGGTCCTCCGCTGGGATCCAACAGTGCGACCAGTGTGCAGTGAAGCTACCAAGCCAGGATGAGCACTGGTCCAGCGCCAGATGCCTAGGGCCGGAACATGTGGCCAAAGCACTGGCAGGTGAGCTGGAGTGCTCTCCCTGTAGGAAGTTCTCGAGGAGAACTAAGCGACGGAGAGCAGCCCTATCCGCAGCAGAGTCTTTCTCCTACAGTCATGGGAGAATGAGATCAATGGTCCAAGAGCCTCCGCAGAGGTCATCCAGGACCCCCCCCTGCTAATGACCAGAGAGCTCTCACGCTTATCTGGGTCACCGTCCCCTTCCACACCACTGGTACAGAGGCACAGACACTTTTCTGGGGAGGCGAGATGGTCACCGCTGAGTGAGTACCACTCGAGGGGACACTCACCAGGGACGGACGGTCGGTCACCGTGCAGGCACTGCTCCCCTTCTCCATGCAGGCGCAGACGATCCATGTCACAGTCGCCTCGAAGGCGCCCAAGCTCGGCTGAGCTGCGCTTCATGGAACTGGCAGAGACTGTAAGGGCTCAGCAGACCATGCTGGAAACCCTATTAAAGTCACAGAGCAGGCTACCCCCTACCACCGGGCAGCCCTAGCTCCCACAGTTTCATTCCCCATCCCCTCTGCCTAGAAACCCTAGCCCTTGCGAGCTGTCCTTCACGGCATCCAGCTCTTCACCAAGGGGGATAAGGTCCCAACCTGTCCATCCAAGCCTTGCAGGACAACGGATGCGATGCTCAAAAAAGCTTACGCATCGGCAGTGCTGTCGGTCCGAGCAGCAAATGCCATGCCTGGTGCTCTACCAGAACCAGCTGGCAGAGAGGCTGCAGGAAAGAGCTACAGAAAAGGACATGGGGAGCTTCAGGCGGTAGATAAGACGATGACTGACCTAATGGGGGAGTTAGGTCAGGCATCAGGGAGGTCGCTGGTGGCGCTGGTGGCTGCCTGCTGGCATTTGTAGCTGACACATGCCAAGGTCATGGAAACCGAGAAGGTGACGCTACTGGACGCTCCCATTACAACGGGGCAGACTTTCGGAGCGACCACTGATGTGAGCCTTGAGAGATCCCACAAGGCCATGGAGGTCGCCTCCAAGTTTTCACACCTTCCGGCTTACTGTCAGCGCCCAAGGTGGCATGCATAGCATGCTGGGGTGAAAGGGTCTGAACATCGCTCTCCACCCCAGAGTAGACAAATAGGCAGAGGCAGAGCCAGCGGCAGGGGAGTACCGCAGGCCAGGGGTAACAGGTTCTCTGGCTGAAGACCGAGGCTGGGGCATAAGAAAGACATACGCCCTCCCAAGCCCAAGGGAGACCGCCCCTGAGGGGCCCCGGCTGCCACCAAACCCCCCCACAACCGGACTGACCAATGGCAACGACCCAGCGAGGGCGATACTCCTTCAACAGGAGATTGCCAATCTTTAAAGGAACAACGCTGTACGCTTGGTAAGCCCAAACAATGCAGCAGCAGCTTTTACTCCAGGTACTTCCTGGTGCCCAAATGGTACAGCAGTTTCAGACCAATTATGGACCTCAGGGTCCTCAACTTGTTCCTCAAATAGAGGAAATTCAACATGTTGACAGCACAGCGTATCCTCCAGTCTGTCCAACCAGGCAACTGGTTCACATCAATCAACCTGCAAGACGCCTACTTTCATGTCCCGATCCGTCCCACGCACAGAAAATATCTGCGCTTTGCCTTTCAAGGCAATGCGTACGAATTCTGCATGCTGCCTTTTGGCCTCTCACTGGTGCCCCACACTTTTTCAAAGTGCATGTATGAAGCACTGGCTCCACTCAGGCTGTGTTGCCCACGGTGTTGAGGAACAGTTTTCACGTACATACTTCGTGACCGGGTGAGTCCGACGTGTATTCGGATCCTGAACTATCTGGATGATTGGCTAGTTTGCGCGCATTCAAAAGCACTACAGAGTCACACATAAAACAAGACGAAGTTAAGGCTCTCAATACATCAACAGAAGAACAACTTCGCACCGTTTCAGTCCACAATGTTCCTAGGGATCAAACTGAACTCTGTGAGCATGCTTGCCTCACTGTTGGAAGACAGGATTCAGTCGTTGGAGGCCACACTCACCCTATTCAGAGAGGACGTACCTACAGGTCAAGTTATATCAAAGGTTGTTGGGGCTGATGGCAGCCGCCTCGAGAATCCTTCCACTAGGGCTGCTGTGAATGAGCCTGCATTCAAGGTGCATCTGGTCCGAAATCGGTACCGGCTGGTGTGTGTGTCCAGACAATGCCGGAATACACTGAAGTTGTGGCTCCATGCTTGCAATCTATGCCTCAGGTCTCCCCTCGGATCGCCTCATAGAAGGGAAGTGATCACTACAGACGCCTCCAGCCTGGGCTTGGGAGCGGTCTGGAATGGGAGAGGAATAAGAGGTCAGTGGAAGGGACATTGGCAGCAAGCGCACATAAATGCCCAAGAGCTATAAGCAGTGAACCTGGCTTTATCCCATTTTCGACAGCAGTTAGTGCACAAACATGTGCTGGTCTGGACGGACTACTACAGTGGTAGCCAACATAAACCACCAAGGCGGCCTGCGCTCGCCAGGCCTTCACCACGCAGCGCACAGACTCCTGTCCTGGATGCACAGAAACTTGTGTTCTATCAGGGCAGTTCATCTCCCCAGTGTGGACAACAAGGCAGCAGACCTCCTGTCCAGAAGAGCTCCAGACAGCTCAAAGTGGAGGCTGCATCCTCAAGTGGTGAAACAGATTTGGGAGAGGTTTCAACTGGCAAGAGTCGACCTCTTTGCCACAGCCGAGTCCACTCATTACCCCCTATGGTTCTCCATGGAGAGAGAGACGGGGGCCCCCTGGGAGTAGACGCACTAGCTCACCCCTCGCCACAGGGGCTATTGTATGCGTTCCCGCCGCTACCATTATTACCCCTGACACTAGAGAGGATCAGGGTGGAGAGAGCACAGGTTTTGCTGGTTGCACCCAGATGGCCGAGACACCCCTGGTTTGTTCAGCTGTGGCAGCTCCCGCTGCGCAAGGACACCCTGAGCCAAGCAGAGGGGCTATTATGGCACCTGAACCCAGTCCAGCTCCAAATCTGGGTCTGGCCATTGAATGGAGCCATCTATTTAGACAAGGTTTGCCAGATACAGTAGTAGAGACACTACAGTCTGCTAGGTCTGTGTCCCCTGGGGCACATTTTCTGGCAGTGCAATTTCTGAAAGGGGCTCGGAGGCTTCGTCCTCCCATGAAAAGTATGGTCCCCAAGTGGGATTTAGAACTGGTACTGCGGGTCCTTATGGGTCCCCCATTTGTGCCCATGGCGTCAGCAGAATTGCACCCTGTTTCACTGAAAGTGGCATTTTTAATAGCCATTACGTCTGCCAGACGAGTAAGTGAGCTTCATGCATCGATGACACATGTATGGCTTTCACTGGAAGTGACTCGTGGGTAACATTAAGAACAAATCCATCCTTTTTGTTAAAAGTGGTATCCTCATTCCATATTAACCAATCAATGGTTTTGGAAACTTTCAGACCTCCTCCGCACGAGTTAGAGGAGGACCGTGGACAACACACTCTATGTCCTGTTCGGGCTCTGCCCTGGTACTTAGCTAAGACGGCATCATGGAGACAGTCCAACCAGCTTGTCTGCTGTGGGTGCCGCTCTAGAGGTCTGGCACTATCGAAGCAACATCTAGCGAACTGGGTGACATATGCGATATGCTTGGCGTATGAACAGACGGACACACTGTTGCCAGGGGACATTACAGTCCATTCTACCAGGGGCCAAGCAACTTTGTGGGCTTTCCTTCATGGAGCCTCCTTAGATGAGTTATGCTGCTACATGGACAGGTAGTCAGGCATTTGTGCATTTTTAGCACCTTGATGTTACAAACTGAATGAGACCCTCTCTGGGCTCTAGAGTTTTGCAGGCGGCATGCACTTAGGTGTCATGTGGGCTCTGATGTTATCGCCGTGGGGCTGTACTGTCAGTAATCTGGAGCCACGACAGCTTTGGTACAGCTTTCCCATTCATAAGAACATAAGAACATAAGAAAGTTTACAAACGAGAGGAGGCCGTTCGGCCCATCTTGCTCGTTTGGTTGTTAGTAACTTATTGATTTATTCGGTAATGGTTGTCATTCGAATTGAAAGGGAACGTTAGGTTATTACCATAACCCTGGTTCCCTGAAAGAGAATGACAACCATTACCCTTTGAGGTCGTGTCCCTAGCTGACCTCTGTTTTCAAAAGAAAATGGCGATGTGCTACTGTAAGGACGTCCCTCTTCAACAGGAGGTGGGAGGGACTTCCTCCTCACAGCAGGGCCCTGACAGGGCTGTTTTTTTTTATATGTGCTCAGTGATTGAGGGTCAGAGAGGCTCTTCCCATTCGGTAATGGTTGTCATTATCTTTCAGGGAACCAGGGTTATGGTAATAACCTAACGTTACACAGCGCTTCCTCCAAAAACAAAGCGACCTAGACAAGGCACAGTAATGTAAAAGTTAATCATTAAACAGTTTTATGATAAAAAAAAAAACATTAAAAAAAAAAAAAAAAAATCTGTGCTTTTTAGTTGCTTTTGTGCATTTTCATTTGCAGGTGAACTGAACTGGGCCTTATCAAGCACTCAAGCACTATATTCTGCCATTTTTAATACTGACTTTGGATACTGTTTTAATTCTGGAAACTGGTGTTTTTTTGTTTTTTAATCTTTTGTAAACTGCATTGCCTTTTACGTTTTAAGCAGTTCTGTACATGGGTAACATTTTTATTTTATTTTGGTGCTGGGTCGTTAATGGGGTATTTTACATAATGCTAGTACAATAGTACGGGGTTTAAAAGTATGTACAGTCCACATGCCGTCTATTTTGGCAAGTGATATTTTCAGAATCATATCAAAATAAGAAATAAAACGGCAATGGTGCCAAAGAAAAGAAAAATATGCACTACAATATGCGTCTTTCTGTACAGTTCTTCAAACTCAAGTAATTTTAGTACAAAATGTACGTGTCTGCATGTGTGCATGGGGGTGCGTGTGCCTGTGTGCATGGGGGTGTGCGTACGTACGTGGGTGTGTGCGTGTGTGTGTGCATGCGTTGGTGCGTGCGTGTGTGCATGCATGCGTAGGTGTGTGTGTGTGTGTTTGTGTTTGTGTGTTCGTGCAGGGCAGGGTTTTTTTGGGTGGGACGGAGCAGGTTACGAGGTGCTCACATACATGCACGTCAAATCAGATGAAATAGTCAGATATGCATCACACCCGTTTAACTGTCACTGAAGTCAAAATTGTATAGGGTTGGATATGTGAGTGCTGACTGTATTTGCTAAATGCTAAATTATCACCAGAAACATTTGAAATCTATTACTTACAAATGAGTGCTTTGCAGGGCAGTATCCTATTGCTAAAACAAATGTTATAAAAACATGAATAAATAAATGTTTCAATTGTTTGTAACCATTTTATTGGTTTAATCTTGTAAATCCTTGTATGTCTTTGTTTGTTAGTTTTGTTAGACAAGCAATAAAAAAAAAACTTTAACTCCCCCATTGTCTACACCACATGCCTCAGTTTACACAACTATAGTAATAGTTGTTTTATTTTTTATCTGATGTATTTCAAAACCTGGTACAATTAGGAACAATCACTAACCACATGTGGCTATGGGTTTGGCAGCAAAGGAAAGATTGTACTCATTATAGTAGCGAAGCAAACCACAATCACTAATCGCACAGAACAGCTCCTTTCAGAGTTCGGATAACCTACAAAAATGTAAGAGCCTTTCACTCTCGGCTGGAAAAATGAATGCATCTGACTGTGATTAAACATGGCTCAGGAGTGCTCCAATCAATTTCACACTCCTTTTCCAGATACAGTCATGCATTCTGAAATGCTGATTAACTAGAACCTGGACAGAGGGGTGTGGGGAGTGGAGAAGTGGGGGACAGAAACCAGGGGCATTTAAAACAGTAACCATCTGTTTGAGTTGCAGGCAGGAAGGCTACTTCTCAGGTTTCCACATGTTTTAAGAAACAGTCTCAGGAGTGCAAGCTAGAAGGTGGGAAACATTTCTTGAGAGCAGAAGCAGACACACATGTTCACAATAAAAACAGTCCTTTATTTTTAATTTTTATTTTCTTTCTGTCATACTAGCGGATGGTCCTGTGCATTCCAGTAGGCCCAACAAAAAATAAAACAACTAACCACAAGAGCAATTTTAGGGGAACTGTTTACAATTGCAAGTGTTTTTGGGCTGTATTGAATTAGCAAGGCTTTCAAGGGGAAAATAAGCCTCATCGAAACCTGATTAACCCGCTTAATAAAGCAACAAATTGTGCTGTGTTGAATTTGGACCAATGAATTGCAGTCTGCATATGGGATTTCTTAATTTTTTTTATCAAATACCTGGTAAAGATGAGGAGAAAAGTTAACATGTATGTTTATTTATTTTCACAGCAGGTAATTTTTCCATTTAGGAATCCAGAAAACTACTGTTATTGAAGCAATGCTGGCAGCCAGTGCTCAGTGCCAGCAAACAACATGGTTTTGACTAGCTCAGACAGATAGTTTTCTCCATGTATCTTATATTTTGCAATGTGATACTTTGTATTGTGATATTTTGTAACAACTGTAAGTCGCCTAGGGTAAGGCTGGCTGCTAAGAAAATAAATAATAATAATACCAAGGGGGGAACACGTGAACCACAGAATTGTTTATTATACAAGATCTGAAATCATACTTAACGAATGATAATAGAAAAACAATAAAAGTTTGCGACTAACCTATGCACATTTTAAAGACTGCATGTGAAAAGAAAAAAAATAAATAAATAGCCAATGCTGAGGGGTCCAAATTGTTTTAATATGTAAATATATTACTGTTCAACAGAAACATTCACCAAGAAACTACTGATAATACAGTGCATATGGCTATAAAACAACCACCTGTAATGCTGCTGTGGAAAAAATAAACATTTGCGGCACAACAAATAAACCTAGCCAATGCAGACACCAAACAGTGGGCAACAGCACTCAAGAACTACTTCCACTTATACTGTAGGGAGACATCACTCTATTGTATCTACTTAGCAACACGTTCAAGGGCAAATGCACATTCAAAACTAATCTTAATACAATCATTTTAATTTCTGGTGCTATACAAGTACAAAAAAAATCAATTTAGAACATTTGTTCTGTATCCTTATTTTTCTTGCTTAGTATGGGCCTATATGAAATCCTCCACCAGGTGTACATTACCCATTCCCCAAACATACCACAAATGTGTGAGAAAAAAAAAAAAAAAAAAAACTTTTTAAATGGATGTGATAAAAATGTTAGCAGGGCTATACACCTGGTGGTTGTTTGCTTTGTGCCTGAACAAGACAGACAGCTGAACTGAGAAGAAAATCTCAATGGTTTGATGAAATATGGATTTTTTCAACTGCCAATTTAAGTAAGTGTAGGCTATTTGTTTACTGTTACTACAAGGACTGGGGTAAGTCATTGCTGAATTGTAATTTTAAAGAAAATTAAGGTTTTATAATATTGATGATATATATATATATATATATATATATATATATATATATATATATATATATATATATATATATATATATATATACAGTGCCTTGCAAAAGTATTCAGACCCCTGACCAATTCTCTCATATTACCAAATCACAAATGGTACATTGAAATTGAAACACTGAAACTCAGAATCAATTATTGTAAGGTGACATTGGTTTTATGTTGGGAAATATTTTTAAGAAAAATAAAAAAAACTGAAATATCTTGCTTGCATAAGTATTCAACCCCTGTGCTGTGGAAGCGCCCAGTTTGCACCGATGAAAGAAATTGCCTAACGAGGACACAATTACCTTATCAATTTGTGAGAACCTGCCTTGTTTGAAAGTATGCGCCAAGCACAAAACCAGTTTTGCGAGGCACAAAATAACGCTTTTAAAAAGCAACCCTAACTCCGCGCACATCACTCCAGCACTCACTCACCCAATCACTGAAGTGAAATGCAGGAGCTTTCCAAGGTACTACAACAACGGAAAACACCCAGCGATCATACAAGGTTCCGTCCTCATCTATATAATGATTATATTCAAAAGAACAATTGTGATAGCAGCATAGTTAGTTAGATAGTTTAAAATACATGTTTAAAAAATAAACAAGGAAGCGCAATTACGACCGTTCTTTCGGACTGAAAAAAGTCACTTTCCCAAGCATGCTCTCTTGGTGCTGAAAGAATAACTCCAAAAACAGAATCAACACTACAGCACGGTATCATAGTACATGCCGTCGGTATGTAACATAGACCGTCGGCAGAAACTAAACAACTAAACAAGTGGTCTGTGCTGCGTATGTTGCATACTCGTAGGCCTACTTCTTGCTGTTTAAACTAGACCTTGCTCTCTATTACTGTAATTTATGTAGTATGATCATGGCCCGCGCTAAATGATTGTCCATTTCACTGAAGGACAAATTGTACATTATTGGAGAAATCTTAAAGGGACGAAAGCAGTCAGAATTATGTTGTGCAAGAGCTCGTTTAAAAAGCAGCAGTTGCTGAGGCAGTCATCTAAGGCCCTGCCCACATTAGAGCAAAAAAATCGACAACTAAGTTCAAAACCGATTTACCTAATCCCTAGCCCAACAATGTTAGAGCGTCCAGGTTGCTGTAATGAAACTGGGTTAGTTTAACCCAGCTGTTGCTGAAGAAAACACTTTGCTGGATGACTGTATCCCAGAACCACTCTAATGTGTACACATTCTTTCTTTTTTTTCCCCCTAGTAAATGTTGTTGTTTATTTTCACTGAACACAAGAGCAGAATGGAGGAGCTACGAGAACGTGCCTAAGTAATCAAAAGGGGAAATAATTTTTATGGGGGAAAAAATGCCCAGGCGTGGATAAGACATTCTTTAATTTAATTAAAAGTCCAAGAAGCTTAGGAGAAGTTAGGAGAAGCAATTGGGGCAACCTTGTCAAACATCAAGCAAATAGGCACAGTTGGAAAGGTGCTGGGGCCCAACATTCACACAATTGTTGCTTCTAACTTGGTTTCTTTTTTTCATCATTTCACTTTACAGTGAAATGCTCATTCCCTTATCAGCTGGGTTGTAACCTGAATAAAGATGCTGAGACGCCAAGGAAAGTGCTCAACACAGACTGAAGTGTTCTTGGTTATCTTTACAAGCACTACTACAGAGAGAAAGACAGACAGGGAATGGGAGAAGCGTCATCACAGATGCAGACAAGTATGCTTTGGGAAGACACACGGACAACATGCAGGTAAGGCACAGGTAGAAGAGGGCACACATGGACATAAATTTAGCCCATACACTCAAGAATATGTGAAAGAGCATGAAGCAATATATATCCAACAATGAAGATGATGAACAAGACCAATAATGGCAACGAGTGCAAGGGATAATGAAAATGCAAGGTATGTGTATGGAAAGCGACAGTTGATGGGATAGGCATTGTAGATCCAGGGCTGGGGTGTTGGAGCCTTTTTTTTGGTTGTGAATTGTCAATGTTTTTTGTTGCAGATGTGACTTTTGAGCTGATAAGGGAATGGTCACAATGCCCTTGAAGTTATACAAAGAGCGATGAAAAAAAGAAGCCAAGTTAGAAACAGCAATTGTGTGAATGTTGGGCCCCAGCACCTTTCCAATTGTGCCTATTTGCTTGATGTTTGACAAGGTTGGCCCAATTACTTCTCCTTACTTGGGCTTTTGTGTTTGATATCACCATATTAAACGGCTATTGCGTTTTTCTAACTTGTTTTTTTTACATCGATGTTTGTGTTATAGATTTCACTTCTTTTTTTACTTGATCAAATAATGAATAAAGCGAGGGAAAGCTATTCGAGAATGTGTACGGTAAATAGACAGACAGACAAGACAAGAGTAATAAGTAGAATAATATAATGAGAAAAGATTTTAAAGTAAAATAATGGTAGAAGGAAATTTTGGACAATATTGGAAGTGTTAACAGTGTATTGTTTTAGTTGCAAATGTACATCCATGAATGGTGAAAACAATATGTCTATTTTGGTAGT
The DNA here is from genome assembly GCF_017654505.1 of Polyodon spathula. Lineage (NCBI taxonomy): Eukaryota > Metazoa > Chordata > Actinopteri > Acipenseriformes > Polyodontidae > Polyodon > Polyodon spathula. The sequence goes on along the minus strand of NC_054535.1, from coordinate 59,835,271 downwards.
ACTGTCTACTCCAGTGTGGCTTTGGCTGTATGTTTGGGGTCATTGTCCTGCTGGAAGATGAATCTTCTCCCAAGTCCCAGGTCTCTTGCTGACTTCAGCAGGTTTTCCTCCAGGATTTCTCTGTACTTTGCTGCATCCATTTTGCCTTCTATCTTCACGAGCTTTCCAGGCCGTGACGCAGAGAAGCTGCCACCACCATGCTTCACGGTAGAAATGGTGTTCTCAGGATGATGTGCAGTGTTAGGCTTGCGCCAAACATACACTTAGCATTGAGGCTTCTTCCACTTGGTCTCAGAGTCTCCCACATGCCCTCTGGCAGACGAGATTTGACGTCTAGACGAGATTTGACATGAGTTTATTTCAACAATGGCTTTCTTTTTGCCATTCTCCCATAAAGGCCAGTTTTGTGAAGCACCCAGGTTATTGTTGCCGTATGCACAGCGTCTCCCAGCTCAACCGTGAAAGACTGTAACTCCTTTAGAGTTGCCATAGGCCTCTTGGTGGCCTCCCTGACTAGTGCCCTTCTCGCCCGGATACTCAGCTTTTGAGGCCAGCCTGTTCTAGACAGATTCACAGTTGTGCCATATTCTCTCCATTTCTTAATAATGGACTTTACTGTGCTCCATTGGATATTCAATGCCTTGGAAATGTTCTTAAATCCTAACCTTGATGAGTGTTTTTGAATAACCTTATTCCGGATTTGCTCTGAATGTTCCTTCATCTTCATGATGTAGGAAATGTTTGTTAGGAAATGTACTAACCAACTGTGAAACCTCCCAGAGACAGGTGTATTTAACCTGAAATCATGTGAAACTCCTTAATTTCACACAGGTGGACTCCATTCAACTAATTATGTGACTTCTAGACAATTGGTTGCACAAGAGCTTATTTAGGTGTGTCATAGCAAAGGGGGTGCATACTTATGCAATCAATTATTTTCTGTTGTATATTTGTAATTAATTTAGAACAATTTGTAGATTTTATTTTTCACTTTGACATTATGGACTTTTTTGTGTTGATCAGTGGCAAAAGTCCTAATTAAATCAATTTTGGTTCCATGTTGTAACACAGTAAAATGTGGAAAAGTCCAAGGTGGGTGAATACTTTTGATAGCCACTGTATAAAAATGTAAGAAACGTCATCCATATGAATATGAATCATATGGAAAGTAATGAAACGTATGCCTTTTTTCAGTACCAAACAATAATAATGAGAAAGCGTCTTCGAATTCAATTAGATAACTTCTCCGAGGACTATATGTTGGCATTTTTCTTTGCTGGTCATAAGTGGGGATTTTTTTTTTTTTTTTACTTAGGTCAAGGTATTTGTTTAATAAGGACAATTAAATGGTATTCTTTCTGAATGTACATTATTATTTTCATCTGAATTCAGCAACACGATGGTCGAAAAACATATATATACCATTTTGTCTGGAGTTTAGCTGAGTGAAAGAAAGAGCCAAGCGGAGTAAAGAAAGAGCAGAGCAGAGCGGAGGATATTATTATGAGTGGTGAGCGGAATTATCACTGCTTTACTCCGCTCACATTCTATGAACACAACACAGATGTTCACCGTCAAAAGACATTGTTTTTAACACAGGATTTGCACATCACAGGAGAGCAAAAGTGAGTAAACTCTGTATCCATTATATGAGTAGTGAGTAAATGATATATTGCCCAAATTCAAAATGGGTAAACGCGGTTTACCTGCATATACCCTTGACATACACCACTGGGTAAAATGCCAAAGAAAAGTTTGAAGTGCCTGGTATTGCTAGGCAGTCTCCCATCCTACAGCAACCAGGCCTGAAAATTATTATTTTATTTCTTAGCAGACACCCTTATCCAGGCCAATTTACAATTGTGATGTTATTATTATTATTTTATTTATTTATTTTTACACACAATTACTCATTTACACAGTTGGGTTTTTTACTGGACCAATCCACGTAAAGCAGCAGTGTGTCCCCTCCCTGGAATGGAATTCGCAACCTTCCAGTTAAGAATACAGTGCTCTAACCACTACTCCACATATGCTACAAGTGAAGAAGCACTAATGTCTCATTGTATACCTTTTTTTTTTTTTTTTTTTTTAACATGAAACGTACTTTTTACATAGGTATATAAATGTCAATTGCTCTGGATAAAAGCATCAGCCAAATCAATTAAACTGATATATTTTTCTGGCTTGCTATTTATTAATTTATTTATACATTTATAATATAAACATTAATTTCAACATTTATTTAAACATATTTATTTCTAAATATATTTATTCCTCTATGCTTCTGTAAATCATTTATTTATTTCTACCTAATAAAGTATTCCTTTATTTTTAATTAAACAAGGAACTGAAATTTATCAGAGATCAGAGATTTAGACAAGAAAGCTACATGCCATTCTTGTGTACAATTCCATTCTATGGTATCTACCAAACAAAAAACTAGCTATTTTCAAACAGGAAATAGAGCATTTCTAGAATCGAGCAGAACCTTCAGGTTTTCAAGGTATTCAAGGATGTCATGTTGCAAATTCAAACGGTATTTTTTTTTTTCTGCGATATGTGCTGTTTTAAAACAAAAATAAATTGTTCAATATAAATGTTGTGGATATCAAACTGCTTGCAATCCCTGGTTTATTTTGACGTTGCCCAACATGTGGAATCACATGACTGGTAGATGTCCACTTATTTAGCTGTTCTGTTTGAAAAGTCGCTACACACTCTTAAAAAAAGTAAAGGAAGAGGAAAAAGGAGAATAACAATTTTATCTTAGTTTGACGACTTATATCTCATTGTGACCGTAGTAGCCAGGTCCGTGGATACTAAATATCTTTACCTCAGACTTACCGGATACCGTACCATAACCCAGTAGGTCAGCCAAGAGCAAACTTTGTCCACAGCCAGAGTCCAATAAAGTCACGGTATTTGTACCCTCTATTTCGACTGGAATTATGCATTTAGGTTTGACCAGTACAGTAAACAAATTATTAACACTGTTCACCAAATGACAATCCATAGACTCAGGTTCCCCCTTATTAGGACAATTTCTATTAATGTGCCGCAACCCATTAAAACATTGCAGGCTCTATTTAGCAACTTTGGCGAACCCCTAAGGCAATTCCAAAACACTTTTGCAGACAGTTAGCACACCAAAATCAGGCGCACGTGTGGGCAAACAGACTTTTCCCACCTATGAGATTTAGCAACCGTGTTTTAGCGCCCACCCGGCAAAGCAGCGTTAGCACGGGACATGGGCTGAACTTTAGGGAAGTGCCCTCATTTACATACAAATATTGCAATTTAGTAAGCCATCATTTCAATTGATGTGAAAACCAGGTCTAAACTGTGCTCAGGTTACGTGGCCGACTATAAATACAGCTGAAACTACCTGGGAAACAGCCAAAGAAAAGAGAAAAAGAGAATAAAATATGGAGTGCACATTCGATTTCTACTTGCCCAGACAAAGAGACAGGAAGAAGAGGAGACATCCCCAAATATTTAGAAGTCATCTGTCTTTTCTGAGCCTGTCTGACACATAATGTATGTAGCAATTTCCCTAAACACACAAACAATCACTGACATATGCTAACTGCTTCAGGCTGACCTGCGGAGAGCACACTCTTTGCCTATAGAACTAAGGTTACCCACTGCACTAGCATTTTATGCCACTGGCTAGTTCCCCTGTGGCGATTCTAATGTTTGGATGTCTCAGGGGTAACACTACAGTACATTCCTCAGAAGGTTAGCAATATCAGCCTGGTGTCTTGTATTCTCTGCATTGCTCTTTGCAATGGATATGATGTTAAAGTTACAGAGGAAAGATTACAGGGTTTGAGGGAAGCAAATGCTGAGCTTGAAGCCCCAGTGGTGAAGTTTGCAGATGATCCAAGTGTCAAGCAGGTCAGACAAAGCCTTATAGATTCCTTTTTTTTATTTCATAGCCTTGCTTGAGGTGCTTGGTCATCCTCTTCACTTGGGCTGCTGGACATTTTTAATTTCTTTGCACTTTTGTCTCCTTCCTTCTTTTTTTGTTTCAAAATGCCCTCTGTGCTCTATTGCAGATGCACAGGTGCTCTTACAGGGAATGTTAAATTCTTATTGGTTGTAACCTTACTCCCCCCACTGTGTTTTGATTGGCTGGGCGCATGACTCGCTATTTGATATGCATTAGCCCATGAATGAGACCTGACTTCTAAATCACGTTTTCCTGCGCTATTAAGGTGGTTCGCTAACGCTGTCATTTTTGCTTGAGCGGAAAAAAACTGTGCACATATTTGCTAAATAGGGGCCTGTATGTCTTGATTTCAATATTATTGGCTAGCCCGAATATCATGTTTCTTATTCTCCCCATCTGAATGTCCCTTCATGATTCCAAAACACTCTTCAGTGCCCCCTTGCCCAAAATCTTACTGGCTTCGTTGGTGTTCTGAGAGTTCGGGTTAACGGGTTGCTATGTTCTCTGTGTCGATGTTGGGGAAGTGGTCAGTGTCCACTACTGTTAACTGCCTCTCAACTAATCCAATACGTTTGTTGGCAGTTTGAGGGTCACCCTGTGCCACCCACTTCTTCAAGTTATGAGGCAAGCCCCTCCACCACCATTAATTCCACTACCCAGGCAGCACTATTCACCTCAAGCTTTAGCCAACGTCTGGCTAAGTGAAAGAATTCAATTATAACGTTGGGCTCTCACTGCAGACATGAGCCCAGCTCGTCAAAAGTTTGACGACCATCCGGTGCTGGTTCTGGAGTCTTTACAGTGGTGCTCAGCTGAAGCAGACTTCTCCAATCTTGCCGATCATGTGCCATTTGTTTTGCAATAATTCTATTATTTTCTTGCAACACTACGGTGGCTTGTTGCTGCATCATTGTAGCCTGCAACACGCTTTTTAGGATTTCTTCCATGGTTCTTTTAAAACTTCTGGTACAAATTGTAATGAAATAGCTTCATCTTCAGCTATTTTTACCAGTTATATCGCCACCTCGCTGTCCGCTAGCCAAGCAAACAAAAATATAAGCATTGTAGTTTCCCTCTTTGTAGTGCCAGCAAAATAATCATTGCCAATTAAAATAACAAAGTTTTGCAGTTATCGCAAATGTTTTTTTCGTCCAGGTGATGCATATACTGCTAATCAAAGGGCAATTTGAGACATTCTAATGGATAAAACAAATGGCTTACCTTGATGGAACGGATCAATTTGTTAAACCTGAAGAAAGTCTTGACGCATTCTAAAATAAGTGGCTTTTATAAACCGCAGTAAATGTTAAAAAAAACAAAAACAACATGGTAAGAAGTTTGTTTGTTTACGTGCAAGTTTTGTAAACAGCAGAATAGTTTTTGTTTTTTATATTTCGTTTAAAAAAATATATGCCTGTCCATATTCAACGTTTTTTTTTAATGCTTAAAAAAGGATTGCTGTTGAGCTTAAATTGTTTTGTGAAATAAACAGATGGCATCGTTCAACGGGGGGTAGTATTGAGCAGGCTTACAGTCGTGCCACAAACAGGAAAGTTCAAATGGCCAGTACAGTAAAAATAAATAAACAGTACGCTTTTTATTTTTATGGAATTGTAAACACTAAATGAGTGTTTATTTTTTAAATTTAAATTTTTATTTTAAATAAAAACTGTTCCTCAAAAGTAACTGTAATTGTTTAACTAAAAAAATAAAATTCTGAATTGAATTTTATTGCAAACATAGAAGGTTGTGTGTGGGGTTTTTATTTATTTATTTATTTATTACCCTCATTATAACGCCACCCTTGCTTATTGCCTGTTTCTGCCCATGGCCCTTACCTGGCGGTATAAAGTGGGCAGACTATATTGTGATACCAGAATTGGTATTGTATTGTGATACAAATCTTTGGTGTCGCACTAGCAACATTAACTGTAGCAATGACAAGAGGAGCAGTAAAAATAGTTTTGAAATCTCTAGCAGCACAATGAAAAATTCAACTAAGAAATAATGGCCAGGTATCCAAATCAAGGATGTAAATAAGACATTGCAAGTATTGGTATAATTAATAAATAGGTCTCCATGACCTGCATCCAAACCATGTAGAATTTGTCATAATAAATTACTATGTAAAGTTTAATAAAATTCAGGCAAGCAGTTTCCAAGATATAGCCTTCAACAGCCCACCCTATCAGGAGTCAAAACTGGGAAAAAGTGTATTAAAAAGTGTTATTACATTGTTGTAATAACAGTCAATCTAAGATTAATTAAATTGGGGCAAGCAGTTCCCAAAATATAGCCTTCAATAACGGCAATCAGGTGTCAGTCGAGTAAAAAAGTGTTGACATGAGCATATGGAACAACTTCTTCTAACAAGTGTTCATGAAAAGGTTAATCAAATTTGGGCGATGGTTCTGTAGCTTTCATTAGCTCAGCTAATCAGAGGCCAAAACCCAGACATAAGTAGGTCACAATGACAAAGATTTGGATACCCCCGAGCACTTTTGCTACTGAATGCCCATATCAACTTTCATCACAACTGAATGAGGGATTCTCAAGACGTACTGTAGTTAAAACAAACCAACAGGCGTATCCGATGTATCGCTGTTGCCAGGGAGAAGTTAATGAGGTAGTAAAATTTATTTCACAACATTCAACAGCAGTTGATCAAGGGAGCATTGAAAATGTAACTGAAAATGGATTTATATTACTCCCCTATGGCAGTGTGCCCTGCCCCTGTGCATATTTTTGTGTTATATGTTGTATGTATGGTGTTAATGTTGATGTATAATAGTTGGTACATGGGATATAATAGGGGTTATGAACACGAGTGATTTAAAATGTATATTTGTATTTAGGCACAAGGATTGCACAGCACTTCACATGCAGGCAAAACGTAATAATATGTGAGCACGGGAAATTGCACTAGATTAATTCACGTGCAGTTGTACCGATACTCCAGTTGAATAATTGATTAGCAATTGAGTCTCGGTACAGCTGCGTAAAAGCAGCATGTTTTCACTCACTCGGGATTGTGTTTTCAGTGAGTGGAAAACAGGTGGCGTGAAGAAGAAAACAAAAAAAAAGAAAAGTAAACGATTTAACTCACCATGTTTGTCTGTTTGTCCGCAGTCTCTTTCGTTTAGTGTTAATCTGCTTTGTTTGTCTGTTTGTTTTGGCTACCAGTGCCATGTCCTGCGTTTTGTTTGTTCAAACCTTTTATTTTACTGCCTGCTTATTAAACTGCGCATCAGAGCCTCCATCATTTCACACGTCCTGTTTTCATTTCCTGGTCTGTGACATCACCACGCACCTGCGCACTGCGACCATCCTGTCACATTCCCCTATCACTGTTTAGCGGAAGTTGTTCTTGTTAAAGGTATTGTTGCTGAGGTTTTAAAGTACATATTCTTACCTCTGCCATGTGCACTGCTCCACTTATCGCTGAATGCTACTCTGACCCTCTCTGGGTGGTATGGATATATATATATATATATATATATATATATATATATATATATATATATATATATATATATATATATATATACCAGTTATCCACCACTTATCATCCAGGGTTATTGCGGGCAGTCATTTATATCAGGCAAGTAGCGTTTGCCATTTGCCATTCCCATTGATTTCAATAACAAAGGCAGTTGTTTGGATCTTGTTATGTGCAATTCATATAGATTTAAATTTTAAAAAAGCATTTCTTATACTGTAGTAACTGCTCTTACTAACCAACCAATCAGATGTTTTCACATTGTTACACTGCCATTCACATAGATTTCAATAAAAAAGGCAGCACTTTACTTTAGTAAAAGTTTGACAAATCAGTCACATGTTTGCACCTCGTTACTGAGCCATTACCCCAGTACTGTACCTTGGCTATTTAATCCCTGTACGCTGTGCCGAATTTACAGTTTGAAAAAAACAGCTCTGCCTGCAACAGCAAGCAAGCATGGCTGGAAAGAGAAAACAAAATAATTTCAGTCCTGCTTTGCTGTAATATGGATGGCAGTGAAAAATGAGAGCAGCTTGTGATTGGCAAATCGAAAACCTCTCGTTATTTTACAGGAGTTCACCACCTGCCTGTGCTTTACTGTGAAAACAGAACCGCCTGGATGACTGGGGACATTTGAATGGCTATGTATGTGCGTGCTACGCTTGTAACGCGTGCTATGGAGCAGCATCCGGATATAGAGCCTGTGGCAGAGCAAAGCTCTGCCCTTTAAATTGGCAGGGATGGGGTTAACTTCCCCTACCTGCCTGGGTTTATTATGTTCAGGTGGCTGGGGTTGATTAGTTGATTAGGTTGATTAACGATCAATCAGCGCCCAGCCACCTGATATAAAAGGAGGCCTCTGCTTCTCATTTGGAGAGGGAGCTGAGGAAGCAGGTTGGTTTTTTTTTTGGGTTGTTTAGAAAGTTTGAATCCAGTGAAGGCATCGCCCAGCCTGGAAACTGTTATTTTTGTAAGTTTTGCTTTTTATCTTTTTTGTGTTTAAATTGCTTTGTTTTGGCCCTTGTGCCCTTTCATTTTGTGTTTATTTATAATAAAATAGTTATTTTTTTGAACTGCAGTCTGTCTCTGGGCCTCTATCCACTCGCCAGCCTGCCACAGAGCCGAGTTGGGATTTTTTTAGAAAACGCTGACAAAGTTTGTCATCCACACTTGCAAAAAAAGACCGTCCAGATACGTATCACAGAGTTTTTCACTAGAAACAATTTGCAGTAATGTAGCCTATCTGTACTGTACATTTCTGCACTTGCATTACTTTTTTGCACATGTATCTACACATACTACAACACAACTTCCAGGTGAAAAAAATATTCTAGAAATTTGTAAAAAATTAATTAAAAATAAAAACTGAAATAGCTTGGTTGGATAAGTGTCCACCCACCTTGTAATAGCAATCCTAAATTACTGTACTGTAGCTCGGGTGTAACCAATCGCCTTCAAAATCACACACCAAGTTAAGTCGCCTCCACCTGTGTTAAACTGTAGTGATTCACATTATTTCAGTATAAATTCAGCAGTTCATGCAGGTTGCCTCTGCTGGGTAGTGCATTTCAAAGCAAAGACTCAACCATGAGCACCAAGGCACTCCAGGACAAAGTTGTTGAAAGGCACAGATCAGGGGATGGGTATAAAAAAAATATCAAAGGCCTTGATATCCCTTGTAGCACAGTCAAGACGATTATTAAGAAGTGGAAGGTGTATGGCACTACCAAGACCCTGCCTAGATCAGGTCATCCATCCAAACTGGATGACTGAGCAAGAAGGAGACTGATCAGAGGCTACCATGAGGCCAATGGCAACTTTGCAAGAGCTACTGAATTTTATGGCCAAGACTGGTCAGTGTGCATGTGACAACAATATCCCAAGCACTCCACAAATCTGGCCTGTATGGTAGGGTGGCAAGAAGGAAGCCAAAACTCAAGAAAGCCCACCTTCGGTCCCATTTGAAGTATGTAAAAAAACACTCAGGAGACTCTGCTGCCCTCTTAAGAATGAAACTGGGATGGAAGTTCACCTTTCAGCATGACAACGATCCAAAGCACACGGCCAAAGCTACACTGGAGTGGCTAAGGAACAAAAAGGTAAATGTCCTTGAGTGGCCCAGTCAGAGCCCCGACCTAAATCCAATCGAAAATTTGTGGCATGACTTGAAGATTTCTGTCCATCAACGCTCCCCAAGAAACTTGACAGAGCTTGAACCGTTTTATAAAGAAGAATGGTCAAATATTGCCAAATCTGGGTGTGCAAAGTTGGTAGCTACCTATCCCAACAGACTCACAGCTGTAATTGCTGCCAAAGGTACTTCCACCAAGTATTAACTCAGGGGGGTAAAGACTTATCCAGTTATGATCTTTCAGTTTTGCATTTTTAATATATAACCTTTTCCCCATTAACAGTGTGGAGTATGGTGTGTTGATAAGTGGAAAAAAAATCCTCATTTAAATGCATGAAACTCTGAGGCACTGACACAACTGAATATGAAAAAAGTTCAAGGGGGTGTAGACTTTCTATAGGCACTGTATATTTTTTTCATTAGTGTAAAGATTTGTAACTATATACATGCAAGTTTATTTTGTTTATTGTACTGGTGATTAGGGGACATTTTGATTGTCAGGTTATTGTGTTGGGGTTTATACCGTTCATTGCTTACTGTGAGCGAATCAAGTTACACAAATGTGCCCGTTCTAACTAATAAACTAATAAACTAGACTGGCCTACTTCGTACAGCCAGGATGCAAACATGTGCTGTATGACTCACCCTGCGCACCACACAGCTGGGCTTCTACCTGTTGAGCCACTCGGGGCCCCTCTGTTAATTATATTTTGACACTTTTGTAAAAGTTTCTAATTTTTTTGACAATTTTCTTCCCATCACTAGGTTTATTAATAAAGATGCATGCTACAAAGTTTAAACAAATTCTTACCTTACTGTTGAAAATAGCAGATTTTGACGTCATCTCTGCTTTTAGAAACGGATCTACCTCTTCCTACAAGAGAAAAAGAAGGTAATTTGAAACAAAAAATAGGCAGCTTAAGAATACAGTTTTTTTTTTTTTGTTTTTTTTTTTACTTAAAACTGATTCATTATTATTTACATGTCAAGATGGGGATATAGTCATTAGCTTCTCATGTCTTTCATCTCTGGAGGTTTGAATACTTCTCAGGTCCAAGTACAATTGGGTAGTTTAAGTGCCCTGGGAAGACATTAATCTACACATCATGTCACAATGTGTGCTCACTTGCAGAGTTGTGAAGGGAAGCTGTCATGGCTCTTACCAGCACACTGCAGAGCACTACATTCACAAGAGTGTAAAAACCCAGCAGGAATCACTTAAACCACATTTCAACCTTGACTAGTTCTAGTTCACCACTGTTGTTACTTTCCTGGTCTGGTTAATGTGTAGTATTGTTAGGGAAAAGTTTTTGTATTCAGGACAGGACAGAACACAATTTCCTTTAGAGCAAGCTACCTCTATGTGCCTTCACATATAATTAATTCCTTTGTATAACAGATTACTTTTATCCAACCATGCTGTATTTAGTATTTAATTGTTTTAATGACGGAAATTGGCAATCTTGAGGCCAATGTTCTGATGAAAAGTACTACTGTTATGCTCTACTTCCAGGACCAAAGGAACAGTATTCCTCTAATAACAGGAAATGGGGCTTCTCCATCTTTCAGTGATTTGAAGACCTTCTGGGCTAATACACACAAGGATAACAGCTTGAAATTGTTACAAAAGAGGAGATCAAAGATCATTAAACAAATTACTAAAAATCAGCAGCAGCTAAACTATCTGGAAAATTAACGGTAACCAATAAATGGCATCTTCAGAGAGCACAAAATTACACAAAAGTGTTGCAAGGTGCCCTTTTCTTCTCACATCACCATTGAAAAAGAACACTATTAACCTTCAGCACCTCTGGCTTCACTACCATTGCAGCTGATACACATACATAGTGTCAATTGCAATGATCCATATAATTCAGTTCTTAGTTCTGTACTAAGTTAAGTACTTGTTATTACCAGGGACCCTAGGAATCTGTTTGCTGTGGAATAACGTAGAAACATAGCTGCAGTTTACTTCAGTATCCAGTGCGTTGTTACTATTGTATTGAACAAGTTGTTTAAAGATAAAAATCACCTCTAAAGATTAGATTAATAAATTTGGCAATAGCCGTCCACATGACAGACTAACTTGAAGATAAACTAATATGAATATTATTTGTGGAATAACACAGATTCTTTTTTTTTTTTTTCAGAGAATATCATTATTTTATTGTGGAAAACTAGGATCCCTGGTATCATTAAATCATCTCCAGCTCTGTACTATCTTAATAACAATTGCAACAAAATATACAGGTTAATACAATACAAATTAATACAGACCTCAGGGTTAAACTAATCATTTCTACTTTGTGTATCGGAAATGGCAATGAATGGGAGAGGGGGCAGGTGAATAAGAGGAGTGCTACATAGTTCAACTATACTTTTATATTATTTTAGCAGTTTTTGAAATTTTTCTTCATTCTATATTTTGTGTAACCATATTAATACACTTCGGGCCTCATTTAAGAAAAGGCGTTAGACTTTATGGTCCACAATAATTACCATTAGTGTGTATGTTAATAATTTCCGTATTTACTATTCCAACTTTATTCATTATCACGTGCAACACTTGGCATATTATGGTGTGCACTAAATTTAGTGCTTCACACGATGGTGATCAGAATGAATATGTGATTGATATGGTAATGCATGCTGATGTATTTAAATGAGCTGAGATGAGCTGCACTCACTATATTTACTAAAGGGTGTTAATTTTAGTGCACGCATTAAAGTAATAATTTATTAGTGGGTATGGAAACCAGGCTTTAACCACTGATAGGCACACTATTTAAACCACTGTTTGATCCTTTTTACTGACTCGATTTGTTTAATTCATTCAGTTTACCAAATCAATTCAACAGATTTTTTTTTGGATTCATTAACACAAAATAAATACATCTTGCTGAATTACTTGGTTATGAAAAGGTATTTGAATGGAAAAAGTCCACAAATGATAATTGATTATCTAGGTCAGGGGTGTCAAACTCATCTGGCAGCAAGGGCCATTTAAAACGGTGCTCACTACGTGTTCTAATTCTGCAGCTTTTCCACATAATGCCTGCTGATGCAGAGTCCAGTGTACGAAAATGGGTACTGCTGCATTTCTTTGTTTAATGTTTTCCAGCACTCTGCTAGCCAGTCCACTCTTTTTCCCAGTCATATACGGTGCACCATCTGTTGTAATCCCTGTTAGTTTCTTCCAAGGTATTTCTGCATTTTCCATGGCTTCTTGAAGTTAAAAAGTCCTTTCCTGTGGTTGTGTTGTTCAGGCTTAAACTTCTTCAACAACATTAAAGTTAATGTTGCCTACCATTTTGGTAATACGCTCAGCAACCGTGTTACAAACTGACATTAGAAACATTTTCTGTTTTTTCAGGGCATACTACATCAGCTGATTTAACCACTGGATTTTTCTTCTCATTTTCAGAAAACCCTTTCATTGAGACTCCATACCTTCTTTCATTTCCAGTAAACTCAAAATACATTGCTTTGTGGAGCGTGTTGTAGTGCCGTTGTATGTTATAATCCTTCATAACTGCAGAGTTGCACTGCAAATGAGACATATTGCTTGCCATCAAAATTGTTCAGTGAACCTAACAATTTTGGAATCTTCTGTGTTCCACCTCCAACTTTCGTTTCCATGACATTTATTTATGTATTTATTTATTTATTGTATTTGTATAGTGCCATTCATCTCCAACTACTTTTTGGCTACTGATTTAAATTTTACACAAAGTAAAATAAATAGTTTAAACAAGCCTTCGCTTCGCTATCCTAATCAGAATTATGTGTGCTGTGGGTGTGAGGAAATGGATCCTGCGCGCCATTTGATTGGCTATTTTACTACCTCTGTGAGTTGTGATTGGCTTAATGGGAATGTCAGAAATACAATGCAGACTGCACATGTTGAATACATGTGTTATATTAAACAGGCGGATTGTTTTAAAGAAGAATTCCAAAACAATACAGTACATCAATGCAATTTTATAAACTAATGGACACTCCTGCTTTAAACTATGTCAATCAGTTTTAACTGCGACCTATTTAATAACCTGCAGTTTACAGCAAAAAAAGCCCTCCTTAAACTCACAGGGAATTATATTAAATTTCCCACACAGAAGGCAGGTTTACAGAATATGAAAGTGGGCTTCTACCAGGTTGCTGGCTTCCCGGGTGGGTGCTATTGATTGTATTCTCATAGCTTTGTCACCCTGATCCATGGAGCCTGCTCTGCAGGGTGGTAATGCTGACAAGGAAGAGAACTGAGGCCACGTCTCAATCGATAGTTCTTGAGCAAGCAGAACAAAAAGAAAAATATGTCATTGCAGAACATGACTTTCATTGTTATATGCATTAAAGGGAAAGGAAAAGGTTTTTATCCAAACAAGGAATACATGTTAAAATTAAAAGGTAAGCAGTGCAGTTTCACTTTATGTTGCCTCTGCCTGTCCCCTGCTGAGTGCTGTGTCTGTTGATCGCCCATTTTCGGTCTACTGACCAAAAGATATGCCAGGACTGCTGGGGCTTTTTATATCACATGGTCACGTGTATTCTCAGACATTATAGTGCACACTAAATTAATGCTCACAGTAAATTTAGTAAAAATATGGGTAGCACGCTATGGTAATAGTGATTTCTTCCTGAAATAAATCCACTTGACCCTGTCCTTTTTATTTTGATATGGGTTTAGAACAAACCAGTGGGTGTCATTTCATGGTAGTTATGGAGGGCCTATGCTAATAAGTATTTTGGATATCACACATCAAGAGAACCAAACCATTCATTAAAAGTGTGTTGCATTAAAAAGGGTGTTTACAACAACTCAGTAAGATTTTGGAATGATATTACAGAAACATTCCAATTTTACTTGCCTAATTATGGCCATCCAGGTTTACAGCAGATGTAAATGGAGAGTTTATTTGTCGTCTCTGCTTTTTACTTTCACTTTCATATGCTGCACAATTCCTAACTAAATATAACAAAAGTATAACAATTTGCAATGATTTTATATCATAAAATTATATGAAAAACTGTATTAAAAATAGGTTGTGAAGGCTTTACTTTACCCTACTAAATTAACTGTAAAGCAAAGGATGTCACACCGTGGATGTGTTTATTTTGTTGGGTATATTTCAGGCAGTACAAAAACTAGACATCACGTTTTTTTTTTTTTTTTAAATCCCTGCCATTTCTTCCCAATAAACAAAGTGGCAACAAATGCTTTCATAAAGTAGTAATAACTGAGGTTTACTTATGCATTTTTAAATTTTTTTAGCTGTGCACGGAAGTGAAAACTGTCAAATCTAATTAAATAAACCCTTTAAATAAAATAAATGTTGTTGTACAAAGAAAAAAAAAAACTCACCTTTTTGTTTATTACCTTCCTCATAACATAAATTGGATCACAACATAAAATGTTTATCACTATACGCAAGATTTACCTTGCAAGTTGGGCCAGTGTTTGGATAGCGAGAAGCTTTTTTGAGTGACGTAACATCTGTATCTCCCGATTCTGACTCTCTTGCCAAATCTGAAGCTGCACTTTGCTGATCCTTGTTTTACACTGTGTAGTTAATCACACACATCAGACAGAGCTGTTTTTTTCACTTTGCTGATCCTTTTTTTATACTATATAGTTAATCACACACATCAGACAGAGCTGTTTTTTCACTTGCAGTTTTAGAAAATGTCACACGAATTCTGGCAAGGTGTTAAATCAGTGCAAGGCAGTTTGATATGTATTTTGAATTCTACTATGACATAGGCATAATTCATGTGGAGCAATGTTCAATCAAATATTAAGATATTTTTGCCCGCACTAAAGAAAATAATATTATTCCATAGCGCTATTTTCACATCGCACTACTAAAGTATTTTCTTGTTGAGACACCAATGAGCATTGACGCAAAGCGAAATGAGTGTAGATCTGATCTGAATGAAAAATCAATCAACATGCAGTGATATTGATGTGTATAACACCTGGATAGCATCGCCGACTATACAACCAATAGTAAAACACCATTAGATCACTACAGATGTAGACTGCCAAAAAAAAAAGAAAATAAAACAAAAAGCAACTCAATAGAAATGTTGTATAAATCTAATATCCCACGGCCTAGCTGAATTTATTTTTACTCGTTAGCCTGACCTCTTCTACCCATCTCGTGAAGAAGCCAAGGCCAACTTAAATAAATAAATTACACAAATTAAATACATTGGGTAGATGTACTAAAGTGTTGCGTCTGTCGCAATCATTGCAAACCACATGCAAACCAGAAGGAAGTGTAGCGTGAAATGTATTAAACAAACGCAACACTGTCAGCATCATTTTAGCGAATGCTTTGCAGCCACAGTTCTGTGCTTTAGCCTTAAATGAATATGTAATTATGGGCGTTCCTGCAGAAATTCACAAATACAGAGATAGTACAAATGAGGGATCAAAAATATTGTAATGAGATGTACTAAAGCTGCGGGCAATTGCGACACTTACAATTGTATCAATTTGTTAAGAACTTTTGAAAGTCAAAAGTCCACTTTTTCAATATATTTGAGACGCACACCCAAGTACCTAATTTTCACTAAAGTCAGGGTGTGCTTACAAGCCTTGAAAACAAATTTCTATGACATTTCTGTTTTTCCCAGTGTGTTGGAAGCAACAGACTACACACATGTGCTACTAACCCCTCCAGCTCATTGTGAGCATCTATATAGGACCATGATCTATTGTGTGTTAATAATCTAGGCTACTAAGTAGACCAAGTTAAAAATAATAATAATTAAAATAAAATAAAAAAAAACCTAAAATCATTTAGTTTCAATTTAAAATATTTTATTTGCATTGTATACCAATGTGTACAATGCAGCAGCAGTAGGCTAAAGTACCAAAAAAGTGTGCTAGGTATTCATTTGATTTTACTACTGTACTGTATACTGAATAGGCCTACTGTACAGATTTATATTTTTACATAATGTAATGTGTAGCTGTGGCAAAGTGCCCGTCCTTGTGTGTATTTTGTGTTGTGTGTTAATGTTGGTGTATAAAATGTATATTTGTATTTAGGCATGAGGATTGCACAGCACTTCACGTGCAAGTAAAATGTAATAATATGTGAGCACAGGGAATTGCACTTTATTAATTCACATGCAGTTGTACCGCGTCTCCAATTGAATGATTGTTTAGCAATCGATTCATGGTACAGCTGCATAAAAGCTGCATGTTTTCACCCTCTCAGGGTTGTGTGTTCGGTGAGTGGAGAATGGGATTGGAGACAGAGGTAATTGTAAAAGATAAGAAAAATAGAAGCTCACCGTGTTTTGTTTAGTGATTTTGTTTAGTCCGTTTTGTTTGTCTCTTTTGCTCTGGCGAATGTGCCGTGTCCTGTGTTTTTTTGTTTGTTACAACTGTTTATTTTGGCTGTTCTGCTCACTCATTAAATGCTGAGCGAAACTGTTCACTCAGCTCCACCAAATTTGACCTCTCTCACAAATACATATTTGAAAAGTAGTACTTAAATTCTTTAAGGGTGCTGAGATTCTCATTCATTCATTAGTTACATCTCGTTTGGATTATTGTAATGTTCTTTTTGTTAATCTTCCTGCTCACTCTGCATCAATTACAGCTAAAATGTATTCTCTCATATTACTGAACTACAAATGGTACATTGAAATTTCGTGTGACATTGCTTTTATGTTGGGAAATATTTTTAAGAAAAATAAAAAAACTGAAATATCTTGCTTGCATAAGTATTCAACCCCCACACATTAATATTTGGTAGAGTCACCTTTCGTGGAATAACATGACTTGAAGATCACTGTCCATCAATGCTCCCCAAGGAACTTAACAGAGCTTGAACAGTTGTGTAAAGAAAAATGGTCAAATATTGCCAAATCTAGGTGTGCAAAGTTGGTAGAGACCTATCCCAACAGACTCATAGCTGTTTGCTGCCAAAGATGCTTCAACCAAGTATTAACTGAGGGAGGTGGAGACTTATCCAATTATGATATTTCAGTTTTGTATTTTTTATATATAATTTTTTTCTCAATGAAAACTTTTTTCCCCTTAACAGTGTGGAGTATGATGTGTAGATAAGTGGGAAAAACCTTCATTCAAATGCATGAAACTCTGAGGCATTGACACAACAAAATGTGAAAAAAGTTCAAGGGGGTGTAGACTTTAGACATGTAGACATGTTCTTATAGACAGTTGTAATCTAAGTGTTAAATATGAGAGCACTGGTGCGAGGGTCTTTTCAAGTGTGATAAACACTGCTGAAATCCCAGAGCTCAAGACCTTTAAGAAACTTAAATAATAATCATACAGCTCCTGCATTACAACTAAAATGTATTATTTTTCTTGCTAATTCCTAAATATATATTAGTGCTGCTCTACTTAGTACATAGTGCTGTGTACCTACAGTTTTCTTTTTTTGTCTGGGTTCCTACACTTTACAGTAAAATACCATTATGCTCCAGTGTGTAATTGTAGTCTTTTAAATACTTTTTATTGAAGTGTATTCAATTAATTTTGCTTATTTTTCTAATGTTTTGCCATACTGTGTTTTGTATGCGTTTCTTTATTAAGTGTTGCATTTATTTGAGCTGGGATAGGGTGGCATCTATTCAAGGGTGGCGGTAATTCAAAGTAATACGGTACTTTAATAATTGTACATTAAGAGCAAGTTTGTTCTTAGAGAAGCAATAGTTTCTTGCTTGATATAAACTTTTTTATTATATCTTTTAAAAACAGAAATAAGTTATACACAGATCTGAAAATAATGAATTCAGTTTAAGGGAACCATATATTATATTTAGTAAATTTTTCTATGTGTGGTTTTATATTTTTACATTCTAGCAAATATGATTTATTCTGTATCTATTTCACACCAACCTCAAACATTGGAGATTGCAGATGAAAAAATGGCCTAGGGTGGAGTATTGTTACCCATTTCATAGCTTGTACACTAAATAGCTTGACATCCCTTAATAGATACTCATCTAATCATGAAATATATGTTAAAAATTTTGATGAGCGATTCTTTAGGAAGAGTGGTACCCCAAATAGTAATTATTACTTCCAATGTTGAATGACTGAGTGGGATTGCTAAGAACAGCAGGATAGTGTATACTGTAAATCACATCTTAATTTACACTCTCCAAAATCTATGAGGCTGAATTGGTTAGTATATTCACGGGATGTACATGTAAAATGTAATTTTGAAACAGAGACACACGCAGGGTGCATCCATATATCCTAGTAAGGTATTGGCCTTATCAGTCTGTTGGTTGTTAGGAGGTTTAGTTTTGGCAGTGGTCTGGGGCTCGTCACCACCACCCTGGTATCGACATTTTAGAAATACGTTAACAAATTACACCAACAAATGTATTAAAAGGGAAGCACGCCTGTGAAATAAAACAATGAACAAATACTCTATCCTATTCTAAGGTTTAAAGTGTGAACAAACCACATCATAGAGGTTCTCTGGAGCTGCACATGAACAGCAGCAATTTTCACATGCCATGTGGAAGTATTTAAAACTGCACCGGCTCTATGGATGTCAATAAGGAAAGTGTTCCCCTGTGCTTCCACATGACCCAGCATCTTCCTCTGTGATCACTACAGTAGTGCGAGCAATGTTTCTGCTGGGCAGCTGTAAATTTTTATGGCAGATATGAAAACGTAGTTGGTTTAGATTTTTGCACATATGTTCCAAAACTGAAATTGGCAATACTGACCCCATTATAGGGTTTTGTCATAAAAAATTAAGCGCTCAAGTGAAGGCAAAAACAGATGTTCACAAATAACCAGGACATGCTATGTAATACAGAAGTTGTAAAACCACTTGGATTAAGTGATCAAAACATGGTTAAATTTGAAATTACCTGGGATTCAAGGCAAAGCTGCACAAACTAAAGTTATCATTTCAGAGAGGATAACTTTGAAGGGATGAGACAGGAACTGAGAAATAGACTGGGCAGACAGTTAAAGTTCAGTGGAACAGATTTAAAGTATAATGCAAGACGAGCAGGACAAGTATATACTTAAAATGAAAAAGACAAAGTTTAACGTTAGGTTATTACCGTAACCCTGGTTGTCTGAAAATGAATGACAACTATTACCTAATGGGAAGAGCCCTCTCTGACCGTCACTCACTGAGCATATATAAAAAAGGCAATGCTGTGAGGAGGAAGTCCCTCCCACCTTCTGCTGAAGAGGGTCGTCCTCACAGTAGCATATCGCCATTTTCTTCCGAAATCGGCGGTTAGCTGGGGACACAACCTCGAAGGGTAATGGTTGTCATTCTTTTTCAGGGAACCAGGGTTCCCTTTCAATGGAATGACAACCATTAACGAAAGGTTACCAGGTTACCGACACTACAGCCTCGCGGTGATAGCCTCAGAGCTCTCACGACGCCTAAGGGCATGACGCCTGCAACACCTTAGAGCCCAGAGAGGGCCTTGCTCGGTTTGCAACATCAAGGCGGTTAAAACGCACAAATGTCTGACTAACTGTCCATGTAGCAGCACTGCAAAGCTCATCCAAGGAGGCACCATGAAGGAAAGCCCACGAAGTTGCTTGGCCCCTAGTAGAATGGGCCGTAATGTTCCCCGGCAAGGGGGAGTCTGTCTGTTCATACGCCAAGTGTATAGCACCTGCCACCCAGTGCGCTAGACATTGCTTCGATAGGGCCTGACCTCTAGACCGAGACCCAAAGCAGACAAACAGCTGGTTGGACTGTCTCTAGGACGCCTTCATATCCAGGTATCAGCACAGAGGCCGGACCAGGCAAAGCGTGTGCTGTCTACGGTCCTCCTCTGACTTGTGTTGGGGAGGTCTGAAAGTTTCCAAAACCACTGGTTGGTTATGATGCAATGATGAGACCACCTTTGGCAAAAAGGCTGGGTTATCCGCGAGTCATTTCCAGTGAAAGCCATACACGTCATCGATGGACAGCAAATGGAAGCTCACTTACTCGTCTGACAAACGTAATGGCTATTAAAAATGCCACCTTCAAGAAAACCGGGCGCAGCTCTGCTGACGCCATGGGCTCAAAAGTGAGACCCACAAGTACCAGTTCCAGATCCCATTTGGGGACCATGCCTTTCATGGGAGGACGAAGCGTCCGAGCCCTTTTAAGAAATTGCACGGCCAGGAAGTGTGCCCCAGGGGACACAGAGTCAATTTTGTCAAGGCACAACGATATTGCTGCCAGTTATACCTTCAGAGTGGACGCGGATTTTCCCGCATCAAACAGGTGTTGTAAGAAGGTTAACATTGTCGCAATAGGGCAGGTTCACCGGACCGTGACCTTCAGCAATGCACCAGTCTTGAAAAACTTTCCATTTATATGAATACTGGGCACTAGTGTTTGGTGCCCTAGCAGACTGTAGTGTCTCTACCACTGCAAACCTCGTCTGGATAGACGGCTCCATTCAACAGCCAGACCCAGAGTTGGAGCTGGGCTGGGTTAGGGTGCCATAATAACCCCTTCGCTTGGCTCAAGAGGTCCTTGCGTAGTGGGAGCTGCCACGGTTGACCCGACACGTCAGAGAGGAGAGCAAACCAGGGGCACCTCGGCCATCTGGGTGCAACCAGCAACACCTGTGCTCTCCACCCTGATCCTCTCTAGTATCAGGGGTAATAACGGTAGCGGAGGGAACGCATACAAGAGCCCCTGTGGCCAGGGGTGAGCTAGCGTGTATACTCCCAAGGGGGCCCCCGTCACTCTCCATAGAGAACCATAGGGGGCAATGAGTGGACTTAGCTGTGGTGAAGGGATCGACTTGAGCAGTACGAAACCTCTCCCAAATCTGTTTCACCACCTGAGGATGCAGTCTCCATTCCAAGCTGTCTGGAGTTCTTCTGGACAGGAGGTCTGCTGCCTTGTTGTCCACACCTGGGAGGTGAACCGCCCTGATGGAACACAAGTTTCTGTGCGTCCCGGACAGGAGTCTGTGCACTGCGTGAAGGCCTGGCGAGCGCAGGCCGCCTTGGTGGTTTATGTAGGCTACCACTGTAATGTTGTCCATCCAGGCGAGCACATGTTTGTGCGCTAACTGCTGGCGAAAATGAGAAAGCGCCAGTGCTACAGCTTGCAGCTCTTGAGCATTTATATGCGCTTGCTGCCAATGTCCTTTCCACTGACCTCTTATTACCCTTCCATTCAAGACCGCTCCCCTGTCCAGGCTGGAGGAGTCTGTAGTGACAACTTCCCTTGTGTGAGCGGAGCCAAGGGGAGAGGCGCAAATTGCCGGGACGGAGCCATTGTCTTCCGGCATTGTCTAGGCACTCGCACCAGCCGGTATCAATCGTAGACCGGGTGCACCTTGAGTGTATTTACCCAGGCTTGAAGCGGGCGCATTCTCAGCAACCCTAGTGGAAGGATTCTCGAGGCGGCTGCCATCAGCCCCAACAACCTTTGATATGTTCTGACAAGTAGAAAAGCATCCTCTCTGAATTGGGAGAGTGTGACCTCCAACGACTGAATCCTGTCTTCCAACAGTGAGGCAAGCATGCTCACAGAGTTCAGTTTGATCCCCAGGAACACTGTGGACTGAGACGGTACAAAGTTGCTCTTCTGTTGATGTATGGAGAGCCTTCGTCACATAATCTATGACCTATTTTGTGTGCACCTTGGTGTGTGCTTTGGAACGTGTGCAAACTAGCCAATCGTCCAGATAGTTCAGGATCCAAATACCCCGCAGCCTGAGTGGAGCCAGTGCTGCATCCATGCACTTGGAAAATGTGCGGGGAGCCAGCTAGAGACCAAATGGCAGCACGCAGCATTCATACGCGTTGCCTTGAAAGGTGATGTGCAGGTACTTTCTGTGCGTGGGACGGATCGGGACATGGAAGTAGGTGTTTTGCAGGTTGATCGATGTGAACCAGTCGCCCAGCTGGACGAACTGGAGGCCATGCTCTGCTGTCAACATGTTGAACTTCCTTTGTTTGATGAATATGTTGAGGATCCTAAGGTACAGAAAACGTCTGAAACCGCTGTCCCGCTTGAGCACCAGGAAGTGCCTGGCGTAGAAGCCGCTGAGGGCATAGCTTGGGTTTACCAAGCGCAGTGTTCTTCTGTTGAAGAATGGCGAGCTCCTGTTGAAGAAGTATCACACTCGCTGGTTCGACGGTGGTAAGGAGCACACTCTTGAATGGTGGCAAAATTAAGCGGAATTGTACAGCGTAACCGTGTCTCATTGTCTCAGTGACCCTTGCCATGGGTCGTGTCCATTGGTCAGTCCGGTTGTGAGGTCTCCCTTGGGCTTGGGAGGGGGCAGATCTTTCTTAGTTCCTGGCCTCGGTCTCCAGCCGGAGAACCAGTTACCCCTGGCCAGCGGTGGTCTCTTGCCACCAGCTCTTCCTCTGCCTGCTTGTTTGTTCTGGGGTGGAGGGCAGCGTTCAGGCTCAGTTGCCCCTGCAGGCTGTGAAGACCACCTGGGGTGCTGGAGTTAAGCAGGAAGGCAAGAGAATTTAGAAGTAATCTCTGTGGCCTTGTGGGACCTATCAAGGCTCACATCGATGGCCGCTAGCTGGGTCTGGTAGAGCACCAGTATGGCCATTGCATTTGCCGCTAGCACTGACAGCACTGCTGACGCATCTGCTTTTTTGAGCATGGCATCAGTTATTCTGCAGAGCTTGGATGGGCAGGTCGGGTCTCTGTCCCCTCAAGTGAAGGTGGATCCCTGCACCAGTACCGTGACCATGTCCCAGATGGTGCGGAACGTGCCTAGGCCCGCTTCTTGGGCTCCTGCTGTGTGTAGCAGGGACTCTGCTGTTCTGGAGGCTGAGGGAGTGGATGCTGGGTTGCTCTAAGATGCGCGAACCAACTTGAGAAAAGCCTGGCACAAGGGGAGGGCATGTTGTAGGTGCCCTTTCTGCTTCAGGAAGCGGTTCCCCTTTCCCTCCTGTTCTGCCAGCCAGGGAACGTCCATGGCAGCAGCTGGATGCTGCATGAGGGCCCGGAACTCCTCCCTCTATGACACGTGCGGCAGGGGCGGTAAGGAGCCCTCGGCTTGGCCTGCCCGCTGTGGCGGGGTCAGACACGTCCGACCTTGAGGCCGTAAATGACAGCTCGTCTGGGCTTGGAGGTCTAGGTGCCGGGGATGGACAGCGGGACTGGGGCGGGGCTGGGGCTGCTCGGTGGTAGGGGGCATTCAACCCTAGAACATAAGAACATAAGAAAGTTTACAAACGAGAGGAGGCCATTCGGCCCATCTTGCTCGTTTGGTTGTTAGTAGCTTATTGATCCCAAAATCTCATCAAGCAGCTTCTTGAAGGATCCCAGGGTGTCAGCTTCAACAACATTACTGGGGAGTTGATTCCAGACCCTCACAATTCTCTGCGTAAAAAAGTGTCTCCTATTTTCTGTTCTGAATGCCCCTTTTTCTAAACTCCATTTGTGACCCCTGGTCCTTGTTTCTTTTTTCAGGCTGAAAAAGTCCCTTGGGTCGACACTGTCAATACCTTTTAGAATTTTGAATGCTTGAATTAGGTCGCCACGTAGTCTTCTTTGTTCAAGACTGAACAGATTCAAACTAACTAACTTAAGAATGGTCTCCAGCATGGTCTGCTGGGCCCTCACTGTCTCTTCCAGCTCTTGAAACCTCCGCTCAGACAAGCTTGGACATCTCTGTGGCAACTCAGTAGGAGAGCGCCTGCACCTACACAGGGAAGGATAGTGGTACCTGAACGGTGACCGCCTGCTTCCTGGCGAACGTCCCCTTGAGTGGTGCCGCCTCGGCAGCGACCATCTCGCTTCCACAGAGAGGTGCCTGCGCCTCTGCACCGGTGGTGGAGAAGGGGAGGGTGACCCCGGGGTATGGGGGAGCTCCCTGGTCACAGTGGCAGGAAGGGTCCTAGAGAACCTTTGTGAAGGGCCTTGGACCACAGATTCTCCCCTGCCCCGAAGAGAGAGACTCCGCTGGGGAGAGGGCTGATCTCCTGTGTTTCGTTCTTTTTGAGAACTTCCTGCATGGAGAGTAGTCCAACTCACCCGCCAGCGCCTTGCCGCGTGGTCTGGCCCCAAGCATTTGGTGCAGGACGATTGTTCTGCCTGTTGATCTTCGCCGTGCACTGGTCACACCGGTGGAAACCAGCTGATGACCCTGTGGAGCGCACTGACATGGCGCAGGGCATCGGTGCCGAGCAACGTGTCAGTGCCGAGCTTGTTAAAACAGCGCAGGCCGAATTGGTACCGAGTATATCAGCATCGGCGCAGAGGAAGCGTGGTCGGTGCTGCGTAGTCGGTGCCGAGTCAATCGCCCCGAGGTCGGCGTCGAGTAGGTGCCGCGTAGAGTGCGGTTGGTGCCGAGCAGTCGATGCCGAGTCAATCGGCTGTGACGCCTGTCACACAAAAGTAAACATTAATAAAGTGGTCAATTATAGCGTACCGCTTTTAGCCTGGCCAGGCATTCAAATGTATTAATAAGCATAAAAAATAATGAAAACCTAAGTAAAAAAGTTATGCTTACCGTTTCCCTTTTAAGCGCTGCTTTTGGGAAATGTTGCCCCTTTAAATGAGTTTGGAGGACCTTGACCTTTTTAACCCTGCATTAATGTACTATGGGACGGCACCTTTTCCTGTAGGGAAGTTTACTTCTGTTGGTAATAGCTGAAGGTTTGCCATGGGATATTTAAAAAGTGTTCAGGTTGGCTTTACTAAGTTTTGTTTATCGTAAAACTACTTAGAGTTAGAAAACGTAATATTTTTTACTAGCTTTTGTTTTGTGCACAGTTTTAAAACAATTCTCTAGTACAATATGCTACTGTGAGGACGACCCTCTTCAACAGGAGGTGGGAGGGACTTCCTCCTCACTGCAGGGCCCTGATAGGGCAGCTTTTATATATGCTCGGTAAATTGATGGTCAAAGGGGGCTCTTCCCATTCGGTAATGGTTGTCATTCCAGTGAAAGGGAACAAGCAGTCACCAAGATGGTTAAACAAATCAATAAAAACTAAGAGTAGAAAAAAATGTTGTATATGACTTACAGGAAGAGCAAAAACTTGGGAAGAATATAGGCATATGCTTTAACAGGTAAAAAATGGATATTAGGAACGCCAAAAGAGATCTATCAAGAAATACTGCCAGTTATGCTACACGTAATCCTAAAAACCATTTCCAGTATTATGAAAGTAATAGAACTCTGAAAGAGGAAGTTATGGTATTAATGGATGAATATGATAACTAGGTTTATGAGGACTGCAAAATATCTGATTTACTAAACAAATATGTCTTGAATGTTTTCATCCGAGAGGATATAAATAATAAAGCCGCCAGTGCTGCCCGGCTGCGCACACACGTCTTAAAGATTTCAGCATCAGTGAAGTCGAGGTATTATATAAGCTACAGTGTTAAAAAAAAAAACAAATCAGATGAGATTTATCCAAGGGTGTGTAAGGAAACAAGGGTAGAAATATGTGGGCTACTGGCTAATAGATTGGAAGCTTGCAAATGTTGTGCCATTATTTATAAAAGGAGGATAAGACAGACCCAGGTAATTATAGACCTATTAGTTTAACCCCTGTAACATGTAAAATGATGGAATCAATATTAAGAAGAACTATTTATACAACAACAATAAATAGCGAGCATGGGTTCAGAAAAGGGCGGTCATGCTTAACTAACTTTTCTTAACTAACAGATTCTGGTATAGTAAGCAAACTTGTTAAATTTGCAGACGACACAAAAGTAGGAGGAGTGGCAAACACTGTTGCAGCAGCAAATGTCATTCAAAATGATCTAGACAAGATTCAGAACTGGGCAGACACATGGGAAATGACATTTAATAGAGAAAAGTGTAAGGTACTGCACGCAGGAAATAAAAATGTACATTATAAATATCATATGGGAGATACTGAAATTGGAGAAGGAATCTATGAAAAAGACCTAGGAGTTTTTGTTGACTCAGAAATGTCTTCATCTAGACAATGTGGGGAAGCTATAAAAAAGGCTAACAAGATGCTCGGATACATTGTGAAAAGTGTTGAATTTAAATCAAGGGAAGTAATGTTAAAACTGTACAATGCACTAGTAAGACCTCATCTTGAATGTTGTGTTCAGTTCTGGTCACCTCGCTATAAAAAAGATATTGCTGCTCTAGAAAGAGTGCAAAGAAGAGCGACCAGAATTATTCCGGGCTTAAAAGGCATGTCATATGCAGACAGGCTAAAAGAACTGAATCTGTTCAGTCTTGAACAAAGAAGACTACGTTGCGACCTAATTCAAGCATTCAAAATTCTAAAAGGTATTGACAGTGTCGACCCAAGGGACTTTTTCAGCCTGAAAAAAGAAACAAGGACCAGGGGTCACAAATGGAGTTTAGACAAAGGGGCATTCAGAACAGAAAATAGGAGGCACTTTTTTACACAGAGAATTGTGAGGGTCTGGAATCAACTCCCCAGTAATGTTGTTGAAGCTGACACCCTGGGATCCTTCAAGAAGCTGCTTGATGAGATTTTGGGATCAATAAGCTACTAACAACCAAACGAGCAAGATGGGCCGAATGGCCTCCTCTCGTTTGTAAACTTTCTTATGTTCTTAACTTACTTGACTTTTTTGAGGATGTTACAGCTAATGTAGATGATGGCAATGCTTATGATATCATAAATCTTCATTGCCCTGCAGTACTTGTTTGTTTAACCTGCTTCTGGCCTGACGTCACCACTCTGCCATCCTGACACAGTCATATATAAATTAATATAAATCAGGAATACAGGGGAGAATGTGTATTCAGATGCAGAACTGGTTAAAAGCAGAGAAGCAGAGAATAATTGTTAGAGGTGTAAAATTGGATGGGGGGGGGGGGTGTACTTAGTGGGGTACTACTAGTTCACTTGCAAGTGATTCAAATCATGGTTCACTTGCAACAAACTCATTTTTTCAGGTTTAAAAATTAAAGCGAACTTGAGTTTCTTTGAGAGTGAATTCAAATGTGTTTGTTTGGTTCACTTGCAGCTTCATCCAAACTGTTCTATTGGTTTCACATTGCACTTTTCCAAATGCACTCTGCTCTCTTGCTGATTACTAGAGTGGAAATTCTCTCTGGAAAAACATTTTTCATCATGCTCAACATGATGTGCTGTTGTGTACATGAAACATTATGGTGTTCTTGTCTGGTGTGTGTGTGTGATTTGACAAACCCTGCTTTGCATATGTGCGACAGTGGCAAGATACTTTCTGTCGTGCTTGCTGAAGTACATCACTTCCACAATTTGCTTAGCTGTTTGGAGAGGTTCGTTTCCAGGAGAACCAGAATATGTTTGGTTTCACATTCCAAACAAATGAGTCAAACAAACTAGGTGTAAAAGTGCCCTTACTGTTCCTCGTTTATATAAATTACTTGGCCCAAGATACACATTACAAGATTGTTAAATTTGTAGATGATACCAAACTTGGGGGAGTAGTGGACTCTGAAACAGCAGCCCAGCTAACTGAAAAGGATTTGGACTATCTCTGTAACTGGGAAAACTTGTGGCAAATTAATTTTTAATGTTAAAAAATGTAAAGTATTGAATATTAGGCTTAATAATCCATGTTATAAGTAATTATTTTATGTTTCTTTAAGAGCTCATATATTTTATGTATAAATACTGACAACATGTTTTCAAAACTTAAAGTTCACTGTAGAATGGAAAAGGTAGCATTGTGAAATCACAGCTGTGATTAATCATTAATGGATTAAAACCCCTATCAACAAACAAATACAATTCAATCTAACCAATCATGAAGCAGTCTCATTGTACTGGAGAAAAACCTTCAAGAATCCAAACCTTGTATGGAACAAATTTTTGACAAAGCTTTTGCCAAGTCCTGCATAAAAGATTAATTCTCAAACTGAACGCAGTCGGGATTCAAGGAAATGCATGTACATGGATTAGGCAGTGGTTAACATGTAGAAAAGAGAAAGTACTGATTAGAGGAGAAACCTCAAAATGGAGCGAGGTAACCAGTGTATTACCACAGGTATTAGTATTAGGTCCTCTGCTTTGCCTAACCTACATTAAAGACTTAGATTCTGGTATAGTAAGCAAACTTGTTAAATTTGCAGACGACACAAAAATAGGAGATGTGGAAAACACCATTGCAGCAGCAAAGGTCATTCAAACTGATGACAGAATTCAGAACTGGGCAGACACATGGCAAATGACATTTAATAGAGATAAGTGTAAGGTACTGCATGCAGGCAATAAAAATGTGCATTATAAATATCATATGGGAGATACTGAAATTGAAGAAGGAATCTATGAAAAAGACCTTGGAGTTTATGTTGACTCAGAAATGTCTTCATTGAGACAATGTGGGGAAGCTATAAAAAAAAGGCTAACAAGATGCTCGGACATATAGTGAAAAGTGTTGAATTTAAATCAAGGGAAGTAATATTAAAACTTTATAATGCACTAGTAAGACCTCATCTAGAATACTATGTTCAGTTCTGGTCACCTCACTACAAAAAGGATATTGCTGCTCTAGAAAGAGTGCAGTGTTTGATGTGGTATTTTATTTAACTAATCGTCACACTTTACTTGCAGCTGCAGAGCTAGATCTAGCGTCTTGTGAGAACCCCTTGCATTTGCTTGTCTGTCACTCTCTGAGAAGCTGAGAGGCATGGAGGAGGGGTTCGCTTATCGTCAGACAGATTTGGTATAGCCAATACTCCATTCACGTTGACTTCACCCCTTCCCATTAAAAAAAAAAAAAAACCTACTACAAAAAAACAAAAACAAACTACCTTTCCCAATGCAGTTGGGCAATGTCCATCCTTCCTGATTCATGTCTACCATTCATTCATTCTGAATACATCCAGCGCTCAAAGAATATCACAGACATTTGCAGAGATTTTTGAGATGTTACAGTAACTATAAGTTTTGCACTATTGAGGAGTTTGGTGATAAAACAAGTGATCAGGAGAGGATTTATCAGTATGCACATCTATATAGAGCTATGTGAAAAATACAGTGAACAAGGAGTGGGGCTTGGCTGGAGATTCAGTACTGAATGTCCTTTTGTGATTCAATGCCGTTTAAACCTGTTTTACGCTGAAAAAAATATTTTAAACAGTGTGTGTAACAGTGTACGTGAAAATAAATTGGACCTGATGCGCCTGACAAGCGCTGAATAAATGGATAGCAAATGATTAATTATTGGAGATATTAATTCATAGCCAGCCAGCATTTTTGTAAATAGCAACAAATGTAATGTACAATAAAATAAACATTTTATTTGTGTCATCGGTGTTAAATTCAGGCGGAGCTTCATGGTTGGCAGTTGTTGAAAAATGTTGGCGAGTCCCGTTTGTGAGATGATGAGGCTGTAAACAGCATTCTCCCAAAACTAAAGCAACTTTTGTTACAAGGGAGGTTATACACAGGAGCAGTTAGACAATGCTAACAGGGTTGTTCTGGAAATGTGTGCCTGACAGGACATTGTCTCAGAGGGCTGATTCAGAGAAGAGATATAAAGTGCCAAAGGAAAGGGTGACGTTTCTCTTCTGTACAAAGACAAGTGGAAGTCACAAAATTACCCCGCTCTGCATTGGAAAATCACGGCAGCCACGATGCTTTCATCACGTTAATATGAAGTTACAAGAACTCCTGAAAAGCCTGGATGACGGAGGAAAATTTTAAACAATGTTTTTTTGTGGAATTTGTCCCCAGTGTTAAGAAACATCAATGTCAAGTGCATCAAGATGGAAAAACCATTACTACTCCTGGACAACTGCCCGACGCACTCTCCTGCAGACCAGTTAGAGATACCTGACGGAAAAATGAAAGTTGTATACTTAACTAAAAACACAACAAAATCCAGCCGATGGATGGTGGGATAATTGCAGCATTCAAGAAGCAGTACAGAAAAAGGCTACTGAGAGAAATCCGAGTCACAAGAGAAACAGGCTGTGACTTTTTTTAATTCCTTCACTCTGAAAGATATGATGTCTCTTGCAGCTGACACATGGTCCGGTAGTCATTCAGGAAGTGTCAAAAACATTTGAAATAAGACGTTAGGACTCCCCCCCCCCACACACACACACTGTCAATCATGATGTTTGAAGAAAATGACGACAATGAGCAACTTCTGCCAGATGTTCAGACATTTCATTTGCTGGATGGAGAGGAGGATCCTCTCCTACATTTTTCACATTCAACTGGTTTTGAAAGTCCTGTTTCAATTTGCAATTTTTTTTTTTTTTTTGGACTGTGTTCTTCAATTAATAAATGCAGACTACTGGATGCACATCACAAATACTGTAGGTTGGTGTAATTCTACTTTTACTGTATTCACAATATCATTGTTAGCCTAGTATAGTAGTAGTGGTTGTTTTCAAAACAAATACAGGCAGTCCTCGCACTTACGACACAACTGGTTCCTGAAAGTCGCGTTGTAAGTTCAAGCGTCGTAAGTCGAAGCACATTTTCCCATAGGCACAATGTTATAAATTGGGGACGTTCCTGACTCTTCAGCCAGATAAAAGTTTTACAAAAATGACCCGTTATATTGTACCCATGCAAATATTTATTTAACTCTTTACACTCAGCCCGGTGGTTACGTTCATATTACTCAGGCATTTATTTATATTGTAAAAAAGTACAGACTCTGGGCTTTCCAATGACGTATTCAGTGTGTGTATGTGGTACTCCTATCAGGAAATACAATCGCCTGAAGTTACGCCCCTCATCATGTTCACAGCTTAAGTTTTGTTTTGAGTCAATTGCTGCAGTTCAGACACCCAGCATGTACACACGACGCATGGCTCAGGTCTCGCAGTGTCGTAAATGGTGTATGGATGTCGTAAAGTCGAAGCAGGGTAATAATGCAAAAGAGTCCTAAGTGCCGTGTGTCGTAAGTCGAAGCATCATAAGTCAAGGACTGTCTGTACTATAATAATCAAGAAAATAAAAGAATAAAAACAGGGCTCATATTATGATACTGTAATTAATTTAGCGGTAGTTAACGCCTCTCTCTAAGCAACTTCATTATTGCTCGTTTTGATTATCCCTTGGCTGCAACGAACTGCCGGCTATAACGAAAAAAAGGCTTAGATCCCAACAGGTTTGTTATAGCGAGAGTGTACTGTAATGAATAGAATTGAATTAGGTAACTTATCTGAACACTTTAAGTAGGCTTTTTTCTTTGCTGATCATAGCTGTGGATGATGCTTGTTAAACTGTGTATGCCTTTATTGCCTTGTACCATAGGACAGAAATCACATGCAAGTGATAATAATTAAATCTCACTGCTGTTAATAATCATTTTAATTAACATTCAAACATCCGTGGGAACACAGAACACAAAATGATGCAATATGGATCACAGACATACAAAAAACTTCAGTCCCAGGCAGTAAAAAAGCATTAGCAAATGCATAATATAACATCCACTGAGGCTAATTGATCAGTGGTTTTGTTAGTTTACTAGAAAGTCCAGTCCAATAATATATACAATAGCAGCAGAATTATATATATATATATATATATATATAATATATATATATATATATATATATATATATATATATATATATATATATATATATAGCTGAAGCACCTACTAATTTATTTACATATACTTAAACTTTTTTTTCTTTCTATTTTAATTTTGTCAGTTACTGTACGTGCCTACAGTGCCTATAGAAAGTCTACACCCCCTTTAAAAATGTCACCTTTTGTTGCCTTATAGCCTAGAATTAAAATGAATTAAAATTGTTTTTTTTTTTCATTTATCTACAATGATCAAAAATGAAAACTGAAATAGCTTGGTTGGATAAGTGTCCACTCCTGTTGTAATAACAATCCCAAATTAGCTCAGGTGTAACCAATCGTCTTCAAAATCACACACCAAGTTAAGTGGCCTCCACCTGTGTTAAATTGTAGTGATTCATATGATTTTGGGATAAATTCAGCAGTTCCTATAGCTTCCCTCTGCTGGGTAGTGCATTTCAAAGCAAAGACTCAACCATGAGCACCAAGGCACTTTCAAAAGAACTCTGGAACAAAGTTGTTGAAAGGCATAGATCAGGGGATGGGTATAAAAAAATATCAAAGGCCTTGTATCCCTTGTAGCACAGTCAAGACAATTATTAAGAAGTGGAAGGTGTATGGCACCACCAAGACCCTGCCTAGATCAGGTTATCCCTCCAAACTGGATGACTGAGCAAGAAAGAGACTGATCAGAGAGGCTACCCAGAGACCAATGGCAACTTTGCAAGAGCTACAGGATTTTACGGCCATGACTGGTCAAAGTGTGCATGTGACAACAATATCCCAAGCACTCCACAAATCTGGCCTGTATAGTAGGGTGGCAAAAAGTAAGCCATTACTCAAGAAAGCCCACCTTGCAAAAAAACAATGAGATTTTGTAGCAATGTGGCAAAAAGTTTTGTGGTCTGACAAAACTAAAAATGAACTTTTTGGCTTAAATGCAAAATGTAATGTTTGGTGCAAACCCAACACAGCGCATCACCCAATGAACACCATCCCTACTGTGAAGCATGATGGTGGCAGCATCATGTTATGGGGTTGTTTCTCATCGGCAGGGACTAGGGCATTTGTCAGGATAGAAGGGAAAATTAATGGATCAAAGTACAGAGAAGTCCTTGAGGAAAACCTGCTGCCCTCTGCAAGAAAGCTGAAACTGGGATGTAAATTCACCTTTCAGCATGACAACGACCCAAAGCACACAGCCAGAGCTACACTGGAGTGGCTCAGGAACAAAAAGGTAAATGTCCTTGAGTGGTCCAGTCAGAGAGACAGACCCCTGACCTAAATCCAATCAAAATTTGTGGCATGACTTGAAGATTGCTGTCCATCTATGCTCCCCAAGGAACTTAACAGAGCTTCAACAGTTTTGTAAAAAATGGTCAAATATTAACAAGTCTAGACTTGCAAAGTTGGTAGAGACCTATCCCAACAGACTCACAGCTATACAGCTCTGGAAAAAACTAAGAGACCACTGCAAAATTATCAGTTTCTCTGGTTTTACTATTTATAGGTATGTGTTTGGGTAAAATGAACATTTTTGTTTTATTCTATAAACTACTGACAACATTTCTCCCAAATTCCAAATAAAAATATTGTCATTTAGAGCATTTATTTTCAGAAAATGACAACTGGTCAAAATAACAAAAAAGATGCAGTGTTGTCAGACATCAAATAATGCAAAGAAAATAAGTTCATATTCATTTTTAACCAACACAATACTAATGTTTTAACTTAGGAGGAGTTCAGAAATCAATATTTGGTGGAATAACCCTGATTTTCAAGCACAGCTTTCATGCGTCTTGGCATGCTCTCCACCAGTCTTTCACATTGATGTTGGGTGACTTTATGCCACTCCTGGAGCAAAAATTCAAGCAGCTCAGCTTTGTTTGATGGCTTGTGATCATCCATCTTCCTCTTGATCACATTCCAGAGGTTTTCAATGGGGTTCAGGTCTGGAGATTGGGCTGGCCATGACAGGGTCTTGATCTGGTGGTACTCCATCCACACCTTGATTGACCTGGCTGTGTGGCATGGAGCATTGTCCTGCTGGAAAAACTAATCCTCAGAGTTGGGGAACATTGTCAGAGCAGAAGGAAGCAAGTTTTCTTCCAGGACAACCTTGTACTTGGCTTGATTCATGCGTCCTTCACAAAGACAAATCTGCCCGATTTCAGCCTTGCTGAAGTACCCCCAGATGAGTCAAATTTTCAGCTTTGCCCAACACCTGGTCGTCTAATGGTCCTGGAGAGGCCTACAAGCCACAGTGTCTCGCACCCACTGTGAAATGTGGTGGAGGATCGGTGATGATCTGGGGGTGCTTCAGCAAGGTTGGAATCAGGCAGCTTTGGCATGAATCAAGCCAAGTACAAGGTTGGAAGGTGCCCACTTGAAGACCCCAGAGATGCACCCTACTTAGCTCAAACCAGACGCTTGTCATGCTGATGCGCTGGGGAGACCGCACTGGGTTGATCCCCAGAGCCAGCATCGCAGCCGTTGTGTGTGCTGATGCGCTGGGGAGGCAAAATGAGCTGATCCCTGGAGCCAACAATACACTTCAGCAATCAACACCAGACAGAAGGATATCCATATCATGAAATGGAAAACAATGCAAATTGATGGAGATGCAGATGGATCACATTAGTTTACTGCAAAGCTACGTCTTAGTTGGCGACAGCCGAGTTCAAATTAGCATGAAGTTCAACATCTACTCTCATGTAATGGAAATCATTTTTTTTGTATACAGGAAAACAAAAACAATGTTATTTTATTCCAAACCTGTTCGTAGATTCCTTCTACGGACCAGTAGTAGCACTGCATTCAACAGAACAAAACAATGTAATTTAATAAAAAAAAGGGTGTAACTTTTATGTCCTTTATTTATTTTTGGGTTTTCTTTTGTAGAGATAAAAACAAACACTATGGACTTAAACCATTCTTGGCTGCTGCAGGCACATCTACATTTGAATTTCCTTCAGTCTCCCACATTGCACATGTTTACCTTTTCAGCACGGAGAATCCGCTTAAATGAATGGCAGAGAATGAATGGTGATAAAAGCAATTGCAATTGCAGATGATTTATGTCTGTGAAGGGCGCTCAGGACCTGAATGAAGTATAAATTTGGCCGGAGGTCTCGTCCGCGGGTGCCTGGCGGCTACCTGAGCGAGGCTGGCTAGAAAAACATGCATCCCAGTGCCTCAGATAAAAAGTGGCTGTAGCCACCTCTCCCCGAAATGACGAGGCCGCCAAACCATGAATGAATAATGAAAAAGTATTTAACGCTCTCCACAGTGGCACTCTGCCACCTAACCCCCAAATATTGACTTTAATAAAAATCAGCAGCTGAGACATGGCCCATCCCCCACAGCATGACTGCGCCAAGGGAGAGAGCTCAACCTCTCAAACCCAACTAGTACCACAATGTTGTTAGTTTCTAACCCTGCTGAATGCATTACCTGGTTAACATATTACACATGAAACCCAATGCATAATCCAACTTGAAAACCCTATTGTAGTTACAACTGGTGTAATTAAAATTGAATACATATTCATACATGAGTTTGTGATTTGTGTTTCTTGATGTGACAATACAACTTATTGAGCCTAAAGTTCCTTACTTGGGTAGAAATCCCCATTAGCACTGAACTGCCATGAATTAAGGGTGTGATACATCATACAGTTTGTCAGGAGGTTCAGTGGTTAGGCTTTTGAACTATTTAATCTATATCTCAAAGTATACCTAGCTAAAGAAACAACCACTGTTAACAGGAAATAAAGAAACGATAAAAAGGTCACACATTCTTCATACCTTACAAACACACTTATTTAAGAAAATTAAGCTCATATACCTTTCAGTGAAATAACTGCACACACATATAAACTATTCATCCAATATGCAATTTTGTGTCCGTCTAAGGTTTAATAAATACCATTTCAAGCTGAAGCCATACTGGACCAATAGTGTGCAATTATAACCATTATCTTCCTTAAACAAACCAATTTGAAGGCTTGCAGACATTTTTGTAACCACCAAACTTCAAAAGTCCTAAGCAAGTGGACAACTTATTATTGGACTCACCCTGAATCAGTTTGAAAGGGTTTTTACAAGGATAAGTTGCTGTATGTTTTTTTTTTTTTTAAAAAGTCTTTGTGTATATATGGTTGTTCTGTGTAACAAAAGCACATGTTGAAGATGTATTAGAGACCAAGTCATTGTGGTAAATTACAATCAAAGCAAAGGTGATTTGATGATGGCAATCAGGTTTCAGGGGCAGAGAGCTTGGTTCCCTACAGCTATGACTTCTATACTTTGGGAATGCTAACAAGCCAAATAGTCCACTGGGTCTACTGTCAGATAAACGGCAGTACAGATACCAAGGAATTATATTTGAGTGTAAAATTGAACATGGCTCTGTGACACTGCATCTTTAATCTCACTGGTTGTGTTTTGTATCCAGATGTTTTACAATTTGTTGTGTCTTAATACAATAAAAAAATAATAATAATAATAATAATAATAATAATAATAATAAATAATAATAATAATAATAATAATAATAATAAAAGTCAATGTATATTATTATGATTTTATTGTAAACTCAATTATTTGGGATAACCCTCTAATGTGACTTTGGCCATACATAAAAGTGTAACGTAGTTACAACGCATTATTTCAATACACAGAATTGCACCTTTGATTGTTAGCAACATTTCAGAAACGTGCACAAAAAATGACTCTTAACAAATGCCCCGAACTGAGGCTGCGTATTTTTACTTTTGAAATACACACTTTAGCCTTTCAACTTTCTGCTTCAAAATCAGTATGTGGTTTATCAGAGCTCGGTGGATGCATTTTTAGTAAAGGTGTTATTATTATTATTATTATTATTATTATTATTATTATTATTATTATTATTATTATTAAATTGCGCTACGGGAACTCGAAATTATTTACGCAAAAAACTAATCAGATCCAATTAAATTTAAAGAGAACACTAAGTGCAACATTTGCATTTAGCTTCGTACAATGTGTTTTGTTTTTGCAGTCCAACCTAGGTATGTTCTTTTAGTACCTTTGTTGTCAGTTTTAAAATGTGCTTAAGAGGGAAATACATCCCGATGCATTTTGCTTACAGTCATGAATGATCAAGTACCGCGCATTTCTACAGTATGCACCGGTACTACACCGGTGCATTATTTTCTTCATATTTAACAGCACGGTATCTTACAAAAACATGTTTACAGTCCAGATAGAAAAAAGCGCTAGTTCGCACTGCAGCACTTCTCGACTCTCTGAAGCATAGCTCCCCTGAATCAAATTACTACCAACCAGCTCACTTCCCAAAAACATTTAGGCTTCTAAGATACTTTTGTAGCTACCTACCTTCCCCATAGAAGGTTATGGTCCTTGTAAATTTACGACTTTTCTTTTGCGATAGTTGTTTGTGCCTCTGGATGCTGTTTTTTGCAACCCTGTCTGGTTCGCAATGTTAAAAGCTAGTATTGTAGTTCCACGTCTTACTCTTGCCTCTTGCTTTCTGTCTTCGCCTCTGAATTACTTCTCACTCTGCAGCTCCCACTAGTGACTTCACTGGTGCAATGAACTTTACATCTCAGATTAGATACGGTCATACAGTAATTTTTTAGTAAATTCTGTGAATAAATAGTTGCTTCCAAACGTTCTTCAGAGTGTAGTAGTGTCTGCATCAAAGTTTTACATTTATGTAACGCTAGACGATACAGGAGCGCCGCCAGAAATGTTTCAGAAAGCAAAACACTGCATCACCATGCTGTAAAGCGTTTCAGCCTATAGTATCACAGTGCTGCATTTTTGTTCTTTCCTGAGTTTCACAGCACATCCACTCACGTTAGAAAACAGCAATCAAATTGCATCACCGTTTCCATTTCTAAAAATGAATAAACACAGCGCAGTGCCATCGAGACAGAACAGCAATTAAGCACTGACTGCCAAATAGTCCACGACAACAATAAAAGGTACTTAGAAACCTATTTAAAATACAGACTTAAACTAGTGGAAAAACTAGCTCACAAATCTGTTATAATGGTTCCATTTATAATCATTACTGCCACAATCACTACAACTAATGTAATCATCACTCACCCCTTAAGCATGGGGTGTAAACATTTATCTTCCACGTTGTGTCAAAACAGGAAGTTTATTATTATTATTATTATTATTATTATATTATTATTATTATTATAATAATAATAATAATAATAATAATAATAATAATAATAATATAATAATGTGTCAATTGTGTGTTCATGATTAGGTAACGTATTATTCATATTAATATAAGATACGGATCGAATTAAAATACAAATTAAACTTGTATAAATTTGCACTTATTATGCTCAATACTGGAACAGCAACACAATTCAGATAATGCAGTTAACGTGTATGCTGCCAAAATACTGTGTAACGGCGGGGCAGTTGAGCCTGAAGATTATGGGGCGCATTGGACTTTTTGTTAGACCGTGGGGAAGGGTGAGAGTAGGCCTACTCTTGTAAATTATAAATGTTAACTTCCAAGCTAACAATTCTACGTTGTAGCAACGTTGTGAAATAGCATTGTGAAAAAGTTGCATTTTGGTTATGTCAGTGTTTGAATTCAACATTGCAGCAACGTTATTTTGTATGGTAGGCACTACGTTGTAGAATAACCTTGTCAGAACCTTGTGAACACGTTGTACCTAAATGGCATTATGATTAGGGTAACGTTTGAATTCAACATTGCAGCAAAGTTATTTTGTATGGTTTGAATAACGTAGCCACTATGTGGTCAGATCATTGTGAAAACGTTTCCACTGTAGAATTAAGTTGTGGACACCTTG
Organism: Polyodon spathula; assembly: GCF_017654505.1. Classification (NCBI taxonomy): domain Eukaryota; kingdom Metazoa; phylum Chordata; class Actinopteri; order Acipenseriformes; family Polyodontidae; genus Polyodon; species Polyodon spathula. The sequence goes on along the minus strand of NC_054535.1, from coordinate 59,796,359 downwards.
TCAGAATATGAAAATAATTAGTACAAATTGTAACTAATGTAGTGCAGCATTAATGTTAGCTGCTATACACCTATTTTCTTTTAACAATAACAAATAAAAAAAGGAAAACAAAATGTTAAGATAAATAAAGTGTAGTATGGTGCCCCAATTATGTTCCCAAACAACAATCAATACCACAATAAACAATGATATCTAACAACAATACAAGGCAACCGCAATCTCTGTGGCAGGGAGCTGCAGGCGCTCAGGACAGGAACTTTTCACTGAGAGTCAAAGGAGGACACAGGGTGTGTGGGCACAGGGTGGGTGTGCTGGTTGGGCTGGTTGTCGCTCCTCACGGTCCTGACTCCACGTTCCTAAAAAGAATGACTTACATTAGAAACTATTCTTTGTTTTCACACTTGTAAACACAGACTGCCATGTGATACGTGTATCATGGTGTATAGGTCCTTGGTTTCATAAAGAATTGCAATTGTGAATAGTAGGGTTTTTTTTTTTTGCGAGTGTTTTATAAAACTGGTAGCTAGCTATTTTGCAATCTACAATGGGAAAAATCATTAATTCTGCAACCGACTTTTAATGACAGGTAGCTGACAAAACAAAAAAAAAAAAAAATATATATATATATATATATATATATATATATATATATATATATATATATATATATATATACAGTAATGTGCAAACGTTTTAGGCAGGTGTGAGAAAATGTCATAAAGTAAGAATGCTTTCAAAAATAGACATGTTAATAGATTATATTAATCAATTAACTAAATGCAAAGTGAGTGAACAGAAGAAAAATCTACATCAATTCAATATGTAGGTTGAAACACAATCATTAACTGAAACAGAAACCGCTGTGTAGGAGGAATAAAATTGGGTGAGGAACAGCCAAACTGAGCTAACAAGGTGAGGTTGCTGAAGACAGTTTACTGTCAAAAGTCATACACCATGGCAAGAATGAGCACAGCAATAAAACACAAGGTAGTTATACTGCATCAGCAAGGTCTCTCCCAGGCAGAAGTTTCAAGGCAGACAGGGGTTTCCAAATGTGCTGTCCAAGCTCTTTTGAAGAAGCACAAAGAAACGGGCAACGTTGAGGACCGTAGGCGCATTGGTCAGCCAAGGAAACTTACTGCAGCAGATGAAAGACACATCATACTTACTTCCCTTCGCAATCAGAAGATGTCCAGCAGTGCCATCAGCTCAGAATTGGCAGAAAACAGTGGGACCCTGGTACACCCATCTAGTGTCCAGAGAAGTCTGGTCAGAAGCGGCCTTCATGAAAGACTTGCGGCCAAAAAACCATACCTCTGACGTGGAAACAAGGCCAAGCAACTCAACTATGCATGAAAACACAGGAAGTGGGGTGTAGAAAAATGGCAGAAGGTACTCTGGACTGATAAGTCAAAATTTGAAATATTTGGCTGTAGCAGAAGGCAGTTTGTTCACTGAAGGACTGGAGAGCGGTACACAAATGAGTGTCTGCAGGCAAAAGTGAAACATGGTGGAGGTTCCTTGCAAGTTTGGGGCTGCATTTCTGCAAATGGAGTTGGGGATTTGGTCAGAATTAATGGTCTACTCAATGCTGAGAAGTACAGGCAGATACTTATCCATCATGCAATACCATCAGGGAGGCATCTGATTGGCCCCAAATTTATTCTGCAGCATGACAACAACCCCAAACATGCAGCGAAAGTCATTAAGAACTATCTTCAGTGTAAAGAAGAACAAGGAGTCCTGGAAGTGATGGTATGGCCCCACAGAGCCCTGATCTCAACATCATCGAGTTTGTCTGGGATTACATAAAGAGAGAGAAGCAACTGAGGCTGCCTAAATCCAACCTACCTGCCGAGTTCCTTCAAAAACTGTGTGCAAGTGTACCTAGAAGAATCGATGCTGCTTTGAAGGCAAAGGGTGGTCACACCAAATATTGATTTGATGTAGATTTTTCTTCTGTTCACTCACATTGCATTTTGTTAATTGATTAATATAATCTATTAACATGTCTATTTTTGAAAGCATTCTTACTCTACAGCATTCTTTCACACCTGCCTAAAACTTTTGCACAGTACTGTATATATATATATATATATATATATATATATATATATATATATATATATATATATATATATATAAAGATATTTATATTTTAAGAAATTAACAACTATTACAGAATTTGTAGGCAAGAATAAAAAAATTCGGCAAGTAGGCCTCTGAACATTAACTGACAAGTAAAAAAAAGATAAAAAAGAAGTGAATGATTTTTGTGTTGAAGCGGTAGGTCTACAGCTGTGGACGTAAGAAAGAACTGGATAATCTTTCAAGTAGACAATATTAAAGAAAAAAACAGAGAATGGAAAAAAAAAACATAATTGAAGGAGATGGTCCTAAATGTCATATTAAAAATGTAGCCATTAATGTTATTGAGGGCAGACTGGACATGAGCCAAATGAAAGGGAAGCGTAATGAAAACTGGTACATTTCTGTTTGTATCTATCTAAGATAGCAATTATGACATCATATTCATATACACTAAGGTTGCATTGTTATTATTACTACTACTGTTGTGGTTGCTGTTATTATTCTCATTATTAATTGATTTTATTTATGCAGCAGAACACCTCAAGGCGAAGTTATCAAAGTTAACAAACAGTAAAATTAATTGTTAGACTACAAATCATTAACATCAAATTCAAAATCATTAACAATCATCCTATTGTGTTACTTTAATCATCTCAAACATTGTATTACTGATATTTAGCCTATCTAAGCATTCACCCCACTTTTATTTAATAATATTTTAGAGACTGTATAACTAAATTAGGCTAATTAAATGGTTTCATTTACTAAATCTCTTTTAGAAACATATTTTTTCATGGCTTTTTAAACAGTTTTTGTTTTGTGTGCAATTTTATTCTTGTAGTGCTGTTTTATTGCTTGTTTTTATTCTTTTATTGCCGATTGTATTTTTTTTGTGAAGCACTTTTATGATTTCCAAAAGGCGCTATATTAAATCAATAAATTATTATCAGGAAGACGTATATAATTTGTTATCAGAACATATATTTCTCCTATGCAGCACTCACTTTACTGTGCTGTTTGAATAAACCCACGTTTCTGACCCACAACAAGTGTGTCGTTTGGATCTGGAAACTCTACATTATGCAGGCATATGCAGTAGCTACTGTACAGTTTAAATAAATTACAGCATTCAGTTTCTGATTTTAGTATTATATTGTTCAGGGATCAGTGCTGGAAAGGAGAAACATCTGATGATAAATACTTCTTCCTAGTAAATGAAAGCATCTAATTAATTTACTTACACATTCTCTGAAATATTTTTAAATAACACAGGGACGCATGCTTTGATAAGCTAAAGGTCAGTACACCACTCTGTTAAACACTGTGCTGATGCACATGCTTTGTAGTATTAGGATGACTAATTACTGAGATGATTAGAGTAACGCAATGGGTTGATTGTTAATGATTATACAATCAGTGGCTTAATGAGGAGGCTGTATCATGTACAACACTTAAATGCAAAATCCCTTAGACCATTTAGTACATACAAAAGATAATATATATTTTCACAGAGGGAGAGAGAAAATAGAACTAATTTTATATGCACATTTTTAGTAGGCCTATTGTTGTTAGGCAATTACTAGAAATGTCTAGTAATTCTTTTTAAAAAAGACAATACACACAGCTATTACATTGGGGAAATTACCCTGTACTTTGTCCCTCCTTGTTTGTTGGTGGCATGCTTCAGTGTTTCAGCAATCTCTCCCTCTATTTCATTCATGTTTGCTCTTGGGTGATTTTTTATACAGGCTTCTATATAAAAAGAGGATACATGATTTGACAATGTGATTTATGCTGAAGGTACGGAACACAATTTAACTAGTTGAAGGCTTGCATTATTTGAAACATTATCAAGTACTGGGTTGTAATTTGTGATTAGTGGGTGGGTCACAGTTTTTATTTGGTCTATGCTGAAGACTTGTGTCTTGTCTGTAACTAAGTTAATTTCTATCATCAAAGAAAAAAAAATATTTCACTGCATACTTACTAGTCAATAAGTGGTAGCTCAAGTAATGGTTTCTTCCTCCTTTTCCCTTTGAAGCTATAATTATACCAAAGGGCATTGGTGCCGACCTTCCTCATCATTCGTCGAACACTGTCCCCAACGTTACTGCTGCCCATAGAAGTCAGATAGGACATCTGGTGAAGTGCATAAAAGCCATTTAAAAAAATCAGTAAATTAAATGACTTAATATAATATAGTTAAATGTAATGTATAATTTAATGTGTTCGCTGTATTGGTTGAAATAACAGATTACTTTTGAAGATATTAAGACCATATTATAATATATAAAATAATGAATAAAATACAATTTATTTAATTTGTCATTGTTTGTCATCAGTTTTAATTTTTAGACAAAGGTCTTCAAGAAGGGGCAGCTACTCTGTTTGATTTTCGATGACTGAGTCCAGTTTAAGGAGGAATCGGCTCTGGTCATCTGTTACACAGGAATTTCATTAATTACTCTTTATAGGGTTAATCATGATTTCTGCATTTAAAGATATAGTATACATATGTATCTGCATTTAAATGCATACATAACCATTTAAAAACGGTTTCCTGATAATAACTCATAGAATTATAATGTATGTCAGAATTTTTTTTGTATTTTTAATTTTTTTAAAGGAACACCGATATAAAAGACAAATAACAAACTTACTGGAGTCAGGGCTCTGCGACGTATGAGCTGGCTCTGTTGAAATTCGAGCTGTGCTTAAAGACAGTAACAAAATAAGTCGACAGCAAATCCATATTCATAATGCATGATTAAGGCCAACTTAAGAATTATTATTTTTATTTATTTATTTAAAAATTCTGCTTTAAGTCCTACAACAGTGTACTGAATCAATCAGCTACTAAGTAGTTGCCTGGTCTTAAACTTCCTCTTGCTGTTTTTTCTTAATTGTGAAGGGGTAATAATTAACCTTTTTTGGACAGTGAGACTGTGTAAAATAAGTAAAATAACAGTTTAAAGGAATAACAACATTACCACATCCTGACCAAAGCTATTTTGCTTGCTTTGCATTGTTAATTTGGCATAAGATGAAGTCACAATTCTATCTTTACTCCCCTCTTTTTGTATGCATTCAATGATAATGGCAATGGAGATCATGTTCTCATGTAACTAAATGGGCATCTTTATTTAATAATTATAATGATTCCAGTGTCTTATTTGACCTTGCCCCCACAAAAAATGAATCACATACTACTTATCTGTGAGGACATTTGACTGAAAGCTAGAGGTATTAGTAGGGGTACAACTGAGGAGCTGATTGAACAGATGAAACATTTGACTGCTCTTCTTCATCTAAATTACATGTGGAAGTACAGAATGCTTATTATTTTATTTAATGTTACAAAAAATCATTTGATTCTAAAAAAAGGTAACAATTGTGATGCAGTGCAGCATTATTAACAGCAGGAATGAAAATGATTATATGCTCACCATCGCGATTCTCGCTCTCTGATGAGATTTGGTACCGGCGTGGCTTCTTGCTGGGTCTCTGCATTTGTTCACTGTTACTCTGTGTATTGGATGTCATTTCTGCCCTCCGGACAAGCTGCAGTGCATTTATGTAGCTCCCTTTAAAAAAATAAATAAATAAATAGACACTTGTAAAGGGTATAGGATGGGCCCTATAGCCTGGAGGTCGCTGGTTCGAGTCCAGGCTATTCTATTGCCAAACGTAGACAGGAGCTCCCAGGGGGCAGCGCACAATTGGCCGAGCACCACCCGGGGTGGGGGGGGTTGGGTAAGGCTTGGGCTTATGTCACCAGGGTGTCCTCGGCTCACCAAATACCAGCTGTAGTCTGGCCGGGCGCCTGAGGGCTTGCCTGTAAGCTGCCCACAGCAGCGTTGTCCTCCGACACTGCAGCTCTGAGGTGGCTACACAGTGAGTCTGCAGTGTGAAAAAAGCAGTCGGCTGACGGCACATGATTCGGAGGACAGTGTGTGTTCATCTTCACTGCTCCCTAGTGCGGGGGTGGTAGCGGTGAGCTGAGCCTAAAAATAATTGGATAAGCCAAATTGGGAGAAAATAATAAAATAATTGGCAATTACTAAATTTAAAAAAAAAAAAGTACTTAAATGTCTAAAATCTCCTTGTAACCTTATAATTTACACAAATACCACTGATCCATACACCTAAAACTGACTTGTCACAATGCCCATAAAATGAACATACATTTTTTTTTTAAATTAAAATTAGTTTGATATATTTATTGCAATTAAAAAAAAAAATCTACAAAACTCCAATGATGTTTAAGATTTAGTACATTGTTGTAACTGTAATCCTACCTGTAAATGATTGGTAAAACATCCTGACTTTACAGTGCGAAAAAATGTCTATGAACCTTAGGATTTTCACATATTTTACGGATTTCAAACCTAAAATGTTATTAGATCTTAATCTAAGTCCCAAATACATGATACTTTTTCAACATTTATTTATCCACAAATGATTCAACATTCAATATCCATGCGTGAGAAAAATATGTGAACCTTTATATTCAGTAACTGGTGGCACCCTCTTGAGCAGCAATGACTTCAACTAAACGTTTCCTGTAACTGTTGGTTAGTCTCTCACATCGGTTTTGAGGAATTGTGACCCATTCCTCCTTACAGAACTGCTTCATCTTGGTGACATTTGAGGGCTTCCTTGCATAGACAGCTCGATTCAGGTCCAGCACAACAATTCAATGGGGTTTAGGTCCAGACTTTGACTAGGCCATTCTAAAACGTGGAATTTCTTCTACTGCAGCCATTCTTTTGTAGATCTGCTTGTATGTTTAGGATCATTGTCTTGCTGCATGACCCACTTTCGGTTCAGCGTCAGTTCATGGACGGATGGCCTGACGTTCTCCTCTAGAATCTTCTGATACAATGCAGAATTCATGGTTGTTTCAATGATGGCAAGCCGTCCAGGTCCTGAGGCAGCAAAGCAGCCCCAAACCATCACACTCCCACCACCATGCTTGACGGCTGGGATGAGGTTCTTCTGTTCGAACACAGTGTTTGACACATTAACCAAGGCGAGAGTGGCCTGCAGATCCTTGAATGTTACTCTGGGGTTCTTTGTGACTTCCTTGATGATTTTCTTGTTTGTTCTTGGAGTGATTTTGATAGGACGATCACTCCTGAGTAGAGTGACTATGGTCTTGAACTTTCTCCATTCGTAGACTGTCTGACAGTGGATTGGTGGAGCCCCAAATCCTTAGAAATTGTTTTGTAACCCTCTCTAGACTGATGAGCATCAATAACTGTTTTTCTGAGGTCCTCTGAGATTTATTTTGATTGTGGCATGATGTGTTTCTACACACCTGTATGGTGAAGACCAAACTTATAATGTTTCTGATCTTTATATAGGGTGGGGCCTCCCAAACTCCTAAACACCTGATTCCTATTATTCCCTTAATTGAGTTGAGAAAACCTGGGGTTCACTTACTTTTTTCACATACCCTGAATATTAATTACTCATTGTTTTTCTAATTTATACATCATTTTGTTTCAAAAGACATGGAATTGGTTAATATAAACGCTATTGGATATTTAAGAAAATATTGGTTTTGATTCAAGAAGGCTATCATGGTAAAACTATGGAATTTCTATAATTATTATTGGGGTTCAAAAATTTTTTCTCAGCAGCTAGGAAGGAAATTAAAAGAGAAGACCAAAACTGTGGAATTACTACCGGCACCTTGCAAAGGACCATATGGTAATAATGGAAATAATTAATCAAAACGAATGGCTGAAGACGTGGTGCACACGGGAAGGCTTCACCTATCTTGATCATTGGACCACATTCTACAACGAGGACTATCTGTATAGACGGGATGGACTGCATTTAAATAACAAGGGAACTAGTCTACTCGGAGAAAAGATCCTCGAGCAGGTTCGGAAGCATTTAAACTAGAAAGGAAGGGAGGAGAAATCAACAAAAAAACAGAAGGGAGACCGCATCAAAACAAGAACAACAACTCAGGTAAGACAACCATTAAATGTATTTATCTAAATGCTAGAAGTATCAGAAACAAAATTCTAGAACTTGAAGCTACTGCACTAACAGGTAACTATGATGTGATAGGTGTTACAGAAACGTGGTTATCTGAGAGTGATGGGGACGAATATAATATTTGTGGGTATACACTGTATAGGAAAGACAGGCAGGACAGAAGAGGAGGAGGGGTAGCGCTATACATAAGAAACAGTCTTGAAGCCCAGGTGTTAAACCTGGACAAAGAAAATAAAACCGAATCAATATGGGTCAGAATAACAGACAAAAATTCAAAAGGCATAATAATAGGAGCATGCTATAGACCGCCAGATTCAAACGGTGAGCACAATAATCTGTTATACAATGACATTAGAAATGTGTGTAGCAAAGGAGAAGCCATACTAATGGGGGATTTCAACTTCCCCCAAATAAAATGGGAAAACCCGGTGGGTAGCGCGAAGGATGAAATAGAAATGGTGGAAATGACAAATGACTGCTTCCTAACACAATTTGTCAAGGCACCGACTAGAGGGGAGGCATGCCTTGATTTAGTCTTTTCAAATAACGAAGATAGAATAACTAAAACAGAGGTCAGAGAACCACTGGCAAACTCAGACCATAACATGGTCTCATTTGAAGTGTTTTTTAAATCCCCAAAAGTAAAGACTAAAGTTAAGGTTTACAATTTTAGAAAAGCAAACTATGAAGGCATGAAACAGAGACTAACAGAAGTAGATTGGAGTAAAATAGAGAAAACACCCACAGAAGAAGGATGGTTGTTCTTCAAAAATGTAGTACTAGAGGCGCAAAACAATTACATCCCTAAAGTAGACAAATCTAAATGTAAAACTAAATTGCCAAAATGGTTTAATAGATCAATTAAAAAAAATATTCAGCGAAAAAAGGCACTTTACAGAGCATTAAAAAAGGACCAAAAAGAAAGTACGCAGAAAGAGTACACGGAACTGCAAACGCAAGTCAAAAAGGAAGTTAGAAAGGCCAAGAGAGAAATAGAAATGAACATTGCTAAGGGAGCTAAAACCAATTCCAAAATGTTTTTCCAATATTACAACAGCAAGAGAACATTCAAAGAGGAGATTAAATGTTTAAGAGATACAAATGGCAAAATCGTAGAGGAAGAAAAAAAAATAGCAAATATGTTAAATGATTACTTTTCACAAGTTTTTACAAAGGAAGATACTGACAACATGCCCCACATGTCATCCAGTTCCTATCCAGTTTTAAATAACTTTAGCATAACTGAGGCAGAAGTGTTAAAGGGACTAGGAGCTCTTAAAATAAACAAATCCCCTGGGCCGGATGAGATCCTCCCAGTAGTACTCAAAGAAATGAAAGAAGTAATTTACAAACCGCTAACCAAGATCATGCAGCAGTCTCTTGACACAGGGGTGGTACCGACAGGCTGGAAAATTGCAAACGTAATACCGATCCACAAAAAGGGAAACAAAACTGAACCAGGTAACTACAGACCAGTAAGCCTGACTTCTATTATATGCAAACTTATGGAAACTATAATAAGATCCAAAATGGAAAATTACCTATATGGTAACAGGGTACTGGGAGACAGTCAACATGGTTTTAGGAAAGGGAGATCGTGCCTAACTAACTTGCTTGATTTTTTTGAGGATGCAACATCCATAATGGATAATTGCAAAGCATATGACATGGTTTATTTAGATTTCCAGAAAGCTTTTGACAAAGTCCCGCACAAAAGATTAATTCTCAAACTGAACGCAGTTGGGATTCAATGAAACACATGTACATGGATTAGGGAGTGGTTAAACAGAAAGTACTGATTAGAGGAGAAACCTCAGAATGGAGTGTGGTAACCAGCGGTGTACCACAGGGATCAGTATTAGGTCCTCTGCTATTCCTAATCTACATTAATGATTTAGATTCTGGTATAGTAAGCAAACTTGTTAAATTTGCAGACGACACAAAAGTAGGAGGAGTGGCAAACACTGTTGCAGCAGCAAAGGTCATTCAAAATGATCTAGACAAGATTCAGAACTGGGCAGACACATGGCAAATGACATTTAATAGAGAAAAGTGTAAGGTACTGCACGCAGGAAATAAAAATGTACATTATAAATATCATATGGGAGATATTGAAATTGGAGAAGGAATCTATGAAAAAGACGTAGGAGTTTTTGTTGACTCAGAAATGTCTTCATCTAGACAATGTGGGGAAGCTATAAAAAAGGCTAACAAGATGCTCGGATACATTGTGAAAAGTGTTGAATTTAAATCAAGGGAAGTAATGTTAAAACTGTACAATGCACTAGTAAGACCTCATCTTGAATATTGTGTGCAGTTCTGGTCACCTCGCTATAAAAAAGATATTGCTGCTCTAGAAAGAGTGCAAAGAAGAGCGACCAGAATTATTCCGGGCTTAAAAGGCATGTCATATGCAGACAGGCTAAAAGAATTGAATCTGTTCAATCTTGAACAAAGAAGACTATGCAGCGACCTAATTCAAGCATTCAAAATTCTAAAAGGTATTGACAATGTCGACCCAAGGGACTTTTTTCACCTGAAAAAAGAAACAAGGAATGGGGGTCACAAATTAGACAAAGTAGATTAGACAAAGGGGCATTCAGAACAGAAAATCGTGAGGGTCTGGAATCAACTCTCTAGTAATGTTGTTGATGGGATCCTTCAAGAAGCTGCTTGATGCGATTCTGGGATCAATAAGCTACTAACAACCAAACGAGCAAGATGGGCCGAATGGCTTCCTCTCGTTTGTAAACTTTCTCATGTTCTTATGTTCTTATGTTCACAGTATATGTCAACCACCTTTCTTTGTCAGAGAACTCCCCTTTTTTCACCCTTTTAGTGGCACCTCCCTTAGGCGGCCAGTAGCAGTACAAACCCTGAAAGTTAAGATTACATTGACAAGTTTATATAATTCACATAGTTAAAGGTAATATATGTGCATGCATAAGTAGGGTGGTGTCACACATCACATATAAGAACATGTAAATTCAGTAATTAATGTAAAACTCACAACATCTTTTTCTTCCAGCGACGATTTAAGAACAACTTCTACAGCCCCTCTTAATAAATTCTACAACAGCATAGACATCAATCTGAAATGCTACAACATAATGTAAATATTTTATGTTAATTATCTACAAATACAGAAACTTAATACATACTTTTGAAGAAAAGAAAATGGTTATAATGCAGAAGCTTTTATGCTTTACTTAATTTTGCAGATTTCTTAGCAGGTTAACATTTAGAAAACATGCAATAAGGCTGCCAAATTACTCAAAATTAAAAACATTATTGTTCAGTAATTTTTACAATGCACGCAGAATTGTTAGGAACACAGCTTGTGTGTTATTGTCTTCCCTTATCATCATAGCCTTTCTTTCCAGTCTGTTTTCTGGAAGCAGTTTCTTGTAAGCATCTTGCATGTGAACACGATATGCCACAATGATACACGAGTCACAGGGTTGCATAAAGAGAACTTCAGCTCTCTGGTACACCCTGCACAGTACCATCTTGTTTTGGTGTTCATCTTTTTTGGTTGTTAGAGCCACAGCCACAGTAGGACATGTCACCTAGCTGATAAACATTGTTTGTTTTTTTCACATTAATGGTTGTTAAGTTGGCCTGTGGCTTAATGCATTGCTGTGCATTTTTCACTTCGTAGAGCCTTTTCACAATTTGAGCCAGTGGTTTCTTTCCAGAACGAACCATCCTTTTTATTTTCTGGTTGAAGTTTTCAAAGGAAAAGCTCTATACCTGTCAAGACTTCCAAATTACTGAATGTTATCTGCAATATGGAGCATACTGTGAACATTGTACACAAGAAACTCAGGGCCATATAGTTCTCATTCCTTGCTTACAAAGTAAACTAATAGTTCATGTGCATATGGATTGTACTCTTGAGCCAACCGAGGACAAGTAAGTAAGCACATTGCAACTGAGAGAGTCTTAAAATGCTGATACAGGTCATGTCTCAAGACACCTTTTAGCACAAGTTTTCCGGTGTACAACAGAAACTACCTGTACTATGTTGCCTTTCATCTAGCTATGTCTCCCAAACCTCTTGGTTTTCGCGCAAAGGTGTTTGGGACAGACCTTTGTAGCCGAAGAAGCCAGATGTTTATTATTGATACTTGTCCTATTGACATTCTTGTTTCTCTTTTGCCTCGCATCCATGTTAAGATTAGTTTCTTCATGACTCAGAGACAGGCTTGATGCATGTAAATTGCAAATGTCTTTACCATGTCGATTTAGAGGTCACAGAATGGAAAAGTTTGAAGGTGGTGTTCATCCTGGGCCTGATTTCTAAATGACCAATCATTGCAGGGCATAATGTTGTCAACACTTTGATAGGTCTTCCTGCCCAACCATACACCCTTTTGAGTACATCTCTCAGAGCCATAGTAGCCAGAGTACTGCTTAGTTCCTTTTACCATTGCTCTAGCTGGAGCATCACAAACAATGCAGTTTAACATCACTTCATTGGTCCTTCTATGGTACTGTAACCCATTTTGTAGCATAATTCCAATATATCTCACTGTATCCTGCAGAAAATCTAAATTTGTAGGTTTTGAAGTACCACATGTTAATGCTAAAGGAAAAAACAATAACTGGCAGTAACTGAACAGCACACAACACTGTCCAAAGAGCCGTTTTGGGCCTTTTTTAGAGCGCTTGAAAAGTGGAATTCCATCAATGTTTAAAGAGATTGCCACCCTTTCTCATTTTTTTTTTTGTTTCTGAAGGATATTTATCCAAATTCTTAATTAACAATTCCTTCACTCCTAAATAAACATACTCCAGGCCAGATTTCATCTCCACGTTTTTTTGAGTTTTCAGTAAAGTCCGTGCACTGGAGAGCAAGTCTGTTGATCCATGCTTGATCAACAGTTTCAAAAGATCATCTGCTGCATTATGCTTTATTTAATGTGTGGGCATCCATGATGCTATATCTTCAGCTATAGATTTCTCTTCTTTTTCTATATCATCTGGATCATCTTTTGAATATATGACAACGTGGTTGTCGATGTTGTCCAATATTTGTGCCTCACTAAAATTACCAACGTTGTGACATTCATCGTCCACGTTTTGCTTGACGCTGGAGGCATTATCCAATTCTAAATCATTTGATAACATGTCATCATTGACACTTTCATCACTCTGCACTGTTTGGACCGTTAAGAAATTAGTGATTTGAACGTAAGGTGAAAGGCCACTTAAGAAAAATAGAACGAAGAGCAAAAAAAACAGAGCAAAGTGAAAGGACATGTATACGTTAGCTGACTGCAAATTGAGAAAGAAAATAAATTATATATTTTTTAAAAATATATGGGATAAAGTGTTACATGAGAGGGAATGACATATGTAGATAAAATGCTTACCGGTGTCCGGGAAAATAAGTAGCATGGAGACACTTGTATTTTCAAGCCTTTCTGTGCATACCATTCTGAATTTCAGATTTATTTCCAGTTCTCTTTTTATTATTTTATTTATGTACAATTGTTACAAAATATCACATAACAGTTCATTAACACCAAATTCAAATAAGAGCAAGTAAATGTAATTTTAATTAAAACTTAAAAAAATATTTTTACAGAATTCTGTAGATACATTTACATTTCAGGTCAAATTCATTTCCCAAATACAGAGAAAATAGTTTTGGGAAATGATGGGAAAAATCACGTGTAAATGTTAATGAGCGTGTTTACCCTTAACTATAAATATTGGAGGGGAGCAGGTACTTAATAAGCGGAATTGGGCTTGTTTTTGAGTCGCTGGTTGGAGCTTGCATATACACCCATACTCTAACATGGGTTCACTTGTTTTGAAAGGCTTTTTTTTCTTGTGAGACTTGGCAACACTGCTAACCTTTCCCGTCTGTCTCACAGGCAGTCACTGTATTCTGAACACCTCATTTTGTTGTTGACAAGAGTTTGTGCTGGATACAGCAGACAGTGACAATTTTGGGATCAAACTAATGCTGCACTTCAGTCCATTTCATCAGTATCCGCCACCTCCCTTTCAAGTGCCCACTACCTGTATCTGATAGACATACACTACAAAGTGGTATGTCACATTGCCAAGACAACAGGCCCTCAATTTCTAAACAAAGCCTGATGTAACCTGCCATATCAATTGACCTGCACTTAAATTCATGATGGTAGTGTTCCCAAGTGCAACAACCTGAGAGAAAGAAAACTTTTCATTTCCCAAACATTTTTCCATTTCCCAAATAATTATTATAAGGGTGTGATGGTATATTTGTATATTTTCACATATAAATCAAATTTTTCATAAACCTACATTTATTTACGCATTTTATGTATACAAACCTGATATATCAGTGAACACAATTTAAAGCAGGGACATTGTTGGTTATTATGACAGCAAACTATTGCAACTATTTTTTTTTTTTTTTTATCCCAAATTTCATACAGGGTAATGTTTTAAAAATAATCTCTGAAACATTCACAGGAAATTTTACTAGTATTTAAAAAATGAAAAGCAGAACATAGTCATCCTACACTGTCAAATTACAATTTGACAGTGTAGCATATGTGTTCCGCAATTTGGGTTTTTTTAATACTAGGAAATGTCCTATGAATGTTTCGGAGGTTCTTTTTAAAATATTAACCGGTATGAAATCGAGGAAAAGAATAATGTCCCAATAATATCCCTGCTATTAAATTTAAAATGTATATATCAAGTTTGAACTCTAAAAATAAATCAGTAAATGTATATGTGAAAATACACAACTAATGTTATACCATCATAATCTCACAATAATCCTCCAGGAAACTGAAACATATACAGTTTTCTTTAGGGGGGAAAATCATTCAAATTAATAGCTAAATGTAATTTTAAGCACACGTTACATCAGGCTTTATTTAGAAATCGAGGTCTTATTGTCATGGGAACGTGACATTCCACTTTGTAGCGTTTGTCTGTCAGCAGTAGAGAATTTAGTCTTAGAACTTTGAAGTACCTGAGGTGACCCAAAGGCGAGCGTCCTGGTAGAATCTTTAGCCTCACATGTAAGTCTAAAAATTGAGCGTCTTAAATACCTGAGGTGACCTACAGATGAGAATATATAGGGCAAGGAATAAATACATGGATTAAAATTAAAGTACGATGATCAGTCACAAAGCTTTTATACTTGGGTCATGCATACACAAATACATTATATGAACCCTTGTAAAACACACACACAGGGACGTAAATGTTTCCAAAGATAACAGTTGTTTCCCTTTCAACTGAATGACAACCATTACCGAATGGAAAAGAGCCCTATCTGACCGTCAATCACTGAGCATATATAAAAAAAACCTGCCCTACCCTCCCACCTCCTGTTGAAGAGGGACGTCCTCACAGTAACATATCGTAAGGAGACCCACTGGCTCGCGGCGTCATCCTCTATGCTGATTTAATCGGCCACAGTGACCAAAAAAAAAAAAAAAAAAACAGCTCGGCCCTATCGTCCCTCTTAAGCCTCGGGCTCTCCTACCAGGCCGACTAAATCAACACGCTACGCAGTACCCGGCACCGATTGATTTGGCCCCAGTGAACCTCTTCATAGCTGTCTACAGCCCAGCAACTACCGCGCTACCCATCGGCACCGATTGACTTGGCACCAACCGCGCTCTTCTCGACGCCGATTCTGGCACCGACTGATTCGGCACCGGTGAATAGCTTCAGGGCCATCTAAAGCCCGGCACCGACGACGCTACACATCGGCACCGACATTGGCGCCGATTCACACAGCACCGACCACTCAGTACCGACAGTGCTCTCTCAACACCGATCCCGGCACCGAATGATTTGGCAACAGTGAATCGCTTAGGAGCCTTCTACACCCCAGCACAAACGCGTTCCTATCAGCCCTGTCTAAAACGCCATGTCAGTGCAGTCGACTGGGTCCTCCACTGGTTTCCACCAGTGTGACCAGTGCGCAGCAAAGCTGCCCAGGCAGGACAAGCACCGGTCCTGCGGCAGATGCTTAGGGCCAGAACATGCGACCAAAGCACTGGCAGGTGAGCTGGACTGCTCTCCATGCAGGAAGTTCTCTAGAAGAACTAAGCGCCAAAGAGCAGCCCTATCCCCAGCAAAGTCTCTCTCATATTTTCAAGGGTAACATAACATAATATAAATGGACGTGATATTCAATTAGATTTTCAATCAACATTTGGGTAACATTGAGCAAGAAACCAGCTGTTTCAAATTCATTAAATATTAACATTAATATAATATGCAATTACATATCTATTTAAGATTAATTTATGCCATGCAATATAAAGCATTACCAAAATGTATCTTTTATAAAATGCAACAACTAAGGGTTAGCTGTCTGATAAGCCTGACCCTCTTTACATTCCACTGACATTCCAGCATCGTCTTTTAGAGTTTTAGACTTTTCTTAAAGTGAGTAGGTTACTATTAATCAATAATGAAATTGAGATTGTCTGTATTAAAGTAAGAAAGATCACCACACCAACGTCTGAATAGTTGTCTGTAACAAATGAAATGTTTGGAAGCACATTCATATATGCAGCATGGTATAAAATAAAGCTGCTTCTTGGCTAGAATATTAAGAAAAAAATATTGTAATGTTTTGTTGGGCACATTGTTTTAGTGGAATTTACACAGCAAAAGTTAAAGAGCACTCAAAACTTCAGCTGAATGTTCAGTATTCAAATTGCTCTTAAATTCAATTACTAAATTTATTTATCAATTCAATTATATAAATATCCTTATATTAATATCCTTAAATTATAAAATATCCTTACCTTGAGTTTCTTTCGTTTTGATTGAAGAGGATAAAAAATAAATACTCTTACCTGTCTACCTCGAGTGGTCAGAACATTCGGCAGAATTTTATGTTTACATACACAACCAATCAAAGGACACAAACTGGGCTGTTGTCTGGAATCTGATTGTCATTGCATATACGGTAGTATTATATTGATTAGAGAAAACAATATATTAAAATGAGAAAAGATAGGCCTACTGCGCTTTATCTTGAGTGCACGTCACATGCTACTATGGATCTTAAGGGTTTGTAAAATCTCTCTAATTATTACTGGGAAAGTATTCCCAAAAAAGTGGCACACGACCCATATTTTACAATAGTATGTTTTGTCTTGCTAAATATTTGACACTTTTTTTGGATTCACATTTTTTCTTTTTATCAATATATGGTTTAAAAATTTACTGCTTACACCAAAGTTTCACAATAAAGTGAGTCCTCACTCAGTTGTATTGGGAAAATTCTATATATATATATATATATATATATATATAAGATATATATATAGTATATCTATAATATTATATAGATATATATATATATACAAGTTCATGAGGGTGGGCCCCTCCTGTGAAATTATAAAAAAAAAAAACCTACCTTGAAAAATGTCTGTGTAACTGTCACCCACTTCTACGACTTTGCTCGAGCATTTTTTTGAGTTAAACACTGGAGCCTTGTGCGCGTGGATCTTTTTTTTTTTTTTTTACTTTTTATACTTTTTGTAATTAATTACATTTATTATAGCCACGTTTTATTTCATTATACATAACATATTATTGTATACTGTTATATAATAATAACAACAGCACATACATAATTATTGTATATTACAAACACCACCATACCAGACTTTTCCATAAAATAATAACATTAGGTTATTACCATAACCCTGGTTCCATGAAAAGAATGACAACCATTACAAAATGGGAAGGGCCCTCTCTGACCGTCAATCACTGAGCATATATGAAAAAGCTGCCCTATCAGGGCCCTGCTCTGAGGAGGAAGTCCCTCCCACCTCCTGTTGAAGAGGGTCATCCTCACAGTAGCATATTGCCATTTTATTTTGAAATTAGAGGTCAGCTTGGGACACAACCTTGAAGGGTAACAGTTGTCATTTTTTTCAGGGAACCAGGGTTATGGTAATAACCTAACATTCCCTTTCAAGTGGAATGACAACTATTACCGAATGGGAAGCTGTACCAAAGCTGTCGTGGCTCCAGATTACCTACAGCACAGCCTCGCGGGAATAGCGTCAGAGCTCACGTGACGCCTAAGGGCATGCAACACCCTAGAGCCCAGAGAGGGCCTCGCTCGGTTTGCTGTAAAAACGCACAAATGTCTGACTACCTGTCCATGTAGCTGCATTGCAAAGCTCATCCGAGGAGGTGCCATGAAAGAGAGCCCACGAAGTCGCTTGGCCCCTGGTAAATGGGATGTAATGTTCCCCTGCAAGGGAGAGTCTGTCTGTTCATATGCAAAGCGTATAGCATCTGCCATCCAGTGCGCAAGACGTTGCTTCAAAAGGACCTGACCTCTAGAGTGGGACCCATAGCAGACAAACAGCTGGTTGCACTGTCTCCAGGACGCCATTCTATCCAGGTAACAGCGCAGGGCCCGGACCGGGCAAAGCATGTGCTGTCTACGGTCCTCCTCTGACTCGTGCGGGGGAGGTCTGAAAGTTTCCAAAATCACTGGTTGTTTAATGTGGAATAATGAAACCACCTTTGGCAAAAAGGCTGGATTTGTTCTTAATGTCATCGCGAGTCATTCCCAGTGAAAGCCATACATGTGTCATCGATGGACAGTGCATGAAGCTCACTTACTCGTCTGGCAAATGTAATGGCTATTAAAAACGCCACTTTCAAGGAAACAGGGTGCAGCTCTGCTGATGCCATGGGCTCAAATGGGGGACCTGTAACCCCCTCCAGTACCAGTTCTAGATCCCATTTGGGGACCATGCTTTTCATGGGAGGGCGAAGCCTCCAAGCCCCTTTCAGAAATTTCATTTTAGCGTCAATTTTATCATGGCACACTGATATTGTTGCCAGGTATACCTTCAGAGTGTACGCGGATTTTCCCGCATCAAACTAGTGTTGTAAGAAGGTTAGCATTTTCTCAGTAGGGCAGGTCACTGGATCGTGACCCTCAGCAATGCACCAGTCCTGGAAAACTTTCCATTTATATGAATACTGCCCTGATGGAATGCAAGTTTCTGTGCGTCCAGGACAGGAGTCTGCGCTGTGTGAAAAGAGAACCACTTTTATAGTTTATGTAGGCTACCACTGTAGTGTTATCCATCCGGTCCAGCACATGTTTTTGTTCGCTAATTGCTGGCAAAAATGAAAAAGCGCCAGGGCTACTGCTTGCAGCTCTTGGGCATTTATATGCGCTTGCTGCCAATGTCCCTTCCACTGACCTCTTATTCCCCTCCCATTCCAGACCGCTCCCCGCTCCGTAGTGACAACTTTCCTTCTGTGAGGGGAGCCGAGGGAAGAGCTGAGGCGCAAATTGCCAGGGCGGAACCACCACTCCAGTGTCTTCCGTCATTGTCTGGATACTCGTACCAGCCCGTACCGATCTCGGACCGGGTGCACCTTAAGTGTATTTACCCAGGCTTGAAGTGGGTGCATTCTCAGCAACTCTAGGGGAAGGATTCTTGAGACGGCTGCCATCAGCCCCAACAACCTTTGATATGTTCTGTCCTGTAGAAGAGCAACCTCTCTGAATTGGGAGAGTATGACTTCCAATGACCGATTCCTGTCTTCTGACAGCGAGGCAAACATGCTCACAGAGTTCAGTTTGATCCCCAGGAACACTGTTGACTGAGTTACAAAGTTGCTCTTCTGTTGAATTATGGAGAGCCTTAACTTCGTCATATGATCTATGACCTGTCTGGTGTGTGCCTTGGCACATGCTTTGGAAAGCGTGCAAACTAGCCAATCGTCCAGGTAGTTCAAGATCTGAATACCCCGCAGCCTGAGTGGAGCCAGTGCTGCATCCATGAACTTTGAGGCCAAATGGCAGCATGCAGAATTTGTACCCTCTGCCTTGAAAGGCTGAGCGCAGATATTTTCTGTGTGTGGGACGGATCAGGACATGGAAGTAGGCATCTTGCAGATCAATCGATGTGAACCAGTCGCCCGGCTGGACGGACTGGAGGATACATTGTGCAGTTAACATGTTGAACTTCCTTTGTTTGAGGAACATGTTGAGGACTGAGGTCCAGAATAGGTCTGAAACTGCCACCCCTCTCGGGCAGCAGGAAATTCCTGGAGTAGAAGCTGCTGAGGGCATCTCTTGGGTTTACCAAGCGTACAGTGTTTTTCTGTTGAAGACTGGCGATCTCCTGTTGAAGGAGAATCACACCCACTGTTTCGACGGTGGTAAGGAGCACACCCTTGAAGGATGGAGGGCCTAAGCAGAATTGCAGAGTGTAACCATGTCTCATTGTCAATAGCACCCATGAGTACTAGGTGCAGCCTTGCCATGGGCCATGTCCATTGGTTAGTCCGGTTGTGAGAGGGGTTGGTGGCAGCCGGAGCCCCTCAGGGGCGGTCTCCCTTGGGCTTGGGAGGGGGCGGATCTTTCTTAGTTCCCGGCCTCGGTCTCCAGCTGGAGAACCAGTTACCCCTGGCCAGCGGTGGTCCCTTGCCACCGACTCTTCCTCTGCCTACTTGTTTGTTCTGGGGTGGAGGGCGGCGTTCAGGCTCAGTTGCTTCTGCAGGCTGTGAAGGCCACCTTGGGCGCTGGCGGAAAGCAGGAAGGCGAGATAATTTGAAAGTAACCTTCGTGGCCTTGTGGGACCTATCAAGACTCACATCAATGGTCTGCCCTGGTGTTATCAGGGCATCCCATAACGCCACTTTCTCAGTCTCCATGACCTTGGCTTGTGTTAGCCATAAATGCTGGTGAGCAGCCACCAGCGCCACTAGAGTCCTCCCTGATGCCTGACCCAACTTCTCTATCAGGTCAGTCATCACCCCAGTCACTGCTTGGAGCTCCCCTGCGTCCATTTCTGTTGCCGTTTCCTGCATCCTCGCCGCTAGCTGGGTCTGGTAGAGCACCAGAATAGCCATTGCATTTGTCGTTCGCACTGACAGCGCTGCTGATGCATATGCTTTTTTGAGCATGGTGTCAGTAGTTCTGCAAGGCTTGGATGGGCAGGTCGGGTCTTTGTCCCCTCTGGTGAAGATGGATCCCTGCACCAGTACTGTGACCTTCTCCCCGATGGTGGGGAACGTGCCTAGGCCCGCTTCTTGGGCTCCTGCAGTGTGTAGCAGGGACTCCGCTGTTCTGGAGGCTGAGGGAGCAGACGCCGGGTTGCTCCAAGATGAACAAACCAGCTCCAGAAAATCATGGCACAAGGGGAGGGCATGTTGTGGGTGCCCTTTCTGCTTTAAGAAGCGGTTCCCCTTCCCCTCCTGTTCTGCTGACCAGGAAACATCCATGGCAGCAGCTGCACGCTGCATCAGGGCGCGGAACTCCTCCCTCTGCGATACATGCAGAAGGGACGGTATGGAGCTTCCCGCTGTGGCCTGCCCAACTGACGTGGCGGGGTCAGACACATCCGACCTTGATGCTGTAAATGACAGCTTGCCTGGGCTTGGAAGTCATGTGCCGGGGATGGAGAGCGGGACTGGGGAAGCTGGGGCTGCCCGGTGGCGGGGGGCAGTCTGCCCTGAGGCTTGAGCAGGGTCTCCAGCATAGTCTGCTGTGCCTTCACTGTCTCAGCCATCTCCTCAAATCGTTGCTCGGCTGAGCTCTAGCGTCTCCGTTGCGGCTCAGATGGGGAGCACCTGTATGGGAAGGGGGACCGGTACCTCCTCGGTGACCATGAGGAACGTCCCCTCGAGCGATTTCACCTAGGTGGCGACCATCTCACCTCCATAGAGGGGTGCCCATGCCTCTGCACTGGTGGTGGGGAAGGTGAGGGTGACCCCGGGGTATGAGGGAACTCCCTGAGAGGGGTCCTACAGGGATGTCGTGAGCAAGGGGAGAAGGGACTTTCCATCCCAGACTTCACAGAACGTCACAAAGCCTGTACCCCAACTTGCTTCACAAACTGAATAGCAAGCTAGTGAATGTAATGATAACAAAGGACAGTTCACTAAAGTGAAAGAGAAGGAAAAAGAATCCAAATGTGGCTGAGCTGTCAGATAGTGTGCTGGAACTAAACTCAAGAGCAGAGAGTCAGGAGGTCGCTGCGCTGGATACAACTACTGGCTTAAAGGTTGTGGAGCATGGAGATGATCTACAGCCACTGTTAATTGATGGGCTGGAGTCCGGTCTGGCAGATGCACTGACATGTCTGGTGGAAAAGGTAGAGTCCACCCTGACAGACTCACCAGAAAGGATGGAGAAGTCTGTAGCAACGGAAAGGAGCAGCGAGGACACGAAGCAAGCTGGGGAGAGTGAAGTTGAAGAACTTGAAGAGATGTATGAGACAGAGGACTTTTTATCTTCTTCTGATATCTTTGGCAGTCAACCTGCCAGAAAATATATATACACGATAGAGAAAATAAATAGTTTTTTGGACATTACAAAAAGCAAGAAAGGTGTAGAAGTTAAACATTACTTCCGTGAGTTAAAACTGTTTTTATACTTAGTACAGATAACTTTTAAAAAAGCAATGTTAGTTGAATTAAGTCAGCAAATAAGATTTAGATTAAAGCAGTGGTGGCCAATACGTGGATTGCTATCCACAGGTGGATAGCAAAAGATTTTTGGTGGATCTCGGAACAAATCAGAACAAGTACTAACATAAAAGCATACAACAGTTTTTGAAATGGCTAATGGGGAGAGCCTTCTGTGTTGTCCAGTAACACAGATTAAGATATCAGGACACAGGACAGTTTCTGCATATGAAAATAAAAAAATGCTTGTGCGAACATACATTTTAATTTAGGCGCACGTGTGCGACTAGAAATTCCTACAAGTTGACTATAAAAATTAAACGTGTTTTTTTTCCAGCTGAAAGTAATATATATATATATATATATATATATATATATATATATATTAAATAAATAAATATAAAAAAACCTCACAGTCGGATCTAACTCCCATAGCTCGTAATTAGGCTTGTTACTATTCGATTTTTATTTTTTTGCCAAATCGCGATTAATATCAATGTTTATTTTAGAAAGAATTTCCCAGGCTTTTTTCGATCTTTATTTTTCAACTCAAGCAGAGAATGGGTGAAATTGACTTATGACTTCTTCTTGCAGCATCTGCACCTCTTGTAGTTTCTGTAGTAGATGTTTCATGTCAATGCAATATTGTACTAGTATGGTGGAAACAATGTTGCAAGATTGAAGAATCAATTGAGTGGATTATTTGTTATTTAATCTGTAATATTATTAAGGACCACTGTATGTGCTGCTTCTACTAAATTGAATACTCAATTGATGTCATAATTATGTTATGTAGACCTTCTATGATTTAGTTACACATTTTGCAGTTATCAATATTTAAAAGTTGCTTTGTCTTAATTAGTAATACCCCTAATTTGCACTGACTCTCCTGATCAGCTAATTCAGCGATGATCAACTTTTCACTGTCTGACAGTTCAGTTCAGAGAATGAAAGCAGTATACGGTATTGCAGTGATCTTGCCTGTGCCTGCTGCTCCCAGACTGTTTATTCTCCTGCTTTTCCTGTTCCTGATTGCCGTACACTGTGTTGGGCAATCACCCTTCCCATCATGCCCTGTGGCAGTTCAAACATGTTTACTGGTTTGGGACAAAAGCGTATATTATCTTCCATTTAATTTGCTAATTTAATCCATGCATTTTCTATTTGACTGGATACGCATTATACGGTAAATACTATATTTGCAACACCTCTGCCTGCTCACATCCGGTTTAAGAGAGAGCACGAAGGAGAGAAGCACAAACTAATAAAAGTTAACGGAGAGATTAGAAAAAGGTTTGTTAATTTAGATGAGTGAAGTATCAAAGTTTGACAGCCAAGGAAATTGATTTTTTTTTTGTTTTGCCATTAATTATTATATTTAGTTATTTGTGTATTCATTACGTTTTATCCTTGGGTTATTATGAAAAATGTAAATTTAAAGTTAGTTATTTTTTTAAAGGCTGTATTAGGCCTACTTCCCAACAAATACTGAAAGGTTGTTTTACGGTGATATATATACACATGATATATATATATATATATGTATATATCTATCTCCATATCTATATATATATATATATATATATATATATATATATATATATATATATATATATATATATATATATATATATATATATATATATATATATACACACACACACACGTATATATATATATATATATATATATATATATATATATATAATATATATATATAACGTGTTGGTGTGTATATATATATAGATATATATATATATATATATAAACCATATTTTGAAACTTGAATTGAAATTTATTTTTACAGTAGCCTACAATAAAACAGTTCAGAATGTTTGGCACAAGGATACAGCCTGTTTAGCACATTACAGGACACTTATATGAGACTGACATCCTACCTTATTTTGAACTCCTGGAGCCCCTCTATCAGGCTGACTCAGGGAAAATTCAGTCGCTTTTTTGTTTGGGCACTGGACTATTACGGTAGTGCTGCTGGCCAGCACTGATCTGCACGCCAGTCACAGCAATACAGCTTTCAATACAGGCCAGTCACAGCAGTACAGCTTTCAATACAGGCCGCTCGGCACTTCCGGGACATCTAGCCCCAGGTGTCCTGGCACTCGGCACTCAGCTAGTTTCAACCCCTTCTCATTTTGCATACACTAATCCCTTTGCATGTATACTTACCTCAGCCACTAAGTATGTTTAAAGCTAAATACTGTGAGTGGTTATAGTGGTTTACTGGATGATCTACACAAGAAAAGCCTGTTTTCAAAAAGTTTTTATTTTCAAAATTAAATAAGCAACATAAAATTGTTAAAATTGGTAACAAAATTGTTGGAGTGCCTTTCGATAGTATTTCCACACTTTTTTTTTTTTTATCCAACACAAGCCCTAAACTTATCATTTATAATTGTAAGTGACACTTCACATACCAGCCATTAAAGTATTCATGATTTAAGATTTGTTTATTTTAGTAGTTTTAAGTACTGTGTTTAATTACTGTGTCTTTTATGATTTATGATGATGGAATTGGTGTGATTTTTTAATGTATTGACAGATTTTAAATTGTGTGTTTTTTGTTTTTGTATTATCTGCTTGTCAGAGACTCTGTAATGAAATCACAGTGTAATGAAATACAGATATCATGAGTGACAAACTTATATCATCCAGAGTCTGTCCCAGAGCGATTGAGAGAAGACAAGGTATAGTCTATAGTTTAATTAGAGTTTCATGATTATTGAGAGACCTTTGTTATCTTTATAATAGATGGAAATGTAGGCCTAAATGGATAAATAATGATAAATACTGCATCACCCAGTTTCAAGGAAGCTGATGCGTTTCATTAAAAAAAGTAACTGTTCTGATGAATGTATTAAAATCAAATGAAAAGAAAAGCGTAATAATTGACCTTGTAACCTTCATTTCAAACCTTCTTTGTCACATTATTTTATTGTCCATGTGTATTTGTGTTCCTTATTTTACAAAACTGTCCTATATTTTGTGTAGTTCTGTACGCATTCCATGTAGAATACTGTGTCTCTCCAAAATATTCAATACAGTGTGTGTGTTAAAATGAACACAAAAGGTAATTATACTCAGTAATGTGTAAAAAAAAAAACCAACACATTATGAGCTGTTTTCAACACATTTGTATATAATTCAGTGTGGTAATGACTAATTGCAGAGTTTCTAATATTATAATAATATTTTTGTCCTTTTATGAAGGATTATTGAGTCATACATTGTTTTAATATTTTTGTCCTTCTTGTTCTTGAAGGTTGATGCTGAAACTGTCCTGGGAATTGACGACCCAACACTGTCTAAATACATTGAAAAGTTAGGTGACAGAGTTTCACTGAGGAATTTCTGTGCTTCATCTCAGTAGTCTTTAAAGAAGAAAAGCACCAGAAATATGCAGCTTTTTGAAGTCTTAAAGAGCAAACTTGCCAGAACTGACAAAGTTTCAGAAAACAAACCATCTACCAGTACGGATGAATGATTTGAATGCAAAGGTCTGGGTAAATCAGAGCGAAAACCTACTCGACGAGTTGAGTTTGGATGGATCCATAACAAAAAACAATTAAACAAAAGTCAGAAAACGTCAGGGAGGTGGGACCCGTAAGATTGATGCATTAAAAAAAAATTAGTTACTTGCGGTTGGAAAAGACATATTTTTTCCAAATGAACAGTCTACAAGGGTCTTATCGGTGAATTCATTGATTTTAAAGAAACAACTCTCCCAGGCAACATCACTGTTGCAGATTGTTATGATAGTTTCAAAACAGGCCTTGTGACATTTCACTTGCATACAGTTGAAGTGCTATTGATCCAGTCGGTAATTTAGGAGATGGAGATTTTATACTGGATGATCTAAGTGATTCTGAAATTCAGTAAAATCTTGGGACGACTTCTATCAGCACAAACAGTGACTTGGACAATACCATTCCTGTCACACCTTTTGAAATGACCATTCATCACGGCCCAATGTCTTTCACTGAGATTTGCAGTAACTTCAAGGATCCCACCATCTTAAACAAACAAATAAACATTGTGCACATTTTGACAAATGGTGACATTGAAAAAGCACATGATATGGGGGGTGTATTAAAAGATACAGACAGAATTCTGGGAGGATTTCTATAGCAAATGCACTGTTGGGAGGGATGTAAAGGTCCCATGTATTCATCATAACTTAGACCGAGAAGAATGGAAAGCCATAGGCAGAGTGCTGGAAAGCCATGGGGTACTGGCCAATAAAGCTATCAAAAACATTTATTCGTCACTGCCTCTTCCCAGAACTTGCGATTACCAATGAGCAGCTACTTGATGACTTCTATGCTTTCATTGGTATGTGAAAGAGTTGGATAACTGAAAGTTATGTGTCTTTCTTCGCCTCTGCACTCGCTTGGATGTATTGAACATTGACAAAATCGCAGTAGAGTTGGTACCAATGACGGACTTTGAATGAAGGCCAATTGGACACAGCTGTGGGTGTTTGTTGCAGCTTGGATACCAGTACGACAACTTCATAGAATTCAGAAGTGAATTAGAGAGCAATATTTGGGTAATGGACTTGACGTGAGTGAACTACAGAAAATGATAATTTTAAAGGGGAAAGTTGTTTTTGTGTGTGTTTGTTTGTGTTACATGTCCCCATAACTTGCTACAGCTGTTTAAGTAAGGTGTTTGTATTGTTTTTTTTTTGTACATCCTGACCACTTTCTTACGCTATTAAATTTCTGTCCACTGTGCTCTGTTTCCAAGATGGCTTCACATGTACGCTTCAGAAGAACTTCAGAACTACATTTCCCATCACCCCATCATACATATGTGAGCAGGAGGATAACTAGAAATGTACAGTACTGTGCAAAAGTTTTAGGCAGGTGTGAAAAAATGCTGTAAAGTAAGAATGCTTTCAAAAATAGACATGTTAATAGTTTATATTTATCAATTAACAAAATGCAAAGTGAACAGAAGAAAAATCTAAATCAAATCCATATTTGGTGTGACCACCCTTTCCCTTCAAAACAGCATCAATTCTTCTAGGTACACTTGCACATAGTTTTTGAAGGAACTCGGCAGGTAGGTTGGCCCAAACATCTTGGAGAACTAACCACAGCTCTTCTGTGGATTTAGGCAGCCTCAGTTGCTTCTCTCTCTTCATATAATCCCAAACAGACTCGATGATGTTGAGATCAGGGCTCTCTGGGGGCCATACCATCACTTCCAGGACTCCTTGTTCTTCTTTACGCTGAAGATAGTTCTTAATGACTTTTGCTGTATCTTTGGGGTCGTTGTCATGCTGCAGAATAAATTTGGGGCCAATCAGATGCGTCCCTGATGGTACTGCATGATGGATAAGTATCTACCTGTGTTTCTCAGCATTGAGGAGACCATTATTTCTGACCAAATCCCCAACTCCATTTGCAGAAATGCAGCCCCAAACTTGCATGGAACCTCCACCATGCTTCACTGTTGCCTGCAGACACTCATTCGTGTACCGCTGTCCAACCCTTCGGCAAATAAACTGCCTTCTGCTACAGCCAAATATTTCAAATTTTGACTCATCATTCCAGAGCACCTGCAGCCATTTTTCTGCACCCCAGTTCCTGTGTTTTCGTGTACAGTTGAGTCGCTTGGCCTTGTTTCCATGTTGGAGGTATGGCTTTTTGGTCGCAAGTCTTCCATGAAGGTCACTTCTGACCAGACTTCTCCGGACAGTAGATGGGTGTACCAGGGTCCCACTGTTTTCTGCCAATTCTGATCTGATGGCATTGCTGGACATCTTCCGATTGAGAAGGGAAGTAAGCATGATGTGTCTTTCCTCTGCTGCAGTAAGCTTCCTTGGCCGACCACTGCGTCTACGGTCCTCAACATTGCCTGTTTCTTTGTGCTTCTTCAAAAGAACTTGGACAGCACATCTGAAAACCCCTGTCTGCCTTGAAATTTCTGCCTGGGAGAGACCTTGCTCATGCAGTACCTTGTGGCTTGTTACTGTGCTCAGGTTTGCCATGTTGTATGACTTTTGACAATAAACTGTCTTCAGCAACCTCACCTTGTTAGCTGAGTTTGGCTGTTCCTCACCTAGTTTTATTCCTCCTACACAGCTGTTTCTGTTTCAGTTAATAATGGTGTTTCAAACTACATATTGAATTGATGATCATTAGCACATGTTTGGTATAATTGTTTAATCATACATCTGACTATATGCCTACAAAATCCCTGACTTTGTGCAAGTGTACCTAGAAGAATTGATGCTGTTTTGAAGGCAAAGGGTGGTCACACCAAATATGGATTTCATTTAGATTTTCATTCACTAGAGGGGTTAAGAATATCATATATAATAAACTCCAAATCAGCATAATATATTTCTGTGTTATTCTTGTTATTTCTTGTACAGATAATAAACGGGTGTCATGCACTACACGTACTGTGTGTGATTATATATAATGTGTGTATATATATATATATATATATATATATATATATATATATATATATATATATATATATATATATATATACATACACGCACACACACACACACACACACACACACACACACACACACACACACACACACACACACACACCTATATGCTTTTATAATCACAAACATACATTTTTTAAAAAAATGTATTTTATCTTACCTTTTCAATACAGATTCATCTATGGATGCCTCCTGTAGCTCTCTCATGAACAAATCACTTCCATCTTCATTATCTGACTCTGATGACACTGTTATTTTGGAAACTGATGATCACATGGCTCCCTATGAAAAACATAAAACATGATGCTGAAGAGGCTAAAACAGTAAGTTCCTGTTATAAACTAAGGACCCCTGTAAATTGTAGTATTACTGATAAAGATGGGGCATAACCCCACCTAACAATTAAAATATCAAGCCAAGTTTGAAACTGTACGTTCATAGTAAATATGTTTAATTTAGAAACACATCAAATAAAACATTATCCATAAGTATCTAGTTTAAATTGCACACTTAGCTGGATGACTACTTTGAAAAAGGCATAGAGGTGTCTAAAAAAAAAAAAAAAAATCAAGTTAAAAGGTTTTGTTGGAAAACATGGATCGAAAATTGATTAGGAGTTTGCTACGCATGTGGACTGGTAGAGCTATACTGGTGTTCTTTTCTGAAAAGAGACTAATATTGCAGATAGCAGACTGTTTGGTTCAAATTGCATGTACTGCTAACAATTGATAGAGATGTTGCTTCTACAAGCTCTTGCCCAACATTGACTGCAAGATAACGAGATAACAATGCTGTGGACTAGAAGGGAACAGGCTCTAAAACTTCAGAGAGATCGAAAGAGATAATGCCACTAGGATCAAAGGGGGTCGCAAGAAGATAACAAAAGGCAGATGTATGGACCTTTTGTCTCCAGGAGTGTGAAGAATGCAGAGGTTGTCACACTAGTTGTTGTCGCACTAGACTACACACACAGACACACACACACACACACTCACACAATAAATTAAATTACCTTTGCAATTTGTTAAGTGTCAGAGAAAGGGGAGGTGGACCATCTATACAGAAGGGTATTTAATGTCATGCAAACATTGTAATGATGAGCATTCTGTTTGTCCTGTACCTGGGACCAGACTCCCTGCATATTTCAATAAACCTGGCAACTGATTGAAGAAAAGGACTCTGTGCATTTTTTTGACTCTACTTAATCACCATCATTTTTTTTAGGTTACTTCAGGTTTTAAATGTAATGTAAATGTTACTTTATTTGCAGATGGATAGGCAGATTCTCGAGAAAAAAACAGGAGGTGACAGAGTCATATATGAATATTAAAAAAAAACAGTAATCTATCTTGACATCACCCGGAGACTGAAGATCAATATCCTGACAGCAGAAATGACTGAGGTTATTTTTTTAAAGCTTTATTTAATCGGTAAAGGCATAAATGTTTTAGACATTTAACCGAGCGCTAGTTTTTAGTTTGTCACATAAAAACGTCTATTAAAAACTGATAAAAAATTTATTTTTCTAATTTTTTGTAATAGGTGGATTCCACCTCAAGATGTGTGCAATGTATGCACAAAGGAGAGTCTTTTTGTTCCCATATTTAAGGGATCCTTATTCCAAAAGTGGCTATGTGAGTAATAGCACAATAATAGTTTCATTATTTAAAAGTAATGGAGTGGATTGCAACGTAAGCTTAAGTTTATCAGACAGAATTAGCTTTATCAGATTTGTTTGCAGTGTAAACATAAGCAGCTGAAAAGCTTTTGCAATGTTATAGCATTTTATTTTTGCATTATTTGTAAAAGGTATTGTTTACAACTGCTGTTCCTTACATGTTATTGTAGTAGTTGCATACAGAACTAGCTTTTAATGTCTTTCTTCAGGAGCATTACTATGATGCAGAAAGTGGTTCTGGATATTTAGTTTGGAGACTCAAGATGATTCAACGGAAGTTCACAATAGCAGAAGGGAGGAAAGCTTGTAGGAAATACAAAGGAGGGCCAATTGTTGAGAGAGAGAGAGATGTGTCATGCTCAAGAACAACTAAGTGGAGATCAATGTAGAGAGGCAATTTCTTTGAAACATTCATCTGATGCAGAAACCATAAGGCAAAAATTGAAAGCGACTTTTGATTATCGGCAGAATATTATTCACAATTCTGAAACCTCTGCTGATTTACTCATCGTTTTCACATGGTTTCTTGACATACAAGGCCTGGTATGTATGCACATAGCTAAATTACATTTTGTATAATCCAATTAGCCTTTAATTGGGCAGTGTTTGTAGAAAATGAGTAAAGACGAGTACTGCAGACTTACATAAAGGTATAGTTAGTGGGTTAAAAAACGTGTGTAAATAAGTTTAACCACCAGTGGGTAGGAATGATGCAGAAAGCTATTAATAGTACTTACATTAACTATTATAAATTTGTGAATGTTTTACTCCTTGCAGCAGTTTAAAGGCTTTATTTTTTTTAAAGACTGGAACAAAATGGTGGAGGGACTTTATTAAACTGTAACCTCATCAATAAATAGGTTTATAGATTAGTCACAAGTTAAAAGAAAAAAGAAATGCATTTATGTTTCAATACCTGTTTTTAGATATGGCTAATTTGGATTTGCATAAAGTATGATTTAAGAGACTAGAGCAAAATATCAGCAAATCAAATGAGCATATATGAATATTTCATTCATGGGAAGAAAACAGTACATTCGCCTCTTTTGTGAATCAGATGACTAATTGTGGCAAATAACAATCTGCCAAGGGTGTTCTGACATTTGGCTTTGACTATTACTTTGAATTCCACATCTTGCTAATAGTATACAGAATAGAGAGAAACTACTAATAACCCATCTTATTTAAAATGCAGATTGAACAGGACTTTGTGATGATGTTTGGAGAAACCACTTTATCTAAATTTCTTGAAAAGTGGGCAACAGCCTTCAAGGACACGATTATTGAACAAAGCAAGGGTCTGACTACTAGCTTTGAACTGCAACAGTTAATACATTCAGCAGAAGGTACTAGTGTCGAGTATACAGATGGAGTTTCTGAAATTCCAGGTGAGAACTATTAATGTGCTAAATGTAAATTTATAGAGTACCTGTCCTGTTAAAGAAGGTTGTTGTCCATTGTTTTGTCTGTGCTTCTGACTGTGCTTCTGACTTATTTTAATCTGTCACGGCCATGTGTGTTTAGGTTCTTACTGCGTAGTACTTACAGGAATTTTATAGTAAACCAAAAATCTTCATTTGTCAATGTTTACTCATTCTGACATCGGTACACTAAACAGAAAAAAAAACAGCACTGCACTCGCAGAGAGTGGGAGCATGATATCGGGATAGTTTGTGTAAACGTATGTTCTTTATGTATGCGAGCAAAAGTATGAATTGCACTTAATGTGCCCCATAAGGAGGTTGCAGGGGCATGGGGTGAGGAAAAGTTGGCATGTTGATAAATCATGAATTTCTACTTTTTAGGATGTGTGACATGTTATCTATTCTGCTTTTGCTGCATCTCCTTCTTCCAACAGCCAAAGGAAGGAAAAAGGCTGCAAGAATTTGTGCTGTCCAAGCTGCTGATCATCTTGTGACATTTAAAAAAGGTACTAATTATTACAACACTACAGAGCCCAGCCATATTAAATTGAGTACCTAAAGTGTAATTGCTCAGTTTTCCCACAATACTTCTGCACTAATGATATAAAAATTACACCCCACATCAAGACCAACATGATGCACAAGAGGATTGTGCAGATTGCCATCTTATTTTGACCCCATGCTTTCAGTGTCGTTATTTTTGGATTTAAAATTGGTTATTTTTTTTAGCAGGAATTTAACCTTTTAGCCTCTTGAAGTGGGTAATGTGTAACATATGAAATCTGCCCCTTCAACTTTCGGGTTAAATGTTGTGTCAAGACGTAAGCTGTCACATGGTTCCAAGATTTTTTTTTTCACCCAGCAACGTGCAACTGATCTGGTCTACTAGAATCACAATCAATCCTTATTGTTAAAGGCACAGTAGCATCTGCAAGATGAGCAGATCAGGTTGAAAAGGCCTGGGGAGATCCCTGAGTGTGCAACACATAAGATGAAACACTGAGTTTGCAGCCTCAACTATAGTATATGGACTGTAAGTTAATTGTGTATGATATGATTTATTTTGTAGGCAGGAACTAGTTTGGAAGAGCACCTTCAAAACATTGACAGAAGTTACCAACCTTACCTGCAGGCTGTTGGTGCAAAGAAGAACTGTATCAACCAATTTTCATTATTATGGACAAACGGGCAATACCGTGTAAGACTAAAAGCTCCCTGGGAGCATTGGATGAACTGTTTAAGTTACACTTTGTGTTCAGTTTGTCTTGCTGTGAATCTCTGTCAAGCCTGTACACATTCATTCAGACTACAGTCTACAACATTGATGTAGGCAACGTTAAAGAAAAGCCTTGAGTGAGAGAACTAAGAGCTAGACTGTTAAACTGTGAACAAAAACTTGCTGAGTGAGGAAATACTGCAAAGATAAATTTTAAGAAGCATGTTGTTTTGTTTTGTTTGTAATTCATATTACAGGGATTGCAATACACTTGTCAGACAGGTTAAACCATGGCATATATCCTGGTAAAACACTTTGTCTTAAATGTGGACAGGTTGGGTGTTCATATGTATTTGGTACATATTCAGGGTTTAGAAAACATTTGAAAAGCGAACATGAAGAAACGTTTGTAAATAGTTTTAATAAAAACTTTGTTAATGACAGTCACTGTTCAATAAGTGACTTTGAAAAAGAGTCCAGTACAAACTTGACAAGTGAATGTTCTGTTTCTAATCGGAAGACAGTGGATATGTTGGCTTCTGTTATGCAACTGCAAGCATCAGGTGTATCTGAAACTACTATAAAAGCTATGGTTGGTTCTATGAAAGAACTAGTTCATGAAATCCACCATAAGGCAAAATGTTTACCTTCACAGATCACAGGTATTGATGACATACAAACTAAAATTCAAGATTGCTTTGACCAAATTGAAAACCCTTTCACTTTTTAAAATTCTGAAACTAAATGGACCAATTATTTCACTCAAAAGTGGGGAAATGTAGAGCCAGAGGAAAAAATACTTGAAGTAAGATTTGATGCACAACGCAACAAAACCACTGGATCCTATGACCAGATTCTAATTACAGACAAATATGTCTATGTTCCAATTCTCAAAACAATATAATCTGTTTTTAAAAATGCAGATATTTCTAAAATGTTTGTCAAGTTACAAACAAAGAGAAGGTATTTATTATGATTTGAATGATGGCTCTTACTGGAAGAGTCATGCTCTTTTTTCCAGGGAAAAATATGCTTTACAAAATCAATTGTATTGTGATGATTTTGAAGCTTTAAATCCACTAGGATCTAAACAAGGGATAATTAAATTGGGCTGCATATATTTTATTTTGAGAAATTTACCTCAAATTTAATTCAGTTCTAATGAATATTCATTTGGTCGCACTTTTTCACACACAGGATATTAAAATATATGGATTTAATTCTATACGTTAATGACTTAAAAATGCTAAAAACTGATGGGATTAGGGTTCCCTAATTTGGTGCCCTAACTCATGGAACAGTTGTACAGGTGACTAGAGAAAATCTTGCGCTTCATGGTTTATTTGGTTTTGTAGAATCTTTTAGTGCAAAATTTTGTTGTAGGTTCTGTCGAGGGAAAAGTTTCAAACTGTGTTCTGTGAAGATGATCCAGGTGTAGTTTTGTGAACAAAAGACTTGCATCTAGACCACTGTAAATGGGTGTTGGAAAATCCAACATTGACATCTGTATTTGGTGTTAAATAAACTTGCTTGCTAAACTTTTTGCAGTATTTTCACAGAAGTGAAAACTTTGCAGCAGATATAATGCATGATATTCTTAAAGGGGTTGCACAAAATGAGCTAAAACTGGTATTTAAGTATCTAGTGGAAAACTTTGTTTCTCGTCAAAAACTGCATGACAGAATTCAGAGTTACAATTATGGGTACTTGGAAAGAAAAAAACGTTCATCGGGAGTTAAATTAGATGACAGCTGCAATGATTTAAGCATAAATGCTATTCAATCTTGGTGTTTACTGTGCAATGCTCCTCTAATTTGTGGCGATCTTGTAGAAATAAATGATAAATACTGGTAACTGCTGCGGCTGTTGATACAAATTGTAAATATTGTGTTCTCTCCGATCTTAACAAAAGGTATTACGGTTTCTTTGAAGCATCTGATTGCAGAACATCATAAATTGTTTACAGTGCTGTTCCCTGATAGAAATTTGTTTCCGAAACATCATTTCATGCTTCATTACCCAAGATGCATTAGAAAAATGTGACCATTAATACACATGTGGTGTATGCGATTTAAAGCCAAACACAACTTTTAAAAAAAACAAATTAAGAATTTTAAAAACATTACAAAAACACTAGTAAAGATGCATCAGGCTCATATTGCATACCACTGGGAAACTTAAAAGTTCCACAGATTTGAATTTGGCAAAGGGAAGACAAAAAGGTGAAATGAAAGGGTGTGCTATTATTGCCCAAAAATTGAATGTTGGCGTCCATGCAGATGCATTTACAGTTAACTGGGTGAAGTGCTATGGAACTGAATATCACAAGGATTTAGTAGTTTGTAGTAAAGTAAGCTTTGAGTTGCCAGTATTTACCAAATAATTTATATTGTAGAGGAGCAAGCACTTTTACTTACTACTGTAATTGAAACACTTTTTTGATGAACACTTTAATGCTTTTAGAGTTGGTAAAAAAAATACAGAAACCTATTTTGTGTTTGATCTCAAAGATCTCAAGTATTACAGGATATTTGATATGCAAGTGTCATATGGCATGGGATAATTTGATTACTTTGTTGTTCCATACTGTTACTTAATGTAACAGAAAAAAATTAAATGGCAAGATGTATTGATAAATATTTTTTACTGATATAGTGAACATGGGCACAAATTACATCTGAGAGAATTTATTTTAAATTGACTGATAAATCTACATTTAAAAATGAGAATTTAGGAAGTACTCCAAGAGTGATTCCTCCCTAAACCTTTTTTTTTTTTTTTGCACTATAAACCTGCTGTGGACAGTTATTTCTCTATTCTACAATAAAACAAGGGCCACTATTGAATTATTATAAAAGTACTTCTCCAAGTTAAGGAACCAGATGCAGATAGCATTCTTTGTAAGACTGGTTCTCATCCCTGGTCCTGGAGCACCCCTGTGTCTTCTGGTTTAAATTTCAACTAGTTAAGTTAATTGAACATTTATGTGACCTATCTCCACCTGTTTAAGGGCTGAAAGTAATTTGAAGGTTCTAAATACACCAATTATTAGTTCAATTAAGTAATTTGGAGCTCAGGTGGAATGAAAACTAGAAGAGATAGGGGTTCTTCATGATCTGGGTTTTGAACCACTGCTTTTGTAGCATTGCCATATTTAAAATAGACCCTTATGATAGGGTGACCATGGCTGTACAATCCTGGGGATGCTTTGAGACAGTACAGAGTTTAAAAGTTGCCCTTAAACTGAAATAAGTTAACGTGTACATAAAGCATTAACACCTTTGCTCAGATTGATATTGGTGGTTATATTGACACACTTGAAATTTTGGAACATGGTCACCATAACATAGGACAATCCTTCAAAGAACTGAATAAATGACAAGTTGAAGTTACTATGTCTGGCCTGTACAGTGGGTGAATGGAGATTGTCTATCCAAATTGCAGTTTCACATGTTTTTCATAGTAAAAAATAGCTGAATGTGATCAAAAGTTTAATGTACAAAGATGACAAAATATTTTGAGAAGATATGTTACTTTTGGGGCATTCCTCATACTTGTCATTTCTCTGGTCCAAAATGTTTATTGGTGGAAACTGTTGTTAAAATTGTACAAATCCTGATCTTATTTTGCTTAGTTATATGCCCAATTTGTTATGCATCATTGTGTACATTTTTCTATCTACATAATAAAGTGATTTATTTGATTGAACTTTTTGAAGTGTTTTGATTTGAGCTATAATGGTGTAGAATTTGTCACATTTGCAATGGAGTCAAGTATTTTTCAAAGGCTGGCATCAATACAGTACCTAATCATTTATGTACTTGGATATTATATAATTGATAAAATAAACCAAAACAAGTGGCATTTTGACATTTAAAAAAACACATTTTTAAAGCAAAAGAGGCTTTAGAGCAGTGGTGGGCATTTCTTGTCCTGGAGGGCCACTGTCCTTCCTGGCTTTTGTTCCAACTGTTCCTAAATTAATTGGACCAATTATGCTACTAATAAGCATGTAATTAGTCCAATTAAGTAATTTAGGGTACAGTTGGAACAAAAGCCACGAGGGACAACAGCCCTCCAGGACCAGAATTGCCCACCACTGCTTTAGATTAACACTAGAGGAGTTAATTAAGAGTAACACTAGTGGAGTTGATTTACAGTAACACTTGCAGAGTTGATTTTATAACAGTTAGTGTTATTTTTTTAACACTATTGACCAGTGTACAATGTACAACACAGTGTACAACACTGATGAGTGTTGGCCAATGTTAATTTCTAACACCGATTAGTGTTTGAACAACACTACCATGGTGTAAAATACCTAACACTTTGAAAAGTGTTGAATTAACACTACAGATTAGGACCATATGTTGCCTCAGTGTTATTTTTAACTCCAAGTTGATTTAACACTGACAGATTTGTTGTGTAATTAGTCACAAAAAACATATTCACAATAGACATCAATAAATTAGTGTGATTAAGTACAAAAGTTAATATGAAAATGTTTCTACAAAAGAAAAAAAAAAACATTTCAGCACATTAAAATTGTACCCACAGTACAAATGCATCCAAACTCCTGTAGCTGCCTATTTTGTTCTTTTATACTTTGCAAAACATATTCTTTGGTAGCGTATTCGACATATTGTAATATTGAACACACTTTTTACATCTGCCAGCAGAGCGATCTCATGACCTTAACACTGCCCTATTGTCAAAGCTCTCACTCCATATCCCGTCTACAGGTAAGCAGTCTGTTAGCTCTGATTTGTGAATTTCTGCTTTGATTGACAGTACCCCAGTACTGCCTTGCTACACTTTTTCTACAGTTACAGCTGCAGCCAGCGTCTGCTTTTCAGTATTAATAGAAAAAAAATACATAGAATGTCATTGCTCCCGCGGCCCACCCGGGACTGTGTCACAGCCCAAAGGTGACCGTAGGCAGGAACCTTTTAATTAATGTTATAATTGGACAGGCCAAACTGGCCATTTTTTTAAATCAAGGAAAAATCAATTGTTGGGGGCAGGGCTGACTGACCTGGTAAGGTTATTTTGGGTGTTGCTGTTCAGTAGGGTCCTGGTTAATTTTAGCTTTGATTTTAAAATGGTCAGGAATCAGGTAGGCTTCCAGGAGCGATGGGATGCGAGAGACTGTGCTCAGTGACTCCTGGGGGGGAGTGCAACATTTTATTTTGTCTATGAATCCAGTGAAAAGGGTTTTATTGGATCGCTCAGTGTAATTTACTTTTATAGTTAGTTTTAGAAGGGTTTTTAAATGTTTTATTGTTTTGAATTGTATTATCTATTTAATGGATTTCTTTTTAATGATTAATTAAAGGATCTCAAAAGTCAAGTCTCTCTCTCTCTGTCTCTCTTATGGGAGGGGCCTGGGAGCAAGGAGCAGTGAACTGTGCAAGCCGTGAACTGTATTAGTAACTTTAAATTAGTTTTCTATATGAGTTTGTTTTAATATCTGCAAACTTTTTAGTCAGCATGTACACCCGGTGATGGGCTCCCACTCGGGTGGTACAGGGGGGCTGACTTGGAGACACAGGTTCAGGTGTGTACCTGACCCTGATGTCTCTGTGGAGGATGTGTTGTTGGCGGTGGGAAAGTCAGTTGGGTTTGGAAATACTAAATCTGCCTCATGAATGAACAATGCAATAGTTGTTTTCCTGAGTCAAGAAATTCTGGTCAGTAAAATTGTGGAAGAAGGGTTTGTTATAAATGTTTCATTTATTTCAGTCATGCCCCTGTCTACACCTTAGACTAAAGTTATTCTTTCAAATATACCCCCGTTTATTGATAACGCCGTAGTTGCGAGAGAGGTCTCTCTATACGGCAAAATAATGTTGCCAGAAATTAAAAATGTAACATCTTTTAGAAGGCTGGTTTTTGTGATTCTGATCGACCCCGATTTTGTTTTAAATGTTGCATGGCGTTTTAATATTGAAGGTAGGGACTATGTAGTGTTTGCAAACACATGTAATGAAATGTTTTCGTTGTGGGGAACAGGGGCATCTCAAACACTCATGCCCATGGTCAAATGCAGAAGCAGGTTCGAGTGGTAATGGTAATGCTACCAGGGAGGGGGCCGAAGTGGTTCAGAGAGCGCAGGTGGAAGAGACAGAGCGACCGGAACCTGGCGACTCAGCCCACCAACAGCCTGCCAGAAGCGAGTCTACAGTCGAGCCAGAGGCTGCTACAACATCTGTTATTGCTGACCAGGAGAGTGAGTTCAAGGTGTTGGGGAAGAAACAGTGGCTGAAAGAGAGGAAGACATCCTTTGCCGCAGTGGGCGAGGGGGAGTCAATCTGGGGACCGATGGTTTCTCATGGCAGTGGCGGAGGGTCTCAGCCCTGCGCTGTGGTGGAACAGTGTAGGGTGTGGGTGTGGATGGTCCCGGCCCGCTGATCCTGTGTTTTAAGTCACGGCTTAAATGTCAGTGCAGGGGTGGCTGTTTTATTTTCTCCAGGTTTTAAGGTAGAAATTTTAGCAATAAATGAAATTGTTCGAGGAAGACCATAAAATATGGTGGTTTTTAAATTTGTTTTATTAATATTTATGCTCCTGATGTTGGGGGGGAGCAAGTTTTATTTTTTAAAAAGTTGGGTCAGGTGTTGGGACAATGTGACACTGGTCATGTCCTCATACTGGGAGGAGATTTTAACTGCACTATGGATTTTATAGAAACCACGGGGAGCCCAATAACCAATCTGTTAGAGAGCTGGCCACTGTATTAAACACTTTTGACCTGGTTGACATCTGGAGGAATTTTCATCCCACCAGCAAACAATACACATGGATTAAATCAATCAGAATCAGCTGTCAGGGGCATGTTTGGACCGGTTTTACACACCAAAGCTTCAGACAAATAAATTCATTAGATGCAGCATCTCACCCAACTCTATTTCCGATCATCTCTTTGTATCTGCTACTAACGAGTTAAACGAGGCAGTCTTCCCAGGGACAGCGAGTGGGAGAGGTACAGGCGTGGAAAAGTACAGAGCAGTTTAGAAGCAGTAAGGAGAAATTGCATCTTGAATTGCTTTAATCAGAAAACAGAGGACATTGGGAAAACACAACAGCAGCTCAAAGTCAAACAGCCGCGTGTGTTTTTCTGATAACAAACAAGCTGAAACTCAGAGCAGCTGATTAAAATTCAGCGCCGTTCTGAGACACGGGCTAGGGGAGGAGCCAACAGCACAGCAGAACAACGCAGTTAAACGAGGCAGTCTTCCCAGCGACAGCGAGTGGGAGAGGTACAGGTGTGGAAAAGTACAGAGCAGTTTAGAAGCAGTAAGGAGAAATTGCATCTTGAATTGCTTTAATCAGAAAACAGTGGACATTGGGGAAACACAGCAGCAGCGCAAAGTCAAACAGCCGCGTGTGTTTTTCTGATAACAAACAAGCTGAAACTCGGAGCAGCTGATTCAAATTCAGCGCCATCCTGAGACACGGGCGAGGGGAGGAGCCAACAGCACAGCAGAACAACGCAGTTAAACGAGGCAGTCTTCCCAGCGACAGCGAGTGGGAGAAGTATAGGCGTGGAAAAGTACAGAGCAGTTTAGAAGCAGTTTGAAAGCAGGCTGACGGCTGCAGAAGAAACTAAACTTAAAAAAAAAAAAAAAACCCTCAACATGGTCTTCAAGCCAGTAATCTGTGACACCTGCCTGATGTGGGAAATCCGAGAAAACCCAGCGGAGCTAAACCAAGTGTGCGTAAAGTGCCGCGCGATCCAGGATTTGCATAAACTAGTAAGTATGCTAGAAATTGAGCTGGAAGAAGTGAGATAGCAACAGGATCTGGAGGAACTGGCACACCCACAATTCATGGAAGTCTGCATTACCATTAGAACAGCTGGGTTCAGGTAGGCAGAAGCAGGGGAAAAAAAGAAACTTCCTCAAACACAACCACCAGAAATCAAAACAACCAACAAATTTGAGTCACTTCAGAATTTTGATGAGCAGAGCCAACAACAAGAGAATGAAAGGAACAACATCCAGGACCCCATTGACAGTGGTGACCAGACAGCAAAAAGAAGTGAGGTCATGATTGTTGGGGACTCCATATTGAGAAAAACAGCAAGTTCAATTCGCAGTTTGGACCCCCTTACTACAACAGTGTGCTGCCTTCCGGGAGCCTCGGTCAAGCACATCACTGAGAACGTGGACAGTCTCCTAGAACGAACAGGAGATGACCCGGTAGTAGTCGTCCACATCGGTACAAAGATTGGAAGAGACAGACCAAAATCCCTGCAAAACAAATTCAGAGAGCTAGGAAGGAAATTAAAAGAGAAAACCAAAACTGTGGTATTTTCTGGTATACTACCGGCACCTTGCAAAGGACCATATGGACAGCTGGAAATAATTAATCAAAACGCATTGCTGAAGATGTGGTGCATACGGGAAGGCTTCACCTATCTTGATCATTGGACCACATTCTACAATGAGGACTATTTGTATAGATGGGATGGATTGCACTTAAATAACAAGGGAACCAGTCTACTCGGAGAAAAGATCCTCAAGCAGGTTCAGAAGCATTTAAACTCGAAAGGAAGGGGGGAGAAATCAACAAAAAAACAGAAGGGAGACCGCATCAAAACAAGAACAACAACTCAGGTAAGACAACCATTAAATGTATTTATCTAAATGCTAGAAGTATCAGAAACAAAATTCTAGAACTTGAAGCTACTGCACTAACAGGTAACTATGATGTGATAGGTGTTACAGAAACGTGGTTGTCTGAGAGTGATGGGGACGAATATAATATTTGTGGGTATACACTGTATAGGAAGTACAGGCAGGACAGAAGAGGAGGAGGGGTAGCGCTATACATAAGAAACAGTCTTGAAGCCCAGGTGTTAAACCTGGACAAGAAAATAAAACCGAATCAATATGGGTCAGAATAACGGACAGAAATTCAAAGGGCATAATAATAGGAGCATGCTATAGACCGCCAGATTCAGATGGTGAGCAAAATAATCTGTTATACAATGACATTAGAAATGCATGTAGCAAAGGAGAAGCCATACTAATGGGGGATTTCAACTTCCCTCAAATAAAATGGGAAAACCCGGTGGGTAGCACGAAGGATGAAATAGAAATGGTGGAAATGACAAATGACTGCTTCCTAACACAATTTGTGAAGGCACCGACTAGAGGGGAGGCATGCCTTGATTTAGTCTTTTCAAATAACGAAGACAGAATAACTAAAACAGAGGTCAGAGAACCACTGGCAAACTCAGACCACAAC
This sequence comes from Polyodon spathula, assembly GCF_017654505.1. Taxonomy (NCBI): domain Eukaryota; kingdom Metazoa; phylum Chordata; class Actinopteri; order Acipenseriformes; family Polyodontidae; genus Polyodon; species Polyodon spathula. The sequence goes on along the minus strand of NC_054535.1, from coordinate 59,753,760 downwards.
ATGGTCTCATTTGAAGTGTTTTTTAAAACCCCAAAAGTAATGACTAAAGCTAAGGTTTACAATTTTAGAAAAGCAAACTATGAAGGTATGAAACAGAGACTAACAGAAGTAGATTGGAGTAAAACAGAGAAAACACCCACAGAAGAAGGATGGTTATTCTTCAAAAATGTAGCACTAGAGGCACAAAACAATTACATCCCTAAAATAGACAAATCTAAATGTAAAACTAAATTGCCAAAATGGTTTAATAGATCAATTAAAAAAAATATTCAGCGAAAAAAGACACTTTACAGAGCATTAAAAAAGGACCAAAAAGAAAGTACGCAGAAAGAGTACACAGAACTGCAAACGCAAGTCAAAAAGGAAGTTAGAAAGGCCAAGAGAGAAATAGAAATGAACATTGCTAAGGGAGCTAAAACCAATTCCAAAATGTTTTTCCAATATTACAACAGCAAGCGAACATTCAAAGAGGAGATTAAATGTTTAAGAGATACAAATGGCAAAATCGTAGATGAGGAAAAAAAATAGCAAATATATTAAATGATTACTTTTCACAAGTTTTTACAAAGGAAGATACTGCCAACATGCCCCACATGTCATCCAGTTCCTATCGAGTTTTAAATAACTTTAGCATAATTGAGGCAGAAGTGTTAAAGGGACTAGGAGCTCTTAAAATAAACAAATCCCCTGGGCTGGATGAGATCCTCCCAGTAGTACTCAAAGAAATGAAAGAAGTAATTTACAAACCGCTAACCAAGATCATGCAGCAGTCTCTTGACACAGGGGTGGTACCGACAGACTGGAAAATTGCAAACGTAATACCGATCCACAAAAAGGGAAACAAAACTGAACCAGGTAACTACAGACCAGTAAGCCTGACTTCTATTATATGCAAACTTATGGAAATTATAATAAGATCCAAAATGGAAAATTACCTATATGGTAACAGGGTCCTGGGAGACAGTCAACATGGTTTTAGGAAAGGGAGATCGTGTCTAACTAACTTGCTTGATTTTTTTGAGGATGCAACATCGATAATGGATAATTGCAAAGCATATGACATGGTTTATTTAGATTTCCAGAAAGCTTTTGACAAAGTCCCGCACAAAAGATTAATTCTCAAACTGAACGCAGTTGGGATTCAAGGAAACACATGTACATGGATTAGGGAGTGGTTAACATGTAGAAAACAGAAAGTACTGATTAGAGGAAAAACCTCAGAATGGAGTGTGTTAACCAGCGGTGTACCACAGGGATCAGTATTAGGTCCTCTGCTATTCCTAATCTACATTAATGATTTAGATTCTGGTATAGTAAGCAAACTTGTTAAATTTGCAGACGACACAAAAGTAGGAGGAGTGGCAAACACTGTTGCAGCAGCAAAGGTCATTCAAAATGATCTAGACAAGATTCAGAACTGGGCAGACACATGGCAAATGACATTTAATAGAGAAAAGTGTAAGGTACTGCACGCAGGAAATAAAAATGTACATTATAAATATCATATGGGAGATACTGAAATTGGAGAAGGAATCTATGAAAAAGACCTAGGAGTTTTTGTTGACTCAGAATTGTCTTCATCTAGACAATGTGGGGAAGCTATAAAAAAGGCTAACAAGATGCTCGGATACATTGTGAAAAGTGTTGAATTTAAATCAAGGGAAGTAATGTTAAAACTGTACAATGCACTAGTAAGACCTCATCTTGAATATTGTGTGCAGTTCTGGTCACCTCGCTATAAAAAAGATATTGCTGCTCTAGAAAGAGTGCAAAGAAGAGCGACCAGAATTATTCCGGGCTTAAAAGGCATGTCATATGCAGACAGGCTAAAAGAATTGAATCTGTTCAGTCTTGAACAAAGAAGACTATGTGGCGACCTAATTCAAGCATTCAAAATTCGAAAAGGTATTGACAGTGTCGACCCAAGGGACTTTTTCAGCCTGAAAAAAGAAACAAGGACCAGGATTCACAAATGGAGATTAGACAAAGGGGCATTCAGAACAGAAAATAGGAGGCACTTTTTTACACAGAGAATTGTGAGGGTCTGGAATCAACTCCCCAGTAATGTTGTTGAAGCTGACACCCTGGGATCCTTCAAGAAGCTGCTTGATGAGATTTTGGGATCAATAAGCTACTAACAACCAAACGAGCAAGATGGGCCGAATGGCCTCCTCTCGTTTGTAAACTTTCTTATGTTTTTATATTCTATATCTTTACCCACCAAAAGACATTCAAAGTCATACTGGCATTTTAACACAAAACTACTGTTAGACTAACAATTCACCAATAATTTTAAATTATTTTGGCAAATTTGGATTATTAAAGTGCTGGGGGTGCACCTCGGAACAGAGAACTACATGAAGAAGAACTGGGAGGGTCTGTTGGACAGGGAGAGGGGGCAGCTGCAGAGATGGAAGGGACTGCTGGCCCAGCTGTCCTACAAGGGCCTGGTGCTTGCTATTAATAATCTGGTGGCCTCTAGCATGTGACACAAGCTGGTATTCCTGGACCCACCCCAAGGCCTGGTGGAGGAGATCCAGAGAGTATTGCTGGAGTTCTTTTGGAGAGGGAGACACAATTTGAGGCCACAGTTTGAGGAGGAGGCTCATTGGAAGAGGCTGTCCTGTTTCCTTCTCAACAGAGTTGAGGGGCTGGGGTTAGGAAAACACCTATTTTTAATTGAGAACACCAGTTTTTGAAAAGCAGGACTTCCTCCTTTTTTTATCATAGTATTTTAAATGCTTGGCAGTTGGTGAGGGTGGAAAGGGATGTTTGAAGAGTCCTTATTTTTTAATCCACTCTTTCCAGTTAAATTATTCCAGTCGATGACGCTGTGCCAGTTTTTTAAAGCAGGTGTAACCAGGATGGTCCACCTGTTAAGCCTTGAGCTCTCCTGCTGGCTAATTAGAAAGACTAATTGGTGAGTTGAGGGGCTGCCTCTCCCCGTGGCTTAAGGAAGTCCTGAGGGAGGAGCTGTCCAGAGGCACAGAGCAGAGACAGCTTTCCTTATTTCCAGGGATGATTGTGTCAGGCCAGCAGTAGGTGAGGAAGGAGAGGGGGTGGAGGGACTTTGCTTAAATTGCAGAATGTGGAGGAAATAGTCTTTCACACAATGAATAGCAAAAATATATACAAACTGTGTGTTAATGTCACAGAGTATAGTAGGCTAAGGGGTCTGGTAGACTCCAAGTGGACAGCTTACTTATCTGCAGAGGAGGGGCACAGGCTGATGTGTAGGGTGCTGTACAAGCCGCCCCTCGCCAAGAGAGTGGGGGACCTGCAGTGAAAGATTCTACACTGCATTGTGTCCACAGGCAGGTTTCTCCATATAGTGGACCCCAGTATTTGTCGTCTTTTGTTTTTTTCTTTTTTAGAGAAATTGATTATCTATTTCTAGTTTAAGTTTGCCAAAAAAATTATGTGCAATTAACGATTTGCAAATTAGCACTACAGTGGTGTCACAGGAAATTGGTAGACTGAAAAAAGTGCATATTGCCTTTACTGCGGATGCACACATTTCTAAAATTATTATCATTTAATCATAGTGGTTAAGTTTACCTTACCACCTTGTTTACATTTTCAAATACCTGTAACTTTATATATTCTTTTTCAGGGTAGAAATATCAAAATAAAATTAATTAATACATTATGCTGTATATGTGACTCAATATTGAAGCCATATGAATTTTCGTTAATATGTGTGTTACACATATTTTATGACAATCAAATTAGCTTATTGTTTTCGTGGATTTAAAACAAACATGCAAGGAAAATAAATAAAATCACGTTTCATCTGTAGTGCTAATCAACCCTACTGAATTAAACAGGTTGATTACCTATTCCTGATTCGAAGCTGAAGTTAAGGTTAGGGCTAGGGTTAGTTACCTATTCGCAGTTACTTATTGGATATAGCTCACATTCTAAAAGTGAAATTACATTGATAGTCTGGCATCATTAGGCTATGCCATGAAATTTACCCCCACTTTATTAACTACTAACTCACATTGTAAAGTAAATTTAGATTGTAAATCACATCGATAGCCTGGTTGCGCCACCAAAAGCAGGGCATTATTTTAAAATTTGGGTATTTCTCATCAAAATAAAGTAGATTGCAGAGTGGCACAAGTAGGCATTCGTAGGCTATGCCATAAAATATGCACACATACACACTTGTTGAATATTAGCCCATATTGTAAGAGTTGAATCACATTAATAGCCTTGTTGTGCCACCTCAAGTAGGGCATCATTTTAACACTTGAACGGTTATACTCATACCTCGAAGAAAAACTATAATAAAGTAAACATGTCAAAAGAAACTAGTGTGTAAACATAAAATTATTTTTTAAAGTAATATAAAAAAGAAAATATCTCAATTCCCATTATGTAACATGAATGCACTTTCAGGGATCTACGGCTTACACTGCACGATTTTTCGATGAGTAATTTCTTAAAATCTGGGCCAAAATGAGGTTGTTGGGGACAAAATGGTCAATAATTGTGAGAGGGTCTATGATGCCCCGTTTGGTTTCTGTGATCTTCCAATGCTCTTACGACATCCAAACAAATTTCTAACATGTCAGAAAACTTTAGTCCTCTACAAAGCAATTCGTGAAATGTGTGACGGGCTACGGGCCGATTTCTCGATGATGCTGCCGGCAGCCAATAGGACAAGCTATCAACAATAGCGAAGAAGATAAAGGTTGTGTCCTGCAAGGTGTGGAGCCTCGAAATTAAGGAAAGGATGGTGGAGATGTGGCAGGAACAACCGTGTCTCTTTGGCATAACTGACATTTCCTATTATGATCACTCATTGCAGGAACAAAGATGTTGGGAAATTGCTTTGGAACTTAATAAGTAAATAATTGTTGTAACTTGTCATTGCCGAAGCAGATACTGTGTGTGGTAATGTGTGCTCTCATGGCAGTCAATTTTTAGAGTCACTCTTATTCGATATCTCTTTCAAACCTGTACTGTATGCTTGTTTTGCTAATTTAATCAAAACAGGAGGAGTGGTGTGCGTCTGTGTGTGAGAAATAGAGAGAATGTAGATTTTGTTGTTGCATATTTAAACCTATGACAGGCCTGTAGTAGCCTACTATTAAAGTTGTATTCTAGTCTGTTCAAAAGCTCAACACTCGCTCTTAGTAAAAAATATTTCTTAGTTTAAAAGTCTACAAATTATTCATCAGAATTTAATATTCTGGTGAAGATCGCTTGAGGGCCAATCTCCTGCGCCAATCTTTTAGTCTAATAAATATTTTGTACTACGAGCGAGTGTTGCGCTTTTTAGATCAGATTAGATTTTATTATTTGGGATGCACTTCGACACGAGTTGATTTAGAGCACAGACGTCAAGGAAATAAATACTGACATTGCTATAATATTATAACTGTTATAAACATTTTTTTTAATCGAAATATTCAACATTTGTGCAGTCTATGGCCCTGAAGTATAAGTTCTCATGCTGGAATTTGCAGAGTATGAAATTAGCAATATCCATCGTCCTATTATAGACGCATAGTACTTACACATTGAACATGCATGACTATATGCTTGCAATTATATAGATATGAAGCATTATTGTAATATGTATTTATATTTATTTTTGGTCAGTGGTAGAAGTCCAAACAAAAGCATCCTCTCTGTGGGCACAATACAGAAAGCTGCTGAAACCTCATCCCAGTGGCACAAATAGATTTTAAAGAATCTTGAATTCTTAAAGCCATTTCTTGTGCACCGTCATAGTGAAACCAGTTTGTAAGTAATTTTTTTTTTTTTTTTAAATGAGAATATTTTTTTAGTATTTAATGTTTTTCATATCAGAGAAAAATATTAATAGCAAAATCTACATGTTTGTTAAAAGTGTTGAATCTTATTTACAGATGGATGAAATGCTGCCAAGAGGGGGAACAACTGATGTGCCTGAGAAGAATGAAGAGGAGCCAGAGCAGCAGACAGAACTGGATGACAGTGTCCTACACCTGTCAAACATCTACCTCAGATTCAAATGCCATCCCTCTCTCTGTGGCCTCAAGGCCACCTAACCCTCATCTTTCCTTGGCATCACCAATTACTTCACCAAGGCCATCTACACCACTACTGAAGGTACTACAGTACCCTTTCTGACACCAGCCGGGGCTAGCAGAATCAAGGCCAAGTTCATGTAGCCGAAAATCTGCGTGGAAAAATCTGGAGGTAGAGCTAGAAAGACAGAAGCTGGCTATACTGGAAAAAAATGTCAAATTAAGTACAGAATCAGGACAGTGTGGTATTTTCTGTAAGCATGCAGTGATTTGAGGCAAATTAAAGATGAATCCATCCAGCGAAGACTGAGACGTAATGTCATCACAATGATCTTCTATGCACAGGCGGAAGACCAATAAAGAAAGATAACACAGACCTCAGCCCACCCCACCAGTATTTATGGCAGCTACACCCAAGGCTTGCACAGCCAAGTCCACATTACATGCCTTTCCAAAGATTCCCTAAGCCAACAATCCAACAGGAAGGATACACACAGTTTCTGTAACAACCACCTGAAAACAAGGGTGAGCTTAATCAGACCTTTACACATTTGTAACTGCATAATATTCTGTTCAGTGTAGTTTTGTGTGCATTCTTTTGAATAGTTGATTCAGTTCATAATTTATCTTATTTATTATATTACACTTTTTTGTTCATAAAGTGATATTTGGTTAACATTAGTTCCTAATATTCAAATCTAAACATGGATAGGGTGTGCAATATGTTTTTTGGTTTTATATATTGAAAAAGAGAATTTTGAGTGAAAGAAACAGTACATTTTAAAAAGCACAATACTGTATATTATAGCCTGTGTCTTGATCTCTTTGTTTATAAATGGCCTTTTTTAGTGCCATATAATGATCAGTTGCTTGACTTTTGTACATATATATATATATATATATATATATATATATATATATATATATATATATATATATATATATATATATATATATATATATTGTTCATAGTGTACAAATACTGTACAAACAAATATTAAAATAATACAGCAGTTTGAGACCTGCTGTCATACTGAGATATAAGGGATTAAATAGTATTGTCATGGAGCTCTTCCAGCAGGTGAGTCAAAGTACTCTTTCAGCTGGTCTTGTTGCTGTTTTGCTTGGACAGGGGGGTTTCTGGCTCTTCCCATGGCTGCATATGTTCCCCCTCTGTCCTCCATGCTCCATTGATGATCTGGTGGTCATCATCCTCCCAGTGCACATAACCAGGTGGCACATATGCATCTGATGCTTTCTCTCTCAAGAAGTTGTGGATGCACAGTGCTGCCAGGGTTATCTTGGTAACCTTGTCTGGCTCCAGCCAAATGATGGTGCAGAAAACTCTGAGGCGATTGGCCAAAATGCCAAATGCATTTTCAACCACATGCATGACACAAAACAGGCGGTAATTGAAAATGCACTGATCCCTGTCAAGCTGCCTGTAGGGGTAGGGCTCATCAAATCACATCAAAGAGGATAGGCTTCATCTCTCACAAACATGAATGGCATCCTTGTGTGTCTATTTTCGGCAGGGGCTGAGCAGGGGGAAATTTGAGCAAATTTGAGTCCATGGCAGCATGTAGATCGGACAGGGCAAACAAACCAGCATCTCACACCCTTCCCTATATCCCTACATTCACATATGTGAATTTGTAGTTAGCGTCAACACAGCCATTAGGAGAATGGAGAAACTGGATTTTTAGTTAAAGAAAGTGCTTCTACTTCTGGATGGGGGTGAATGTAAATGTGCTTTCCATCCATTGTGCCCAGACAATGTGGAAACTGCCACTTGTTATTGAACTCTGCAGCTATTGCTTGCCACTCAGCTTCAGAGGTTGGTGTCTAGAAACAAATACAATTGTAATTAATTATTTTTTATTAATTTAATATTATATATGGTGATACAGAACAATAAAGGAAACCATGCGTTTTAAATATACAAAAGAGTTTCTCTATTATGAATTACCTTCAAGTAGTCGTCTTTTAGCACATGATGAAGTGCTTTGCATGTTTTCATCACAATTTTGTTGATGGTGGTGCTTCCAATATGGTACTGAAAACTGGGGGAGTTGAAACTCTCCTAAAAACAAAGGCATCTGATTTTAGTTCATACTGTCATACCAAAATATTTTATAAGCATTGTTTAGTAAAACAAATAATTTATCATGTTTAACATTTACAAATATGTATAAATGCAAAATAAAAATGTTAATATATACTTGAAATTTATATATATCCACTTGAAATATTCTCACAAAATGACTGAAAGTATTTCCTTTGGTGTAATGGCCCTTCTAAGGTTTGTGTGCTGCTTTGTGATATGTGGGGTGGCCTTTTGCAGAAGGAAGTAATAATCCTGCACCAGGGCCGGTGCTAGGATTCACTAGGCCCTGGTGCAAGAGTGTGAAGTACCCCCCCCCCCCCCAAAAAAAAAAAAAAAAAAAAACCAAAACAAAACAAAACAAAACAAAACAAACAAACAAACAAAAAAAATCAACCTAAAATAAATCAAATCTAAGCTTTGTTCCAAACAAATGAGTACAGATCATGTGTGATTTTTGGGGAATTCAACGTCAGTTTATTTAGCTGCACAGGTTTATGTTTCATGATTTCAACTCTTGGCTCTTTGGTACACAAGTCAGGCCAAGTAGCTGGATCATAAAAAACACATAAAGGTGCCTGACTGGGTACCAGGTTTACAATACATGATTCAGTACCTTGTATTTGCTGTTGTTGTATATTTCTAATCTGATGTCTCTAATTCATGTCTTTCCTCTGGCTCAAAACCATTTACTGTACACTTTTTTTTTTTTTTTAAAGCAATTTCTAGCTGTCTTTTCTACTCTTTTCGCTTTGAACAACCGGACTTGTGTTCTGATGGCATATTCAATATACCGTACGTTATGTATTTATTACCAAAACAGTGGAAAAGTTAACTTACTTCCACTGAGTGCTTTTTTTTTCTCTTTTACCAGGCAAGTCTATTATTATTGGGGTGTGACGTAGGAGTTCGCACAGAGAATTAAAGTTGGCTGATAGGCCTATGTGTTTATTTTTTTTCAGTAGTATTTGTGATTATATACCTTGTTAGTAAACTGTTTGTTATAATCTTTATAAACAGCAGCTGTGAAAGAAATGCAACCCCCCCCCCCCCCCGGTAAATGGAACTGTTTGTTTTGTAATTGACACTCGATTATTATAAAGCTTCAGCTACGCAGCTCTGATTTGATCATGTGTATTTTGATTGACAGTACAACTTTGCCGCGATTTATTTTTTAACCACCAGGAGAAGAGTTTTTTGTTTTAGTTTTTCGATAACAGACTTTGAAAAAAAAAAATGGGTCTGGGCAAAGATATTATAGAATATCTTTGGTATGGGCCCCAGTAGACGCTGGGCCTGGGTGCAGTCATATCCCTCTCCTGGACACTCATCCGAAGCAGTCTTTTGAATCCCTGCATGTCGTTTAACTGTAAGAAAAGTAAATAATTGTGTAGGTGAATTAATAAAACCTGCCATAAACAATTTGTAACAAGGTCTGCTATTTTGCCCATTACAAAAAAACTATGTCTGTTACTGTAGGTTATACTAGAGTGAATCGATTTATTGTTCACAAATCACTTTGTTGGCAGTTGATACATCTTATTTTCGAAGTTGGAAAATATCAGTGATTTAAATAGCTCAACAATTGCTTCTTTTAAAAGCATACAGCCACACAAAGTTGGGTTAATGTTTTGTTATGGAAATTAAACAACTTGAACGTCCGATGAATTCAAACGTTTGATAGATAAAACAATATCTTTAACAATACAAATCTGTAAACAAGCAAAGTAACCTATAGGTGGCTTGGGCCATGTGTGTGTGTGTGTTTGCGGTCTGACCACAACACGAGAGGATCATGCCTCTAAGATATAATCTAGTGCTAAAACCTAACAAACACAACTGTCAAATACAGGGTGCTCATGTTGAAATCACAAATGTATTTGTCAGTATATTTAGTTTGTATCGGCCTCATATGAGCAATACAATGTATTTCATATTACATTCCAGTGTTGCCTCAACTCGCGCTCTTGCTGTAAAATTATCAGTCCATACTGGCCATGTCTATTAAGCCAATTGCACGTCCAAATTGATCTACTCTGCATTTTCTTCTTTTTTTCTGTGCAAAACAATGCACAGACAACAGCGATTGCCTTCCCGCTTGAGTCCATGATTGTCCCGAATAATGTCTACGATTCTGCAATGAAAATAGGTGCAGTCCGCGACAAGATATCTTGTGTAGTGTGTGTCGCTTGCAATCCCTGATCTACAGTGAGAAATCGTAGCTCAATCAGTAAGTGTGAGTGGCGCTGTGTCTCCCCATTGCAAAATTCATGCAGTGTAAGCCCGGCCTAAGTGGCTCAATCCACACAGATGAAACACTTCTCAACTTTTCCTGTCCATTTATCACATACTGTTCTTTCACACTGGGCACAGATATCAGAAGTTTTAGTTTTTATTACATTTAGCTACCTGGCATTGTTTTTTCTTTCGTGTGTCACTGGGTGCAGCACTGAATCCAGGTTGACCTGCATTTGCCTGCTGCTTTGCAGTTTTCTGATCAAAATGTTTCTGCCAAAGCACTGTGACTATCTTCAAGATAAAATCTCTCCTACTGATATTTTCCCTGTCCATTCCTTGTACAAAATGAAGGAATTGATGGCTGCCAGGTCCAGTACATTTTAAAATACAGTAACTGGCCACCGCAGCGAACCGACTTTCACTGAGTACTGACGTGCCATCTGGTCTAAACCGTAGAAATCCAGAGTCTCCATTTTTTTTCTTTCATTCTTTATTGGCTTGCACTTATAAACAGTTAATGTAACACAGTCATTGTGTTTCAAAATTGTACTGGAGTACAGCTGTGGTTTCAAGTTTTGCACAGATGGTTGAAGTTCTCTTCTTGCTTTGTTCACTGTTCCAACCAGGCTGTTTTTTTTTTTCTTCAACTCTTGCCAATCATCATTTTGTACCCTATGTGCTTCTGCTACAGTAAAGTGTTGAATGTGGTGTAGCATTCGCATATTGATCAATAAATGAAAAGCAACGAGTGATATCGATATTGCATTTTGCATATGGCGTTGGACCAAACATTTTCAAAACATTTTGTGCAGCTCATCTTCCCACAGCGTCAGCACCAAGATTTATAATTTCCCAAATAGTGCCATCCTTCCCAGTCTCCTGAATGCCTGTTCATGCTGCGATGCAGCTGGAGTTGCTGTCCTTGGTACTGCTGCAGATGAAGGGGTTGGCATGGCTGGCACGTCTGCAGCTGCTGCAGGAGACGATACAGGCACTGCAGAGGATTCCTCAGGACTGCTGCTTCTGACAAGACCTCTTCTGTGCCACATCAACAAAAAATGTCAGATTTTCTCCAAGTACATTTCAATTTATTTGATGACTCCAGCATTCGTGCAATCTTGGAGCATGAAGACAGTGACAGTTTAATACCAGAACCACCTACAAAAAAAGAAAAAAACTGAAACAGAGAGTACAAGACACCTCTCCCTCAGAACTAAATACAATAAAAGCTAACTGTTTGGGTTATCTCGGTTTTTAATAATTGTGCAACACAAAAAAAAAAAAAAAAAAAGTTCACATTGACTGGAAAACTTCTGAGAATATATTCAGTGTTAAAAGGCATTTCTGTGCCGAAGTGGAAACAGCAGAGTGAACAATACTTGCTCACTGAACAACATGATTGGCACCAGACTTAAACACATCTCCTGCAGTCTCTCCCCTTACAGCACCGTGAAGTGTGGCTGGACACACAGCTAAACAGTGCCGGCCGTGGTAGAAGGGTTTGCGAGAATTCAAACCCACCTCATTTATAGTCAATCTAGATGAAAACTGCCAAAGTGGAGCCATAGAAAAGCCAAGCGGAGATATATAAAGAGCAGCACAGAGGTTTTAAGTCACTCGACCTACTGCCTGGTGCTTCGCCCCTGGGTGTGCGGTTATCCCAGTTTATAATTCAGGGCTGGCAATGGAATGTGAAACAAGCAATGTGATTGGTCGAGCAAAGTTCCAGCTGTCTGTACATTGAATGGATAGCCTTGTCACATATTCAAAAACACCGTGCTGCCTCACAGAATTTAAAGTATCGGTAGACATCTTGTTTACAGTTACAGATTTACAGTAACTAGAAAACTGAGTGATCAATTACCACAAAAAAATCTCAAAACTAGTAAGTAGACATGCCAAAATACCCATTCACACAGCACGAAATTGCACAGTCTATATCAGTATAATACCATCATAACCCTTTCACACAGGCAAAGGGATCAATTGAGTACAGCTTTCAAACCTGTCAGTCAACAGATTGTTGTTATGACAAAAGCGATTCGCCCATAATTTAAAGTGTCACACACTGTCCCTTCTATTTGTGAATTTGCCTCGTCAGCCCGTAAAGTTAACAATTCCTTAATGTATTCCAGACTCCAATTACTACCTTGTTCTTGATCAGCTATTGTATTGAAAATGAAAGCGTGTAACACCAACGACAAAAATACCAAACACGTCTGGTATACATGCAGTCAGTGGGATGTTCACTTTCAATCCACAACCAATATAGTGCTTCAGTGCTGATATAGCCTTTCACACAGGAGTTGAGACAGTTCAGTGCCATCTCTCAGATACGGCATAAAATATGATGGCTCTGTGATGGTATAGGCAATTCACACAGACCAATATGCCGCATCAGTGCCGTTTCTGAGCCGTCATAACTCATCTGTGTGAAAGGGGTATAAGATATTCTAATTGTCAGAATTTATAAAAAATGAGTCAAACCAATAACACGATAAAAATAATAATAATAATAATAATAATAATAATAATAATAATACCAGTAAATATTTTTTATTTTATTTTTTTTATGAAAGTTGGGGCTAAATATACTGTACATCAAGTACAGGCAGCTGCAAGTAATAAGGCCTACCAAGCCCTGAGCGACCAGTACGCCACAGACTATGACCTAGTCAAGCATGCTATCCTCTGTCGTCTGAACATCACCGCGGAGACCCACCGGACGGGGTTCCACGAGTACCGGAGAGCCCCGGAGACACGCCCCAGGGTGGTGGCACAGAGGTTGTGTGACCACATGGTCCATTGGCTGACCCCAGAGAAGAAGACCGCTCAACAAATGGGGGAAGCCATTGTGGTGGAACAATTCTGCCATGTGGTCGGCGCCGAAACCCAGGCGTGGATACGGCGCCACAACCCTGACACCCTGGAGGAGGCGATCAAATTGGCCGAAGATTTTGAGGACTCCTTGACGTCGGCCCAGGTCGGGATCCTGTCAGTCCCTGCCCTGCTCAGGAACCAACCTCTCCCTCCCTCTCCTCCAACACCACCATCATCACCCTCGTTCCAGACACCCAGACCTCCCAGACCGCCGACCCTGTTGGGCCCCCTTGCCTCCCCCCCATGGAGAACGAGGATGGCCCCCAGCTGGGGTAGAGGTGTTGCCCCTACCCCGTTGCCCTACCAGCAGCAGGACAGATATCTAACCTATGCCCCCTCTGTCCCCCCACTCTGTTTTAGGTGTAACCAGCCAGGACATAGGGCCAGGTCATGCCCCGCTGCCATGGAGTGTGACGTGGCTGCGTGCAACTGGACACCTGGAACGGGTAAGCAGGGGGAAAATGGTTGGGAGGGGCCCTGTCTGATTGACGTGGTTTTAGGGAATGTGAAAACCCAAGCGTTAGTGGACACAGGGTGTGAGCAAACCTTGATTAGGACAGCTCTCTTGGGCGGTGTGTCGTGGCGGCCACAAGGTCAGGTGGCCATCTCCTGTATACATGGAGACACGGCGGCATACCCCACCCTAAAAGTATATTTATCGGTAGGACCGATAAAATGTCACCTTGTAGTCGGGGTGGCGGAAAGTTTGCCACACCCAGTTATTCTGGGCTGGGACTGGCCAAAATTCAAAGAATTAATGCAAATAATGGCAGTCTCAGCCACACACGTAAACGTGGCAGAAAACGAAAACAAGGAAAGGATTAGTGATATGTTTCCTTTTCATACTGAAATGTTTTCCCCTCTGTTCCGTCCTAGAAAAACAAATAAGGAGAGACGGACCGCGAAATGGGAGGGAGCGTCTTTGAGACAAGGCTGGGGTCTGGTGGGAGAGTGCTGTAATGGTAACAAACGTCAGTCGAAGGTAATGGGAACGCAGTGTGACCGAGAGAGCGAGGTTACTGGGCCGACTAGGGCAGAGGTTATTTCAGCCCCTCGCAATGTACCGGACCCGTGGTACTCAAGCGCGGACCTAGTGTGGGGCCAAAAGAACGACCCGTCACTGGTGCACGCTTGGGGGCAGGTCCGGTCCATTGAAGGTAAGGATGTTGATGGCGCTGGGCCGCTAGTATATCCACATTTCAGTATAAAGGGGCAATTACTATATAGGGTAAACCTAGCCGCGGGCACAGGACAGCCTGTAACACAATTATTGGTTCCCCCATCTTGTCGGACCGAGGTCATGAGGCTGGCGCATGATATCCCTTTTGCGGGGCACCTCGGAGCCGAGAAGACGAGGGAACGAATATTGACTCAATTCTATTGGCTCGGTCTTCATACTGATGTGTCGAAATATGTAGCCACATGCCCAGACTGCCAGCGAGTAGCGCCGGGTCGAGTGCGCCCCGCCCCTTTGGTCCCACTGCCAATTATTTCCACTCCTTTCGAGCGCATTGCAATGGACATAATGGGCCCTTTGCTACCTTCTGACTCTGGGTATACGCATATATTAGTAGTGGTGGATTATGCAACGCGATACCCAGAGGCAGTTCCATTGAGGTCCACTAGTGCAGCTGCAATAGCCACCGAGTTAGCACAGATTATGGCTAGAGCAGGGATTCCCAAGGAGATTTTGACTGATCACGGAACCAATTTTTTGTCCAATACGTTACAGCAGGTGTACAAAATATTGAAAATACGTCCCATCAGGACGTCCGTTTATCATCCCCAATCGGACGGTTTGGTTGAACGTTTTAATCAGACCTTAAAGTCGATGCTGAGGCGATTTGTAACACAGGAGCAGAAACATTGGGCATCGCTTCTTCCCTACCTCCTTTTTGCGGTGAGAGAAGTGCCGCAGAGTTCAACGGGGTCCTCCCCCTTTGAGCTCCTGTACGGCCGGCAGCCTTGCGGCATTCTCGACCTGCTGAGGGAGGGGTGGGAGGAGCACAAAGGCTCGTCTAAAAATGTAGTGAAGTATGTGCTCCTACTCAGAGATCGCCTGGATTTGGTCGGTAGTTTGGCCCAAGACAACCTCAGATTGGCTCAGCACCGACAACAGCAGCATTACAACAATGCACGGATTCGAACCTTTCGACCAGGGGACAAGATAATGCTGCTACTTCCCTCATCAGAATCGAAACTGTGTGCTAAATGGCAGGGGCCGTATGAGGTGATTCGGGCCATAGGGAAAGTAAATTATGAAATTAGACAGCCCGATCGCCGAAATGAACGTGAAATTTATCATGTCAATTTGTTAAAGCCCTGGCAGGCAAGGGAGGTCTTATTTATAGCCCCAGGCAATATGGAGGATGATTTAGGTCCCTTTCCAGAGACCCCGAGCACAAGAGCGATTTCCATGGGAGAACAATTGGTTCCGGATCAGCAAAGAGAGCTGTGTAAGTTTATTGAGGAGTTCAGCGATGTTTTTTTCTGACATGCCCGGCAGAACAAACTTAGTTGAAAAAGACATTATCTCTCCCCCAGGTGACCCAATGCGAGAGAGACTGTACCAGATCCTGGAAAGTCGGCAGAGTGGCGTTCGCAAAGAGGTATGGGACATGCTCGAGCTTGGGGTGATTGAACCTTCCAGGAGCGAGTGGTGCAGTCCGATCGTCATAGTGGCTAAGAAAGACGGCACCAACTGCTTCTGTGTGGATTTCAGAAAGGTGAATGCTATTGCTAAGTTCGATGCATAACTCATGCCTCGGGTCGACAAACTTTTAGACAGACTGGGAAAAGCGAGGTTTATTTCCACTCTGGACCTGACGAAGGGATACTGGCAAATCCCTTTAACCCGCAGCTCCAGAGAGAAAACCGCATTTTCAACACCAGAAGGGCTGTTCCACTTTAAAACCATGCCATTTGGGCTACATGGTGTGCCCGCTGCCTTTCAGAGACTGATGGACCAGGTTTTACGCCCACATCATGAATATGCAGCAGCGTATATTGATGACGTGGTGATATACTGCTCCACCTGGCGAGAGCATTTGGCTAGGGTTACAGCCGTTCTTCAGTCTCTAAGCCCGGCTGACAGCTAACTTGAGGAAATGTGCGTTTGCCAAAACAGAGACTCAATATTTGAGATTTTTAATGGGGAATGGAAGGGTGAGACCTGTAGTCACCAAAATGCAGGCTTTGGTTGATGCAGCGATCCCCAAAACCAAGACTCAGGTGAGGTCACTACTGGGCTTAGCCAGTTATTACCGCCGCTTCATCCCTGAGTACGCCACTGTGGTTAACTCGTTAGTCGAACTCACCAAAAAGAGTGCTCCAAATGTAATTAAATGGTCAGCTGAGTGTCAGGGGGCATTTGATACTATTAAGCGTACACTTTACCAGGCTCCCACTCTTATCACACCGGATTTCACCAAGAGATTCATCCTCCACACCGACGCATCAGATGTAGGTTTGGGTGTAGTCTTGTCCCAAAAAGTAGCAGGAAATTTTTACCTCGGGAACGTAACTACTCCGTAGTTGGAGCCACAGTCAGTTTACACTTTCAACGGTGATAAAAATTGCTAAGGACCTCTTTAGCATTAGTTATATAATGTATCATAATCTCAGGGTATACTGTCTGTCTGTGTTTAGAGTTTTTAATATATTGACAGAGCCATTTGACCAATTGTGCTGAAATTTGCCAAGAAATTCTTTTTAGCACTGGCTATTGAGTGTGTCATAATCTACGGGTATAGGAGGCATCCTAATTGTCAGTCTTTGGCATATGGAAATACATTGGAGCTGGTGGATATACAGTAGGTCATGCAATCAGTTGTTCGTGTTACTGATTACTCTAATTGTTGAACTGCAGCTGTGGATGAATATCACTTTTTTTAAATGTATATTTTTCCTGCTTTTGCAGCCTTTTTATTTGAAAAGGAGTTCTTCAACATCACCTGAAGTTGATACTATGGGAATCACATGGACTGTGAAGGAGAAAATGACATCATATTTCTACAGGTTATTTCATTGCTTTGCGGGAAAGCATTATACCAGTCAGCAATTGTGGGTGTTTAATTTCCCCACCATTATGAAGGTGTATACAGTTATGATTAACAGGCTTTCAGAGAAACAAATATCTGTACAAGAAAACATACAAAAACAGTGTATTCACTGCAATCTGACATAAGTAAAATTGAAACAGCTATAAACCAAAAGAAAATTGAGAGTCTTTTATATTTCAAAAACGTTATATTGATTTTAAAATCATCTCTAATACCTGTAAATTTTTTGTGGTTGGTGTTTTAAGTTCATTTGAATCCTATTACAGTGAGCTCAAGATAATGTGGCTTCTCCAAGGCACCAGACATCAAAAGCTAAGGCAAGAAACCCTGCATAGAATCAATAAGCACTTTATTCTGCTTGAAGGAGACCGAGCAATAAGAACTTACAGGAAACCGGGAATGTAAAATACTCCTTCATACTGCCAGCACAGAATATACAAACATAAGTGTTACAAATGCTGGTGGAGACCATCATAATTCAGACAAACTCTCTTTAGGAGATTTGCCTTACAAGTTTTAAGTCCAAAAACTATGTGACCTATTCGCTCCATTTTTTTTCAGGGTCAAGTAGCTATAGCCATGTACCACCATACCAAACTGCAAGTGATTTTGTGCAACAGTTTTTGTTTTATGGGCTGTTAAAGTACTTGGCAGATGTTAAGAAATAACAACAGTGATAATCCTGTCATAAGAGCGATCAAAGGTCACGGACAATGACTGTTTTTGATAGAATACATATGGGTTTCTATATGTGTTCCATTGTAACAGAGGCCCTATTTGCATTCTACAAGGAGTTATCGACTACATTCACTTTTGACCTCTGATGTCATAAACATGGCCAGCATTAACAAAAAGTTTTTCTTTGAATAACTTTTAAAGATTGACCATTCATAAACATGTCCAGCACATTTCAGAGCTCTAGCATAAGCAGTTTTGGAGGAAAAGAGTTTTGAAAATGACCAAAATTTAGCAAAAATCAAACATAGCTGCCAAACCACATGCTTCATTATGGATCAGGGTCAACTTCCGATAGGTATCAATCAACATTCCAAATGGCGAGTCTCTGCGTGCAATGG
Organism: Polyodon spathula; assembly: GCF_017654505.1. Classification (NCBI taxonomy): domain Eukaryota; kingdom Metazoa; phylum Chordata; class Actinopteri; order Acipenseriformes; family Polyodontidae; genus Polyodon; species Polyodon spathula. The sequence goes on along the minus strand of NC_054535.1, from coordinate 59,735,378 downwards.
TTTTCATTTTATGGACTACAGCACCAGAAGCTGTAATTGAAAATTGTCATATTTCAGTTATAGGAGGAGCAGCTGATCGAGATAGTCCAGTCTATACAGACCGTTGAGTTCTTCCATGGACCTTAATGTGTTATTATTGGTTTCTTGTCTTTAAAAACCACAGCCATGCCAGCAAAATCATTTGGGGAATGCGAAACCACTGGCCAATCACTGTCAATCAGTGATTTGATAATGAAGTACGGTGCAAACATCATCAATAGTGTTTTCCATAAAGTGGTTCTAGTTAATTGGGCCATTTTGTTCCCTTTCTTTTTTTCAGAATTTGTCTGTCTCTCTTTGATATGAGTTTGTAATTTTTCACCATTCTTTCTTAGTTTTGCTAGAAGGGCTCGGTTTGAAATGATCTATATTGCAGTAATCAATGAACTTGCTGCCAGAATTGTTCGGATCATTTTGTCAGCAGCTTCTTGGTCAGCTATGGCTATTCCTATGGAAGTCGCCACATACATAATCAGTCTTACCAACATAAAAAACCCAATACTCAATTCCATTTTGTATTTTACCAACATTGGTCCTCTATATAAAGACATTACTCTAGTAATTCCTTGACATCATAACATTATCTGCCCCCTTATACCACAAAGGATCGATATAATCTGATATTGCTTGTAACCGTGATATTTTTCCCACTAACCCCATTAGGCTGTGTGGTCTGGTGGTTAAAGAAAAGAGCTTGTACCAGGAGGTCTGACCCAGAGCAAGTCACTTAGCCTCCTTGTGCTCTGTCTTTTAGGTGAGACGTTGTTGTAAGTGACTCTGCAGCTGATGCATAGTTCACACACCCTAGTCTCTGTAAGTCGCCTTGGATAAAGGCATCTGCTAAATAAACAAATAGTTTAATAAGTGACCTTCCCGATTTGTTTCTTACATTTGTCTTTCTTTAACAGCCACTGACAGCATAAGGCTAGAGCACACAGTAAAGTAGCCACGATGAACTGAGCTATCGTTTTCCCTAGTTTAACCCTTTCAGGACAAGCATTTTTAAGTGGGATGCTCCCCTGGGACCAGGTGCTTTTTGTCTGTAAAATTCACTAAAACTAATTTTTTTACCGCAGCATCTTGCAAATGGTGTCTTTTTTTAAGAACACATTGGGGAACATTAGAAAGTACTTCAGAAACCATACAATCTTTTCTTTTTTTTCAACACAATTTTTTTAAAGTTATTTTTATTATGTATTCTGCTCAGAGATACATGTATAAATAAATGCGTTAGTCTATGACCCGAGGGACCTTACAATACTTCTTGAAAGTTTTGTTGAAAAATATTGATGCTTGAGCAAATTACATTGTTTCACCTGAGTGATTTCAATGACATAATACACGTTTATTTTCAGGGTCTTTATATGTAATAATGGACAATATTACTCTTGATTTACATAAATAAAATCATTAATTTTAGTTACTCATTTCATTATTATCAGTAATAAGGAAAAAAAAAGTATTTGATACATTTAGTTCATGAAATAGTATCAGCTTATATCCAGTCGTTTTTTGATATTTATAAATGTTGTAAAAACATATATAAGAACATAAGAACATAAGAAAGTTTACAAACGAGAGGAGGGCATTCGGCCCATCTTGCTCGTTTGGTTGTTAGTAGCTTATTGATCCCAGAATCTCATCAAGCAGCTTCTTGAAGGATCCCAGGGTGTCAGCTTCAACAACATTACTGGGGAGTTGATTCCAGACCCTCACGATTTTCTGTGTAAAAAAGTGCCTCCTATTTTCTGTTCTGAATGCCCCTTTGTCTAATCTGCATTTGTGAACCCTGGTCCTTGTTTCTTTTTTCAGGCTGAAAAAGTCTCTTGGGTCAACACTGTCAATACCTTTTCGAATTTTGAATGCTTGAATTAGGTCTCCACGTAGTCTTCTTTGTTCAAGACTGAACAGATTCAATTCTTTTAGCCTGTCTGCATATGACATGCCTTTTAAGCCCGGAATAATTCTGGTCGCTCTTCTTTGCACTCTTTCTAGAGAAGCAATATCTTTTTTATAGCGAGGTGACCAGAACTGCACACAATATTCAAGATGAGGTCTTACTAGTGCATTGTACAGTTTTAACATTACTTCCCTTGATTTAAATTCAACACTTTTCACAATGTATCCGAGCATCTTGTTAGCCTTTTTTATAGCTTCCCCACATTGTCTAGATGAAGACATTTCTGAGTCAACAAAAACTCCTCTGTCTTTTTCATAGATTCCTTCTCAAATTTCAGTATCTCCCATATGATATTTATAATGTACATTTTTATTTCCTGTGTGCAGTACCTTACACTTTTCTCTATTAAATGTCATTTGCCATGTGTCTGCCCAGTTCTGAATCTTGTCTAGATCATTTTGAATGACCTTTGCTGCTGCAACAGTGTTTGCCACTCCTCCTACTTTTGTGTCGTCTGCAAATTTAACAAGTTTGCTTACTATACCAGAATCTAAATCATTAATGTAGATTAAGAATAGCAGAGGACCTAATACTGATCCCTGTGGTACACCACTGTTTACCACACTCCATTCTGAGGTTTTTCCTCTAATCAGTACTTTCTGTTTTCAACATGTTAACCACTCCCTAATCCATGTACATGTGTTTCCTTGAATCCCCACTGCGTTCAGTTTGAGAATTAATCTTTTGTGCGGGATTTTGTCAAAAGCTTTCTGGAAATCTAAATAAACCATGTCATATGCTTTGCAATTATCCATTATCGATGTTGCATCCTCAAAAAAATCAAGCAAGTTAGTTAGACACGATCTCCCTTTCCTAAAACCATGTTGACTGTCTCCCAGTACCCTGTTACCATATAGGTAATTTTCCATTTTGGATCTTATTATAGTTTCCATAAGTTTGCATATAATAGAAGTCAGGCTTACTGGTCTGTAGTTACCTGGTTCAGTTTTGTTTCCCTTTCTGTGGATCGGTATTACGTTTGCAATTTTCCAGCCTGTCGGTACCACCCCTGTGTCAAGAGACTGCTGCATGATCTTGGTTAGCGGTTTGTAAATTACTTCTTTCATTTCTTTGAGTACTACTGGGAGGATCTCATCCGGCCCAGGGGATTTGTTTATTTTAAGAGCTCCTAGTCCCTTTAACACTTCTGCCTCAGTTATGCTAAAGTTATTTAAAACTGGATAGGAACTGGATGACATGTGGGGCATGTTGTCAGTATCTTCCTTTGTAAAAACTTGTGAAAAGTAATCATTTAATATATTTGCTATTTTTTTTTCTTCATCTACGATTTTGCCATTTGTATCTCTTAAACATTTAATCTCCTCTTTGAATGTTCTCTTGCTGTTGTAATATTGGAAAAACATTTTGGAATTGGTTTTAGCTCCCTTAGCAATGTTCATTTCTATTTCTCTCTTGGCCTTTCTAACTTCCTTTTTGACTTCCGTTTGCAGTTCTGTGTACTCTTTCTGCATACTTTCTTTTTGGTCCCCTTTAAACACTCTGTAAAGTGCCTTTTTTCGCTGAATATTTTATTTAATTGATCTATTAAACCATTTTGGCAATTTAGTTTTACATTTAGATTTGTCTACTTTAGGGATGTAATTGTTTTGCGCCTATAGTAGTACATTTTTGAAGAACAACCATCCTTTTTCTGTGGGTGTTTTCTCTATTTTACTCCAATCTACTTCTGTTAGTCTCTTTTTCATACCTTCATAGTTTGCTTTTCTAAAATTGTAAACCTTAGCTTTAGTCATTACTTTTGGGGTTTTAAAAAACACTTCAAATGAGACCATGTTGTGGTCTGAGTTTGCCAGTGGTTCTCTGACCTCTGTTTTAGTTATTCTATCTTCGTTATTTGAAAAGACTAAATCAAGGCATGCCTCCCCTCTAGTGGGTGCCTTCACAAATTGTGTTAGGAAGCAGTCATTTGTCATTTCCACCATTTCTATTTCATCCTTTGTGCTACCCATCGGGTTTTACCATTTTATTTGGGTGAAGTTGAAATCCCCCATTAGTATGGCTTCTCCTTTGCTACATTCATTTCTAATGTCATTGTATAACAGATTATTTTGCTCACCGTCTGAATCTGGCAGTCTATAGCATGTTCCTATTATTATGCCCTTTGAATTTTTGTCTGTTTTTCTGACCCATATTGATTCTGTTTTATTTTCTTTGTCCAGGTTTAACACCTGGGCTTCAAGATTGTTTCTTATGTATAGCGCTACCACTCCTCCTCTTCTGTCCTGCCTGTCTTTCCTATACAGTGTATACCCACAAATATTATATTCGTCCCCATCACTCACAGACAACCACGTTTCTGTAACACCTATCACATCATAGTTACTTGTTAGTGCAGTAGCTTCAAGTTCTAGAATACTTCTAGCATTTAGAAAAATACATTTAATGGTTGTCTTACCTGAGTTGTTGTTCTTGTTTTGATGCGGTCTCCCTTCTGTTTTTTTTTGTTGATTTCTCCCCCCTTCCTTTCTAGTTTAAATGCTTCTGAACCTGCTCGAGGATCTTTTCTCCAAATAGACTGGTTCCCTTGTTATTTAAGTGCAGTCCATCCCATTTATACAGATAGTCCTCGTTGTAGAATGTGGTCCAATGATCAAGATAGGTGAAGCCTTCCCGTGTGCACCACGTCTTCAGCCATGCGTTTTGATTAAATATGGTCCTTTGCAAGGTGTCGGTAGTATACCAGAAAATACCACAGTTTTGGTTTTCTCTTTTAATTTCCTTCCTAGCTCTCTGAATTTGTTTTGCAGGGATTTTGGTCTGTCTCTTCCAATCTTTGTACCGATGTGGACGACTACTACCGGGTCATCTCCTGTTCGTTCTAGGAGCCTGTCCACGTTTTCAGTGATGTGCTTGACCGAGGCTCCCGGTAGGGGGTCCAAGCTACGAATTGAACTTGCTGTGTTTCTCAATATGGAGTCCCCAACAGTCATGACCTCCCTTCTTTTTGCTGTCTGGTCACCACTGTGAATGGGGTCCTGGATGTTGTTCCTTTCATTCTCTTGTTGTTCATTCTGCTCATCAGAATTCTGAAGTGACTCAAATTTGTTGGTTGTTTTGATTTCTGGTGGTTGTGTTTGACGAAGTTTCTTTTTTCCCTGCTTCTGCCTACCTGAACCCAGCTGTTCTGACCTTCTATCTCCCTGGTGGCTTTCAGTCTGTTAGGGGTGATGCAGACTTCCATGAATTGTGGGTGTGCCAGTTCCTCAAGATCCTGTTGCTGTCTCACTTCTTCCAGCTCCATTTCTAGCATACTTACTAGTTTATGCAAATCCTGGATCACGCTGCACTTTACGCACACTTGGTTTAGCTCCGCTGGGTTTTCTCGGATTTCCCACATCAAGCAGGTGTCACAGATTACAGGCTTGAAGACCATGTTGAGGGTTTTTTTTTTTAAGTTTAGTTTCTTCTGCAGGTGTCAACCTGCTTTCAAACTGCTTCTAAACTGCTCTGTACTTTGCCACGCAAGGATGCAGGTAGGCGTGGCTCCCACTTGGAATGCAACCTGCTGGGGCAGTCTCATATCGGCAGCCAAATAGTTGATCACCACGGCTGCCGGGTTCATGAAGCGCACTGGGTAGAAATGTTGTTCCCAGCGTTCCCAACGTTCCCCATCTCTGGCCCACAGCAGGTCAACAACCAGTGGGAGGTCCTCCCCGCTCCACTCCGGGTCCGATACCCAGTCCAGCATCTCATCAGAGGACGGAAAAGGCTCTGTCTCCTCCCTCGTGGGCTCTTCCTCCTCTTCATCCTGCAGAAGTTGCTGCCACTTTCCTCTCTCACTTCTTCTCCTCATTTCTTTATTATTATTATTTTTTTTTTCCCCCACACACAAAACCCTCCCCCTTTTTTTTTTTTCCAAAAAACTGCAGTCCCTGCTCTGGTCTGCGTCTAGGAGGCGCTGGTAATCCCGCTTCTGACACCACGTATCACAAAGACGGCCGGAGTGGGGGATGACATACCAGAAACAGGAACCAGGAAATAAACAGATAGGTGGAGTTTTGGGAAAGCTGAGTGCTTGCTTGCGCTCAGCTTTTAATGAATTAACAGAACAGTAAATAAAAAGGTTGTAACAAACAAAAAACATAGGACACAGTACTGGTATCCAAAATAAACAGACAAACAAAACAGACTAACACTAAACAACGTGGTGAGCTGATATTTTACTTTACGTTATTATTTTATTATTATTACCTCTGTCTCCACACCCGATCTCCACTCAACGAACACACAACCCTGAAAACATGTAGCTTTTATGCATCTGTACCGAGACTCGATTGCTGAACAATTCCCCGTGCTCACATATTATTATATTTTACTTGCACGTAAAGTGCTGTGCAATCCTCGTGCCTTGTGTTACACAAACCCTTTTATATCCCCTGTACCAATGACTATACACCAACATTAACACACAACATACAACAGAAAATACACACAGGGGCTGGCACTTTGCCACACAGTCCCTCCCCTATCCATTGATGTGTGTTTCAAGCCTGCAGTGCAAAGTATGGTGGCCCTGTAAGTCTAGAAAAAGAAGTGCTTTTTTATCGTGTTTACATGATCGTGGTCCTAGAAGCCCACTTCAGTATGATGATGTTAACACAATCCCGGTCCTTAACATTGCTTACCTCACTGATGCAAGGGGGTACAGTCATTTCACTAGACCCTGACTCTCATTACCACATGCTTCAGTGGTGTTAATTAAGTTTTTCATCCTTATTTATTTTTCTTCTGGTGTAAATGGTTTGGCTGTCCAGATTTATGCAAATTATCCGTCCTTTAGATACTTTTTAGAAATAGCACAGGTAGCATAAGCATCAGCAACAGTACAGTGGCTTGCGAAAGTATTGACCCCCCTTGGCATTTTTCCTATTTTGTTGCCTTACAACCTGGAATTAAAATTGATTTTTATTTGGAGTTCATGTAATGGACATACACAAAATAGTCCAAATTGGTGAACTGAAATGAAAAAAATAACTTGTTTCAAAAAATTCTAAAAAATAAATAACGGAAAAGTGGTGCGTGCATATGTATTCACCCCCTTTGCTATTAAGCCTCTAAATAAGATCTGGTGCAACCAATTACCTTCAGAAGTCATATAATTAGTTAAATAAAGTCCACCTATGTGCAATCTAAGTGTCACATGATCTGTCACACGATCTCAGTATATATACACATGTTCTGAAAGGCCCCAGAGTCTGCAACACCACTAAGCAAGGAGCACCACCAAGCAAGTGGCACCATGAAGACCAAGGAGCTCTCCAAACAGGTCAGGGACAAAGTTGTGGAGAAGTACAGATCAGGGTTGCGTTATAAAAAAATATCTGAAACTTTGAACATCCCACGGAGCACCATTAAAGCCATTATTAAAAAATGGAAAGAATATGGCACCACAACAAACCTGGCAAGAGAGGGCCGCCCACCAAAACTCACGGACCAGGCAAGGAGGGCATTAATCAAAGAGACAACAAAGAGACCAAAGATAACCCTGAAGGAGCTGCAAAGCTCCACAGCGGAGATTGGAGTATCTGTCCATAGGACCACTTTAAGCCATACACTCCACAGAGCTGGACTTTACAGAAGAGTGGCCAGAAAAAAGCCATTGCTTAAAGAAAAAAAAGCAAACACATTTGGTGTTCGCCAAAAGGCATGTGGGAGACTCCCCAAACATATGGAAGAAAGTATTCTAGTCAGATGAGACTAAAATTGAGCTTTTTGGCCATCAAGAAAAACGTTATGTCTGGTGCAAACCCAACACCTCTCATCACCCCGAGAACACCATCCCCACAGTGAAGCATGGTGGTGGCAGCATCATGCTGTGGGGATGTTTTTCATCGGCAGGGACTGGGAAACTGGTCAGAATTGAAGGAATGATGGATGGCGCTAAATACAGGGAAATTCTTGAGGGAAACCTGTTTCAGTCTTCCAGAGATTTGAGACTGGTTCACCTTCTAGCAGGACAATGACCCTAAGCATACTGTTAAAGCAACACTCGAGTGGTTTAAGGGGAAACATTTAAATGTCTTGGAATGGCCTAGTCAAAGCCCAGACCTCAATCCAATTGAGAATCTGTGGTATGACTTAAAGATTGCTGTACACCAGCAGAACCCATCCAACTTGAAGGAGCTGGAGCAGTTTTGCCTTGAAGAATGGGCAAAAATCCCAGTGGCTAGATGTGCCAAGCTTATAGATACATACCCCAAGAGACTTGCAGCAGTAATTGCTGCAAAAGGTGGCTCTACAAAGTATTGAGTTTGGGGGGGTGAATACTTATGCACGCTCAAGTTTTCTGTTTTTTTTCTTTGTTCCACAATAAAAAATATTTTGCATCTTCAAAGTGGTAGGCATGTTGTGTAAATCAAATGATACAAACCCCTAAAAAATCAATTTTAATTTTCAGGTTGTAAGGCAACAAAATAGGAAAAATGCCAAGGGGGGGGTCAATACTTTCGCAAGCCACTGTATATTTATCACAAAAATTCTGAAGGATGTCAGGTACAGTTTTTTCAAGTTTACTCTCAATCATCCCTCGAGGTGTGTCTAGCAGATGGGGTCAATAAAGGGACATTTAAGTTCTGTAAACAGGACATTCCAAATAACACCACACTCCTATTAGAATAGGAATCACCCAGTCAAAACCAGATGTCAGCCAACCCTTTATCCCCGAAAGAGTGGTTCCGACTTGATGAACTGCACCTTATATGATGCCTTTTAAGCCAGGGATAGGTTGTCCAAATGTGTGCTATTTTTTGATGGAATGAATTTTCTCAGCAATTCTCTCAAGACTATCACCAGCATTATGAGAGTTATTTTATATTTCCTTATTATTGCTATCAGGGCAGCCATTTTCAGTATCCTTATTACCACTGTAGTATATGGTATAGAAAAGGTGCAACGGATAAATTTATTACAAATTTATTAAGGTTTACATGTATATTGTATTGGTTATAAGAATTTTACCAAACCTAAATGTGAACTTCTAGAAATAGTATCTTGTGGCTGGGTGGGGGGGAGGGGGGGTTTGCAAGCCTGTTGTTTTAGCTTCAAAGACTTTAACGTGTGAACAACAAGCTTCGTTTTATTGTTTTGAATAAACAAACATGGCCTGTTTACGACAATTAGTCTTTGGAGGATAATTCAGATTGGCCTACTTGTGGATTGAAAATATCAATTGAAAATGTTGAAATTATCATCAGTAGTGGTATTTTAGAAGTTAACAGATAATGATCAATTCTATTTTTTTTCAAAATAAGTTTTTCGAATGTTAGAAAAAGGAAGTTTTTTGTGTCACAGGTTTATGTCTCTTTAACTTTCTCCATACGCTTTCTCCATACGGCCCTCTTGCCTTTAACAATGGCTTGGAACAAACTCAGCTCTGCTGGCTATTCTGTACCTTAACCAGGCACAAGGATGCAAAACCTTTGAAAGCTTCCAGCCTGCCATTTGAGATGAACAACTTCTTGTGTCAAACTTTTTACACAGAAAGCTTCATTCTTGTATCCTGTTGGACTTTTCTACTACAATCTAATAAGGCCATCACCAAGAATTCATTTATTTGAGGAAATCACAAGGAATAAAGGAAATCATCTTTTAAACCATTGGGAACCAAATCATTCTATGACCTTTGCAAAATCTTTGGAACCAGGAGTAGTGAAGAACTTTGTTACGAAACTCTTTTAAACCTATTTTTAAATGAACCTTTGGTAACTATATGAAGATTTATTGAATTTCTTTGTGCACAGAAGTTTTGTAACTTTGAACTAAAGAAAATTAATTTTACTTTTGAACTGATTTTATTTTTGGATGTTAAAAGTACTATTAAGATATTATACCTATTAAGTTAATGGGCAATGTTGTATAAAATATTAAATTAGCTATATACTATGAACAGAAAAACGCTGGCCGTAGTTTGGGTTCATGCCCCTTTAAGAACGTGGCTCAGAGGTAGAACTTTGAATTTTCAGCGCTTATGCGCACTTTTATTCATAACCAAACATAAACACAAAACAAACAAACAAAACCCTAGCTTCCTCAGAGCACTAACTAAACATATGCAGGTCCCTGACTAACGCACAGAACCTGACATATAACACGAAAACAAAACACTAACACAGACTTCTATAAAACCAAAACATTTTAAACAGACCTTACAACTTCCAGTCGGGCTCCACCCTCCACAGCAGCAGTCCAGAGGTCTGAACAGAGCCTACAAAGGTCTGTTCATTTTATTAAAACAGACGGTATAGTTTAAAAAGGCTCTTCGTAGCTGAGGTGTCAATTATTGATGCACTGGCATGGACACCCATGCATTCTCTATTATCTGTCACGACTGTGTAAGAGTCATTTTTTAATTCTTCTACTATCAGCAGCTACACAAGCTCCTTATCTATTTTTAATGGCCACCAGGCATCCAATTCATCACCATATGTGACAAATTTGCATGGTGAGTATCTAGGAGCTCTCTGACACACTATTAATCCATTGTAGCTGCATCTTTTCAGATCCCTGTATTCAAATCCTTGTTCATTTTTATGCCTTAATGCACTGGGGGTAAGGGGTACCTATCTTCATTAATGCTGATCCCGTGTTGGCTCTTACTTGTCCAGTGTTTACTATTGTCCAGGTATTTTCCCATGTCTCATTCATGGAAAATATAGGGACCACTACTAACATTTGTATCAAGACTATATTCTCTTTTACCATAAGACTCCTTACTAATTTCATTAACATCTTAATTCTGAGTTTCATCGTGTCTTGCTGACCTATAAAGGAATACTTTCATTATTCTTTTCATTAACGGAAAATTCAAATGGTCAGATATATTAATGGCTTTGTTAATGACTCCCATTATTTGATAAGTCTCCCATTATTTCTATAGCTTCTTTAAAATAGGTAATTCTCTCCTATATTCTTTATGTTTTGATAATGAGCAGTTGACAAAACCCTGAGTGCCTTTATCACTTCAGTTCTATATTCTCTGGTAGTATGATTTTGTTCTTCATGTGCTTATCGCTTGGTCATTGTATGTGACTGTACTTCCTTAAATTGAATCCTATTATTTTTGGGGGGTGAAATTCTGTTTTTTTATTGTGGTTTCTTGTCAGGTTATAGTCATATTTTTTTCCATGGGCCACTGTCAGTTGTTTTTTTAACTGTGATAACCACTTCCTCTTTAGTGCAGCTTCATTAAGCTGTCTTATTTGTTTTATAGTGTTGGTATACAAAACACTCTCCATGATTTACTGCTTGTGTTTGTGTTGGCAGTTTGTACTTTAGCTATGTTAAAACGTGCATTGTCTTTTAAGAAGAAAAAGATTATCTCTTACCAATGTAGGGCTTTTGGAGAGTTTTTACCATAACAGTGGGTGAAGGCTCGGGGTTCATTTTCACCAATGTCAACTGTTTTGTAAAGTTTACCTCTCCTTCTTAACACGATACCCCATACCATGTGTGGTTCATCCAGGTTGCTTCTGGCCATTGGAAAACTAGCCATAGGCTGGCTTCTTTTAAGTAGGGAAAGAGCAGGTTGGATTGGTTGTCAGTGTTTGTTCTGTTAGTTCATTTGGTTGGCAAGCAAATGTTTTTTTTATTTATGCAGTTGTTTTGTTTATACAATTCTTTAAGGTTATTTCTTGTAGGAGCCAGGCCCTTCATTTTATTTTTCATGAATTCTCCTTTCTCATACACATACATGCTGCATTACATTATTCCTTTGTAAGGTCCTCGACCCAGCAGAATTTGAAAGTCAGTGTTCAGGTTTGAAATGCCGTACTGTGTTGACCACCACCCATTATAATAGTCTTGGTGTTATAACTCGACCATGACCTCTCTCTTGTTCCAGGGATACAAGCTGTCTGGAAGCACCACTGGTCTGTTTTTAGAGAACGGTCAGGGTATGTTTGATTTTTCACCAAAGTCCAGGAAGCAACAATCCTACAACAGCGGCACATTGTCATTGATTATTAATGTCTTCTCTGTTGTAGTTTCCGAATTTGCTATACTTTTCTACAGTTAATTCTTTATAAAGTTTGAATTCTTGTTTATTTGTTCTATCATTTGTGCCTGTGTTGACCACTCATTGATTTTAGTTTGCTGAAAGATCGTATTCATATCAATTGTGATCTTAAGGAGAATTATCAATTTACCCTTTGTACCCCTACAATTCAGTGGTCTGGTCTCCAGATTATTCCTAGTGGCAGTGGTATTACTGAATCCTTGTTCCTTTGCTTAGGCTGAGTTGAATTGTCATGGTTAATGGTGCCATTATTCAGGGTATTCCTACTGGCGGTGCTGGTATGGTCGTTTGTAGAGGAGCTCGAAATGGTTGTTGTTGGAGCAGCTATGCTTGTCTGTATTTTTCACTGCTGGCTTGGAGGTGCTTTGAGGAGTTATGTTTGTCAATGGTTTGGGCTCTTTCATGGTAATGACCATTATGAGTGGTTTTGTAGCTCCTGCTTAGGTATAGAGGGCTGCTTAAAAGACTGCTCCAATCAGGAGTGCCACTACCACTATTCCCAGTATCCATCAAATATATAAGGGTCCCTTGGTATGCTTTTTGTGTTTTGATGCCCAGTGTAAGAAGGGGCCCCAAACATTTTCAAATGAGGGTATTTTATTTAACAAAGATTAAGTTATTTTTTCAAAGCTGAATAGTTGGGACATGTTAAGAGCCCATTCCTCAAGAACAGGTGCTGATCAGTCTTCCAACATCTCAAAAGTTTGGCTGTGGTAGTTGCCAAAATAATCCACCTTATTTGAGAATGTGTCAGCTCAATTAAATCAACCGTTCACCCTAACATTATAAGCTTTGCAGAAAGAAGAAACTGGTTTTCTACAACTTGATCTGTGAAATAAGTTGCCAACAGTTAGCTAATATAGTACATATCAGAATGATGTATGTGATTGACCCTACATCCCCATTACATCTCTAACATTTATCATTTGGAAAGATATTAAGCCATTGTAACTTTTTGGGGGTCCAGTGCCATCTGTGTCTTCGCTCGTTTAACCTATTCCCTACTTGTCAGTAGGCCATATTCAGATTTACCAAACAGGAATCCCATTCTTCCTGGGAAATTTCTATATCCTTTCTGATTCCCATTGATGTTTCACTTTGCTTAAGGGGTTATGGGTTTGACCCAGTAAAATACAGTAGACTTTGGGGGCCAATCCTTTTCTACCAAGCTGTCTATTTAAAAGCTATTCCACAGGGTTGGCTGCTGGGCATGTGAGGGGTCACACCAACCATTTAGAGAAAGCACCACTCCTCAATTGAAGGTGTCTCAAGAATTGTAGTTAAGGTAGACAATATTTCTCTTAAACCTGTACAAAACTTTTTTGTGTGGTCTTCAAAAAGATCAGTTACATGTTTAACCCTTTGAAGGCCAAGCCCGAATGCTTCGGGCCCCGGAACAATTACCTCAGGGCCAAGCCCGAGTATTTTGGGCCCCGCCCCTTCACAGCGGTGACTGGTTGATTCTTCAAATGCATCATTTAAGATGATGCTGAAATGTGTACTGATAGGCTTAAAAGAGTCACAGGGGAATTACATTTGGAGGATGGAAGTGACTGATTACTCAAGTGCTCAGAGGATCTTGATTTGGAGAAAAGAAAAATCCAGTGACACTGAAGGTAAGATAATTCATGTCTTTATTTTTGTACTGTTCTTTTATTTATGTTCTTGCTCATCTATCGCCTACTAATATGCCATTACATATATTACATTAGTATATTTATGAAATGTTAACATGTTTGCCAGTTTCCTTGCAAGTTTGATGTGTTTATATAGAAAATTAGTGAGCCTCAATATGCAAGTCCAAACAGTTGTGTTAGTGCAGGTGTGTCAGTCCTTAGGAAAGTAGATTGGTAGCAAAAAGTACACTCGCTCTCTGCACTTCTCTGTAACAGGAAACAAGTCCAACAGTTGAAATTATAAGGTTAAAAACATATTTTATTAAAAGACAAACAAAATGCAAACATTTCAGTCCTTTAGACTAGCATCAGTGCTTCCGAGTCGAATGAATCACAGTGCTTAAATACCTAAATACCACACGTGCGGCCCCCCATTAAGGTAAAACAATTATCGATGAGCCGTAATTCAGACTTACAATATGAGACATAAAATATGAACACTATATATCATTGAATATTAAAAATAAAGCAAAGAGCATATAAATTGCCTGTCAATTGATCTTCTATCGATAATTATTTAGGTAGATTATTTACTTTATACAGCAATGTTCTAAACCAGTCAGTGGTTTTTTGGTCAATCATTTTATGACTGCATGGGTTTGTATTTCCATTTATCATCTTGAGGGTGCATGACAACCACATTTTAGTAACGTTAGTAACGTTTGCACAACTGACATTTTAGGTGCAGTTATTATTTATTAATCCAGTTGTAATGTTTGAACAATAGACATTTTATTTTCATGATTACAACTTTGTAGTAGTTCATTGCGGTTTTGCACAAATAACATTACCCTTATAAAAGCTGAACATAAATTTGCACAGTAATTTTACAGTTTATTGTCCCTTTCCCATGATTATACCACTCATTTCCAATGCTTTACTTTTTTTTTTTGGCCGATCGACAATGTGGCTTTACCATGCTTCTTTGTTTACCATGCTTGCCTTTGCTTTAACATGATTTCCTATGCTTTTACTAATACTTTGCCACACTTTTTCATACACCAAAGAAGATGACTGTTTATCTCTTTAAGTTTCTACATGTATGGACATTTACTAAACATGACTATCATGATCCTGTCAGGAAAAATATAAAATGTAGAATAACATTAGTATTCTTATTAAAATTAAATGTGGTGCAAACATTACAAAAAAGGAGGAGTGGCAAACACTGTTGCAGCAGAAAAGGTCATTCAAAATGATCTAGACAAGATTCAGAACTGGGCAGACACATGGCAAATTGCATTTAATACAAAAAAGTGTAAGGTACTGCACGCAGGCAATACAAATGTCCATTATAAATACCATATGGGAGATACTGAAATTGAAGAAGAAATCTATGAAAAAGATATAGGATTTTATGTTGTCTCAGAAATGTCTTCATCTAGACAATCTGGTGTTCCTGACATTAATAAGAGAATGAGAAATGATATCACGGTACTGGATTATTTCAAGCTGTTTCTGACGTATGATGTTATGGATAACATTCAGAAGCAGACAAATACATTTTCCCAGGAGCAGATGGAGAAAATACCAGCTGATAAACCCCATGCAAGAATGAGGACCTGGAAAAATGTCACTTTAGATGGCCTATGGCAGTTTTTGCAGCTTTCATTTTTGATGGGGTTAGTGAAAAAGCCATGCCTTGACAGCTACTGGTCTGGGGATCCTACACCATCAACACTCCCTTCTTTGGTAGCATCATGAGCTGGAATCTCTCCAAACAGATTCTTCAGACATTGCACGTCCAGGACAATGAAGCTGTCAGGCATGAAAAGGATCGCCTTTGGAAAATCCGCCCCTTCTTCGACCGCATTACACCCTTATTCACCAGCGTCTGTACACCTGTGCAAGATACTTCAGTCGATGAGTCTCATTTACTGTACAAAGGAAGGCTTGTTTCAAGCAGTACATCCCAAACAAACAGGCATTCTTTAGGATGAAGTCATATGAGCTTTGTGAGGCAAAGACCGGCTACAACGACATTAGCTGGGCGAGTGGAGACAAAATACCAGTGCATACCTTGCTGGAACATTTCACTTTGCGCTGCACCATGTTTTGAAAAATGGCACACAACTTAACACATTTTTGGCCTAACTATTTATTTATTTATTTATTTATTTACAGTCTTGTTCATACAGTGACTGAAATCTTTGCATTGTTATTGGGCAATTTTAAAAAACAAACAAACAAAAAAAAACTGTTTTGAACCTTTTTTCTGCCAATCTGTACCTTTTTACATCTGACATTTTGCCATGTTCTGAATTCTGTAAATAGTTTGAAAATAACATTCTTCATGTTCTAAGGCTTTAAATGGTATCTGGTTTTATGGTAATTTAATAAAAATTTGAATGAATTATTGCTCTAAAAACAAGTGTATGCATTTTCTTTCAGAATTCCAAAAAAAAAAAAAAAAAAAAAAAAAACTGTCTCAGAATTCCAGAATAGCAGTCAAACCCGGAGTGGAAAGGGTTACTACCCGCCCTACTCCATTGTTCCCAGAAAATTGTTTTACCACCAATCTGAATGTCTCCAGATGGCCTGCTCCAGGTAATTTGGATCAAGCCTCTCAGGTGGCAGTAATTGTAGGGTGGACCTGTAAATTGGGTCACAGGGCCTGGAAAGTCCATGCCCTGGAGGGATCCCCACAATCTGCCTCTATCTCCATATCATACCAGTCAGACCTCATCTCACCCCTCCAGCCAGGTCTCCAAATGTTAATCTGCTTTGCATGAAATGCCCAATAATACCATTTCAAACTGAGTAGGCCAAATGCCCCTCTAGCAGGGGAAGTTGTAGTCCCAAGTTGGGCCTTGACATGCCCCACAAAAAACTTCAAAATAGTCTGGAATCTTCAATGGGAGATGGACGATTGTACTGACAGATGTTATGACATCTGCTTTTTATTTTAGTTAACAGGGTCCTAAAATCTTTCTGAAACAGCATCTCTGTAGTTAGCAGTAATAAAAATACCCAGATATCGAGTGCACTTAGGAGACCACCTAAAATTCCATTTATAAAAGAATAAGGAGGGACAGTAACAGACAGCAGGAGGGCCTCAGACTTGTCCCAGTTTATCAGATATCCTGAAAAGGCAGAAAATAAGTTGTAGTTAGTTGTAGGGGTAGTTACCTCAGGCTGCGATAGGAGTAAAAACATGTCATCAACATATAACATCAGTTTATATTGTTTATCCCCAATCTGAATGACATTAGTTTATGGATCCTCTCTAAGTTTTTGGGCAATGGGTTCTAAAGCCAGAGTAAACAATAATGGAGATAAGTGATACCCCTGTTTCATTTCTCTCTGCAGCTGAAAGGGTTCATAACAAAAAAACATTTGTGAGGACAGAGGGAGAAGGAGAACTATATAATGTAGTGATCCATTTAATGAAGCCCTCACCAAAGCTAAAACGAGTTGAAGCAAACTGTATCACCATTTAACGCGATTTAATGTTTTTTCTGCATCAAGTGACAAAGCAATTACTGGGGAAGGTGAATCATTCACCACCCACTGCAAATGAATTAAATGACTTATAGAATAGACCTCCGAAGGAGAGCCTTGAAAAGGAAAAATTAGAAGGACTCGGGATCGTGGAATGCATCTTACAGGAGTCCTGGAACTAGAAAGGAGTAGAGAGATTAGAAGGAGATCAAAGGACTGCAAGGCAGACTTCGTGTTGACAGCTGAGAAAGAGAGAGAGACTCCAGAAATTAGTATAGAGAAAGCGCACAAGCTGCGACAAGATAGAAAGTGTGGTCGGGGCTCCCCTCTGGCCTGACGCAGAACCTCCAGATCGAAGGCTGTAGCCCAGGGAGACCAAAGAAAGTGAGCCTCACTAATGCCCCAAAAATGGCTGCCCCGGCCCCCTGCAGAACCGCACCTGTGAGGATAGAAAAGAAAAGACTGCAGCCACTGCATGACAGACTTAAGTGGGGAAAAAACAAACAAGATAAAGAGGTTAGTACTGACAACCTAAAGGAAAGCCGTCCATGCTGTGGAGAGGAAAAAAAATACCTTTTTTAGGAGGAAGCCTCTGGTGGACCAGGCGAAGAGGGCACCCCCCACTCGGGTCAAGCTAGCTAGGGAATTGTGGGCAGATACGATAACTGCTGGGGTGATTCTTATGTAGAGATCGACTGTTGATGATGCCTAGCGACCTAGGACTTTGATAATGTATTGGCTGAGCCAGGCTCTTGGTGCAGATGTTGCTGCTCTGATTCTAAGAGAATGGGGTGTGTAGAACTGGAAGGGCAGGCCTGCCTTGGTGATGAGGGAGGAGAGGTGAGAGGTTCAGAGGGTAAAGGTTTCCTGGTTGATAGGAGCTTCTGCAGAGATGTGCAAGGGCAGAGAGGAGAGTTAATGTCTGAGCTGGTGTCACAAAGACGGCCAGAGTGGGGGACGTCAGACCAGAAACAGGAACCAGGAAATACAGAGAGGTGGAGTTTTGGGGAAGCTGAGCGCTTGCTTGCACTCAGCATTTAATGAATTAACAGAACAGTAAATAAAAAGGTTGTAACAAACAAAAACATAGGACACGGCACTGGTAGCCAAAAGAAACAAACAAACAAAACAGACTAACACTAAACAAACGATGGAATAACAAAAAAACACGGAGAGTGAATGGTTATATATATTTTATTTTGTTTACTTTTCTCGTTTTTAATTTTCTCCTCTCCACACACGTTCTCCACTCATGGAACACACAACCCCGACTAAGTGAAAATATGCAGTTTTTATGCAGCTGTTTTGAGACTCGATTGTTAATCAATCATTCAATTGGAGTAGCGGTACAACTGCACGTGAATTAATAAAGTGCAATTCCCCGTGCTCACATATTATTACATTTTACTTGCACGTGAAGTGCTGTGCAATCATCATGCCTAAATACAAACATTTTAAACACTTGTGTTACACAGACCTGTTTATATCCAACATTAACACACAACATATAACACAAAATACATACAAGGGCAGGCACTTTGCCACAGCTTGATACAGTGTGCGGATGGAAGCTGGGAAATTTTGAGGATCAGAGAAAAGGAGGAGATGGTAGTCCTTAACGGGGAAGAGGTCGTTGAATTGGAGTTCAGAGGCTGGGAAGCTAGGAAGGGATGACTGACCAGGCTGTAGAATAGGAAGCTCTTGAAGAAGGGGGAAGGGCTGCAGGCATGTAATGCTGAGCAGATTGAAGGAGGTTACTGAGAGTAGGATTCAGTCGAATAGCAGCTGGAGAAGCTAGGGATTCTGGATGGGGGGAAAAGCAGATAGGATTTGCTGACAGAACTTGGATACTGAAAGTAGAGGCGGAAGGAGAGCTGGAACTGAGGGCTGAGGTGGCAGCTGGAGCTGAACGAATGTATAAATCGGCTGCTGGGGAAGCTCAGCACCTTTTGCGCCCCATATTCTGGAAACGAGGGCAGAGAGATGAGATGCCGACCATTCTATGTGTTAGTTAATATGAGATCGATTAGCTGTTTGCTACTATCATATCTGCTTGAAATGGAAAAGGTGAACTCACATTCAGAGATTTGGGTTACACAACTCCAGTCATTCTCCTAATAGTGGAACTCCTTAACTCATAATCAAGACAGATTTCCAATCTCGTTCCATGTCTCTCACCATGTAGTAATGCTGTAATATTTGAGGGGATGAACAAACATATAAATAGATTGCTGAGGAAGACAAGTGCCCCGTATTTTGATTAGATGGGGATTAGTGTTAGCCTTGATTGCGGAAATGCTGCTATGATCTGCTTATTGGAGGAAACCTTAAGAACATAAGAACATAAGACAGTTTACAAACGAGAGGAGGCCATTCGGCCCATCTTGCTCGTTTGGTTGTTAGTAGCTTATTGATCCCAAAATCTCATCAAGCAGCTTCTTGAAGGATCCCAGGGTGTCAGCTTCAACAACATTACTGGGGAGTTGATTCCAGACCCTCACAATTCTCTGTGTAAAAAAGTGTCTCCTCTTTTCTGTTCTGAATGCCCCTTTTTCTAAACTCCATTTGTGACCCCTGGTCCTTGTTTCTTTTTTCAGGCTGAAAAAGTCCCTTGGGTCGACACTGTCAATACCTTTTAGAATTTTGAATGCTTGAATTAGGTCGCCACGTAGTCTTCTTTGTTCAAGACTGAACAGATTCAATTCTTTTAGCCTGTCTGCATATGACATGCCTTTTAAGCCCGGAATAATTCTGGTCGCTCTTCTTTGCACTCTTTCTAGAGCAGCAATATCTTTTTTTATAGCGAGGTGACCAGAACTGCACACAATATTCAAGATGAGGTCTTACTAGTGCATTGTACAGTTTTAACATTACTTCCCTTGATTTAAATTCAACACTTTTCACAATGTATCCGAGCATCTTGTTAGCCTTTTTTATAGCTTCCCCACATTGTCTAGATGAAGACATTTCTGAGTCAACAAAAACTCCTAGGTCTTTTTCATAGATTCCTTCTCCAATTTCAGTATCTCCCATATGATATTTATAATGTACATTTTTATTTCCTGCATGCAGTACCTTACACTTTTCTCTATTAAATGTCATTTGCCATGTGTCTGCCCAGTTCTGAATCTTGTCTAGATCATTTTGAATGACCTTTGCTGCTGCAACAGTGTTTGCCACTCCTCCTACTTTTGTGTCGTCTGCAAATTTAACAAGTTTGCTTACTATACCAGAATCTAAATCATTAATGTAGATTAGGAATAGCAGAGGACCTAATACTGATCCCTGTGGTACACCGCTGGTTACCACACTCCATTCTGAGGTTTTTCCTCTAATCAGTACTTTCTGTTTTCTACATGTTAACCACTCCCTAATCCATGTACATGTGTTTCCTTGAATCCCAACTGCGTTCAGTTTGAGAATTAATCTTTTGTGCGGGACTTTGTCAAAAGCTTTCTGGAAATCTAAATAAACCATGTCATATGCTTTGCAATTATCCATTATCGATGTTGCATCCTCAAAAAAATCAAGCAAGTTAGTTAGGCACGATCTCCCTTTCCTAAAACCATGTTGACTGTCTCCCAGTACCCTGTTACCATATAGGTAATTTTCCATTTTGGATCTTATTATAGTTTCCATAAGTTTGCATATAATAGAAGTCAGGCTTACTGGTCTGTAGTTACCTGGTTCAGTTTTGTTTCCCTTTTTGTGGATCGGTATTACGTTTGCAATTTTCCAGTCTGTCGGTACCACCCCTGTGTCAAGAGACTGCTGCATGATCTTGGTTAGCGGTTTGTAAATTACTTCTTTCATTTCTTTGAGTACTACTGGGAGGATCTCATCCGGCCCAGGGGATTTGTTTATTTTAAGAGCTCCTAGTCCCTTTAACACTTCTGCCTCAGTTATGCTAAAGTTATTTAAAACTGGATAGGAACTGGATGACATGTGGGGCATGTTGTCAGTATCTTCCTTTGTAAAAACTTGTGAAAAGTAATCATTTAACATATTTGCTATTTTTTTTTCTTCCTCTACGATTTTGCCATTTGTATCTCTTAAACATTTAATCTCCTCTTTGAATGTTCTCTTGCTGTTGTAATATTGGAAAAACATTTTGGAATTGGTTTTAGCTCCCTTAGCAATGTTCATTTCTATTTCTCTCTTGGCCTTTCTAACTTCCTTTTTGACTTGCGTTTGCAGTTCTGTGTACTCTTTCTGCGTACTTTCTTTTTGGTCCTTTTTTAATGCTCTGTAAAGTGCCTTTTTTCGCTGAATATTTTTTTTAATTGATCTATTAAACCATTTTGGCAATTTAGTTTTACATTTAGATTTGTCTACTTTAGGGATATAATTGTTTTGCGCCTCTAGTACTACATTTTTGAAGAACAACCATCCTTCTTCTGTGGGTGTTTTCTCTATTTTACTCCAATCTACTTCTGTTAGTCTCTGTTTCATACCTTCATAGTTTGCTTTTCTAAAATTGTAAACCTTAGCTTTAGTCTTTACTTTTGGGGATTTAAAAAACACTTCAAATGAGACCATGTTGTGGTCTGAGTTTGCCAGTGGTTCTCTGACCTCTGTTTTAGTTATTCTATCTTCGTTATTTGAAAAGACTAAATCAAGGCATGCCTCCCCTCTAGTGGGTGCCTTCACAAATTGTGTTAGGAAGCAGTCATTTGTCATTTCCACCATTTCTATTTCATCCTTCGCGCTACCCACCGGGTTTTCCCATTTTATTTGGGGGAAGTTGATATCCCCCATTAGTATGGCTTCTCCTTTGCTACACACATTTCTAATGTCATTGTATAACAGATTATTGTGCTCACCGTCTGAATCTGGCGGTCTATAGCATGCTCCTATTATTATGCCTTTTGAATTTTTGTCTGTTATTCTGACCCATATTGATTCGGTTTTATTTTCTTTGTTCAGGTTTAACACCTGGGCTTCAAGACTGTTTCTTATGTATAGCGCTACCCCTCCTCCTCTTCTGTCCTGCCTGTCTTTCCTATACAGTGTATACCCACAAATATTATATTCGTCCCCATCACTCTCAGATAACCACGTTTCTGTAACACCTATCACATCATAGTTACCTGTTAGTGCAGTAGCTTCAAGTTCTAGAATTTTGTTTCTGATACTTCTAGCATTTAGATAAATACATTTAATGGTTGTCTTACCTGAGTTGTTGTTCTTGTTTTGATGCGGTCTCCCTTCTGTTTTTTTGTTGATTTCTCCCCCCTTCTCCCTGGTGGCTTTCAGTCTGTTAGGGGTGATGCAGACTTCCATGAATTGTGGGTGTGCCAGTTCCTCAAGATCCTGTTGCTGTCTCACTTCTTCCAGCTCCATTTCTAGCATACTTACTAGTTTATGCAAATCCTGGATCGCGCAGCACTTTACGCACACTTGGTTTAGCTCCGCTGGGTTTTCTCGGATTTCCCACATCAAGCAGGTGTCACAGATTACTGGCTTTAAGACCATGTTGAGGTTTTTTTTTTTGAAGTTTAGTTTCTTCTGCAGCCGACAGCCTGCTTTCAAACTGCTTCTAAACTGCTCTGTACTTTTCCACGCCTGTACTTCTCCCACTCGCTGTCGCTTCCACTTGCTGTCGCTGGGAAGACTGCCTCGTTTAACTGCATTGTTCTGCTGTGCTGTTGGCTCCTCCCCTCGCCCGTGTCTCAGAACGGCGCTGAATTTGAATCAGCTGCTCCGAGTTTCAGCTTGTTTGTTATCAGAAAAACACACGCGGCTGTTTGACTTTGAGCTGCTGCTGTGTTTCCCCAATGTCCTGTGTTTTCTGATTAAAGCAATTAAAGATGCAATTTCTCCTTTCTGCTTCTAAACTGCTCTGTACTTTTCCACGCCTGTACTTCTCCCACTCGCTGTCGCTTCCACTCGCTGTCGCTGGGAAGGCCTTGAGCGTTGTAAGCTCTGGAGAAGTGCATTTGCACATTTAAACAGTCAACTAAAGCAAATTTTGCATGCTGCAGTGAGCCAATGTGAAGAGCAAGCGAAGATCTGCTTCAGTGAGGTGTGAATAACAGTAGAGGGTGAGATCTTCTGAATAGCGCGGAGGTCTGAGGAAGTAAACGATGGAATACTGTCAATAGTGAGCAGTAGTTTGCTGTAGGGTGGCAATATTTATCCTGTGAGCAAGATTCTGTTGGGGGTGCTCTGGGGCGCAAAGATGAAGCACAGATTCCGCAGGCGTGGGCTCATAGCCCGCTGAAAATCTGATTGAATAAATCTATATCTGGAGTGGCCCAATTGATGATGTTTTTGGCTTCCATGATTGCAGATGCTTTGGAGAAAGCTTTATGGTAATCATAAAATATGGTATTCCTGTATCTAATGGACAGCTTGGAAACAAGTAGAAGATATTGATCCAGCTCCTGGCATCTGTGAGGGTAGGCTGTGTAGAGGATGTCCCGGTATGCTGAAAAAGTGATGACGAACTCTGAGGGTGAGACTTTTTAGAAGTCATGGATCGCTAGACTTAAGGGTGACGGAGAGGTTGAGGTACTTGGAGGCTGCAATGAGGATGGATATGAGGTTTACGTCCTTACCCTGGATGATTAAGCGGCAGAGATGAGAGGAGATGTAGAGGCATCTGAATGAAGTATAAGGCTGGTAAGACGAGGAAGTGGAGTCAGCTGTGATCGGTTGCTGGGAGAACGGGGCCTGAGGTGGGGGTTGAGGATGAGGCTGAAGCAGAGGCGGGAAGGGCTGGTGCAGGTCCATGTCCTAGCTGAGCCTCGATGGATTGGGCGTGGGAGGAGAGAGATGAAACAGACTCTCTGAAAATCTCTCTTTAGAGCATGGATAGGCTGGCTGAATATTTGAATGCTGCAGGCTCATGCTCATCTGCTGCTGCAGGTTGATCCATGAGAAGGTTCGGGGAGAGAGAGGGAGTTGGACTGGATTGCACTGAAAAGTAACTGAAGCCTGGCACTGAGATTGAATATACTGGGCATGGAGTTGAAAAGTTGGATTTATTTATTTATTTATTTATTTTTTTTAGAGGAAGGACAGGCTCTTGACGCTGCCTGGGTAGGAAAGAACGAATTAGTTGACTGGGACTCACACAGAAGGAGAAACATTGCTTTTCTTTCAATATGTGCTGGTATGGATATTCCAAGATCGAGTAATGATTTAAGTAACTTGTTGGTTGGCCAGTCCTTGAAGAAGAGACATCTTGGAGATGGATTCGACGGAGCAGATCTCTTACAGCAGTGGGGTTGAAGAATGGTGGCAGCTGCTGCTGGAACTGGAGCAGAGGAGACGTCTGGAAACCATGAAACCATACACTCCTCCCTGCAAACAACCCATCGCCATGGTTTCTCCAATAGAGAGAGAGTTACAACATCGATTCTTTATCTCTCTATCACAATGTGTCAATATATATCGAGCAGTTTAGGACAAAGCCTGGCCGAATTTTTACATTTTTTTTATAAAAGTAAGTAGAGAGGCCATCAGCCCCTTACAAGTAGGCATTGAGCTAATAGCCTTACCTATCTCTGCCAGTTTAAGAGGCTCCTTCAGCAATACCCTGTCATTATCTGAAAGCCGAGGGAGGTGCAAACCAGCAAAATACTATCTATATTTTGTGTTTTTAACTTGTCTTGTGATGTATATACATTTTTATAAAAGTGTCTGAACTGTTTGTTAATTTGAGTCGTTAAGTTTGTGATTTCTAGTTTTTTTCTGTGTATGGATAGCATACATAAGGTTTGCACAGTGTCGTTCGTTTTAATCTGTGGGCTAACAAACGACCCTGATTTTTTACCTGATTCCCAGTATGATTGTTTAGTGTGGAATAAAGCATACTCTGCCTTTCTATGATGAATCCTATTCAATTCATATTTAACAGTAACACTTTTATTCAATATAATTGGTTCCTATGTTGAGCATATTGCAGTTCCAGCTCAGCTGTTTTGTTATTACCAGTTTCTTTCTTAAATGAGGCATATAAGATAATCCTGCCTCTCAGATATGCTGTGAGGGCATCCCACCAGACAGGAAGAGAGGTGTCGTCCCTATTATTTGTTTCCACAAACAACAAGATCTCTCTCTCTCTCTCTCTCTAGAACATAAGAAAGTTTACAAATGGGTGTCAGCTTCAACAACATTACTGGGAGTGGGTTCCAGTTTCCCATGATTATCTGTGTAAAAAAGTGCCTCTTATTTTCTGTTCTGAATGCCCCTTTATCTAATCTACACTAGTGACCCCTGGTCCTTGTTTTTATTTTTCACGTTGAAAAAGTCCCTCGGGTCAACACTGTCAATACCTTTAGAATTTTGAATGCTTGAATCAGATCGCCGCGTAGTCTTCTTTGTTCAAGACTAAATAGATTCAATCCTTTAGGCATATAACATGCCTTTTAAACCCAGAATAATTCTGGTTGCTCTTTCTAGAGCAGCAATATCCTTTTTGTAGTGAGGTGACCAGAACTGAACACAATATTGTAGATGACGTCTTATTAAGGCATTGTAAAATTTTAACATTACTTCCCTTGATTTAAATTCAACACTTTTCATTAAATATCCAAGCATTTTGTTGGCCTTTTTTATAGCTTCCCCAGATTGCTCAAGACTAAAGACATTTCTGAGTCAATATAAACTCTTAAGTCTTTTTCATAGATTCCTTCTTCAATTTCAGTATCTCCCATATGGTATTTACAATGTACATTTGTATTGCCTTGTGGTAAAGTGGCTGGTAAGGGGAACAGGTGTAGCGTTGATACAGTGCAGGAGTGGTGAACAGACAACGGTACTTTAGTGAATAAATGTTTATTGTGCTGTTTCCTGGTCTGGTGACCGTCAAATAATAAATCCCTGGCAGTACACAACAATGTGTAAAGCATGGGAGGGTGAATAACACAGTAAAGTCCTGAACAGAAAACAAAGACACGGTCACCAGTCCTGGGTGAGTGCAAACGTGCAGGTGCTCTGTGCCGTGTGCTCTGGATAGTGCTTTCGTGGTGACAGCTCCAGAGGTGTGCTTTAACTGTCTAGTAGTGCGACAAAGACAGACAATAACACACAAAACCTATAACACTTTTCTTAATTCTTTGAGAGCTCCTCTCTTAGTCCTTCTCTCCTAGCGTTAACCCAAATGAAGGAAAAGATCAGCGTTACCCTGGCCCCTATATGTACTCCCGCATGACATCTAGGTAAACGGTTGCAGCTGCCTTATTACTTGCAGCTGCCCCTCGTTTACCTTTCAGGTCAATACGGTCTTACAACAGAGTCTCGCTTCTTTCCAGGCTGACAGACTTCCCGGTCCCAGAAACGAAGGGCCAGCCCTTCCAGATACTTCTCCCATTCTTTAGCACCCTCACAGGTCGGGAGGGAGATTTATCACCACAACTCATTGTATTTCTGTCACATGCCTGAATGCAGTACCTTACACTTTTCTCTGTTAAATATCATTTGTCATGTGTCTGCCCAGTTTTGAATGCTGTCTAGATCATTTTGGATGACCTTTGCTGCTGCAAGAGTGTTTGCCACTCCTCCTATTTTTGTGTCGTCTGTGAATTAACAAGTTTGCTATTTATACCAGAATCTGACTTTGACATGACAAAATCATTAATCTAGATTAGAAAAGCAGAGGACCTAATACTGATCCCTGTGGTACACCACTGGTTGCTCCTTGCTCCATTTTGAGGTTTCTCCTCTAATCAATACCTTTTGTTTTCTACATGTTAACCACTGCCTAATCCATGTGCGTGCATTTTCTTGAATCCCACCTGCGTTCAGTTTGAGAATTAATCTTTTATGCGGGACTTTGTCAAAAGCTTTCCGGAAATCTAAATAAACCATGTCATATGCTTTGCAATTATCCATTGTTGATGTTTCATCCTCCAAAATATCATGCAGATTAGTTAGACACAATCTCACTTTCCTAAAACCATTTGGACTTGCATGCTCTCCAGATGGAAATCGTGGGATAAGCAGCTGGGTGGTTAACTTTAAGTCCATGGCCTAAAATAAAAAATAAAAAATACTAAGCAGACTAGACAAGTAAAAAAAAAAAAAAAAAAAAAAAAAAGCCAATTTGCCATAAATTATCTTCAAGGAACATATATGCCTAGACATACCATTGATTCCCAATAAACCCATAACAACTGGGAACAAAACAACAGCAAAAAACACTAGCATTATGCTGAGTAAACTTCCTACTCAGGGAGTCACCTGGGCCCATCCCTCAATAGTCTGCACTAGCAAACCCGACACAACACATATTATTTTACCTAACCTCTATATCAGGGTTGTGAACCTTTTTTCTACTAAGTGGCAAAATTGTACTCAATCTGAGTGTTGCAGTGTCTTGAGTACTAGTGCTAGGAGCTTCAGTGAAACTTTCGCTGTTGCTTGGACGAGGAAAGTTTTTAAATTTATGGTGTGTAGCTGGTCACTTTGAGGCGGATGCATGATGCACTGTTTTCATTTGTGAGACAGCTTTTGTCACACAATATTAGATTCATTTGAGAAAACAGCTTCTCACAGAAAGATGTTGAACCAAATGAAGAAAGGAGAGCTGTAGTCAGTAACTTTATTTGTCTGAATGATGTAGTTAAGACCTTCCAACATTGCAGAATCAACTGATCAGGTTTTGGCAGTTTCTTCTGTGAAGAATGTTGACCAGATTCTAAAAGAGCTGCTGTGTCCTGCTCCAAATTTTCAAGTTTATGGCTCAGATCCACAAATTTTCCTGTCCAAGCTGGATTTTCCTGGAACTCAATCAATTGCATTTAAGGTCATCAAGTCCCAAATTTCCTTATTTTCCACTTGATTAGGCTGGACAAGGAATTTAAATGTGCTCTCCATTGTTCTGAACTAGTTGAAACGCTCTTCAAATGTTTCAGTTAGATGCTGCAGGTACTTGCAGAGCTTGTCAAAAATTGGGCTGATGTCTGTGTGTGTGTGTGTCTGTGTGCACTGGTCAAAAAATGACTAGAAAAATACTTAAGTTTTTTCTCACTAACATCTCTAGAAAAAATCTTAGGAAAGATTTTATTTGTTTGTACAGAATGTTGACAGCTTGATCAACAATACAGGCAACACAGAAGCTCAAAACAAGACTGACGGGACAATCAGACGACACAACATAAAAGAAACGGGCCATGCTGCCAGGGTCATTACAATGTATTTTCAAAGCGGTACGAGAGAAACAAAACACTTGCATAATAAACATATTTTAAGCTGGTCGCAGCGTGCCATTGCCACTCTTGGCATACGTGCCATAGGTTCGCAACCCCTGCTCTATATACAAACCCGTTAGTCGATGCAAGCAGTAGCACTGTAAAAAAAAAATAAAATAAAATTATAATAATAATTCCTTGCGCTGCATTGCTAATAAAACACCAGCTGTGTAATTAAGCTGTTAAACTCTGCAACCTGCAGCTTGTTCCCATTATTTACATTCACAAATAATATAAAAAAAGTATAATAATTCTAGTCCCTTTTCCCATGAACCACTGCCTACAATACATCAACGTGGTGAAAACAACCGTCTGTTAATTTTTATTTAACCCAAAACTGTAATAAATATCTAACTATATTAATGGTGCAAAAATTAATCGATGCATCAATTATTGACCATCTACACTTAAATTTCCCGAGCTTGGATTACATGTTGGTGAATTGATCCATGAAATCAGAACTCAGTTTCAAGTCTCCTGTTGCCAGCTTGCATGAAAACCTCGAGTGCGCTTCTTTTAGTGTTATTACGGTAGACAGTGTCAGCGCGTTGCTAGGAAACGCACTTCTGATTCGCGTTGGCTATACCCGTTGTAAAATGAGTTGAGTTCCTTCATTGGTTAGTAAGTCTGTGCATTATTTTGCACAAAAAAGGGACAAGAGCACAGCATGTACGTTTTATGTTATGCATAATTATGTCAAAAGAATGCCAATATATTAAATATTCTTTTGTTTTAAAGCATGTTGTGTTTAGATTATATTGCAAGATTATATAAAAAATTAGCTTTAGTATGGTAGTTAAATTAATCAGGATTTGTGAGATTAATTAAAATGTTTTGCTTTGCTTTGGACATAAGATGTTAACAGTAATTAACAACCATAGTTCAGATAAAAATGGCCTCTGTTAAAATGTAGTATTTTTTTATTATTATGTTAAAGGGACATCTGATGCTGACACAAGCATATTCTTTTCAGTGGTTAAAAACTCAAGTCCTTTATATTTCTTTTTTAAAAATAATTTTAAGTAGGATCTTTTGTAAAAGAAATATTAAAAAAAACCTCAATGCAACAGTTATCGTTGATAAATGCCTATATGATGAATTGAATACGAAATTAGGTTGCTGATTACACCACTAAACTATATGCATAACCTTAGCAATACAATCAAATAAAGTTATCCGGCCATGTATAACCAGACTGACAGTGTTCACTTTAGGTAACATCAGTGTTATCAAGGGGGATATTTAAGGATGTCAGCCTGGTAGCTTTACTCATCTGAAATTCTTCAGATAATTTTGGATGGTCCCAGTGTTGGTCATGTCAGTGATAATCATGTTTAGTTCTGAGCGTCTTCCTTCAGCATTTTCCTTTGAACAAAATCTGAGGCATATTCTGGAGTGATGAAAGAGTTTAATTGAAAGTTTAATCACCAAAACGGCCTGCTAGGGCAGACTGAATTTAATCCCTTGTGTATGCAATTCTTTCTTGACCAGACCAAATGCTTTTCTTTTTTGAGTAATCTGGGAATATCATAATGCTTGATTTGTGCCAATGCCAAAGACCGCATTTCCATTACACTCTGTAGAATCTCTTGCTTTGTCTGGAACCTTAACAATGCTCTCGGTCGCTGGACCTCCCTTGGTTTTGGTGCCAATGCTCTATGAGCCCTCTCAGTTTCTAATGGCCCTCAAAAGAATGTTTAAGCATTTTAGGGATCTCATTTTGCTCTCTGGTCTCCAGGGAGTACGAACATTAAGTTTACTTGTTAACAACCTAAAATGAAACTCATTCTGGCTACACTTGCTTCAGGTTCACGCGCTGGTTTTCCACACCAGACCATGTGGACTAGAGGGTTGACACCTACCTGAAGAAGGATTTTACCATCTCCACATGCAACAGGTGTGTTAATAACTATATAGTGTAGGTCACCTAATATGAACACAAGCTGGAGGAAAAGCTGTCTGCTGTCAGGCAGACATCTACACCAAGCAGTATATAATTGGCCATGCAACGTAGGTTAAGTATTTTACTTTGATTTACCTGGAGACTGCATGTTATACATTTGACACTAACATCAGGGCTGTGACAAATGTCATCACAGCTTAAGACAGCCACATTCACAGAGAAGCACAAATCAGACTACTGTAGTTGACCCCTCTCAAAGGGATTTCCTCTTGGCACTGGTCTGAAGGATTGCCTATTCCATTTTTTTTTTCTTTTCAAGGACAGGAGCCTATTGGTCTACAGGGAAATACCACCTCTCTCTACCGCATGCTCTCTGTATTCCTGGGAACCCAATTCAATACACTCAGGAGGTGTGATCTCCGCATAGGAGGAGATGGTCACAAACCATCAGCTATCAGATCTCTTCTAGTTAGGGGCAGGGGTAAACAGCACAGTTATTTCAGCAGTTCCTGGGCACTGGCAGCAGTAATCTCCTTAGTAAGACAGGTAAAACTTCAGAAATACTTCAATCTCTAGTAAAAATAAAAGGGTTGGGGTTCCCTTTTTCAAAGATCTGAACTGATACAAGACACAAGACATCACAATCCAGACAACCTACTTGCGAGGTTTGACAACAGCTTCCCGGATCAGCCTTCTGTCTGGTATTGATTGGTGAAGTGTAATGCTGGCTCCAGGGATCAGCTCATTTTGCCTCCCCAGCGCATCAGCACACACAACGGCTGCGATGCTGGCTCCGGGGATCAACCTAGTGCAGTCTTCCCAGCGCATCAGCATGACAACCGTCTGGATTGAACTAAGTAGAGTACGTCTCTGGAGTCTTCAAGTGGGCTCCTTCCTTCGTCGGTGTTTCGTTGACTAGCCCACGACACCTTAAGAGGGGTCAACAGTGATTCTGGTGTCCCATCATCACCTTCCTCCATCTACCACTCAGCTCAGCCCAGCTTACTTACTTGTACATCATCATTGCTTTCTTTCTATTGTGCTTGAGATCCCCACCCAGAATCTTTCCGTCTCAACCACAGCCAGTTGCTGCTCCTTTCTGCTGCTTCAGATAAGTTCTTCACTGTGCGATGCAACTCCTGGCCACTGAACCCGACGTCTCTGAGAAACCAGGTTGTAGAGTGTGCTACAAATCCTCGATAACCCACCTCCACTGGGTAAACTCGGACTCTCCATCCTTGCTGTTCCGCTTCAGCAGCTAGTTGAGCATATCCAAGTTTTTTCCTCTCATACGCCTCATCTATAGCATCTTCCCATGGCACTGTTAACTCTACCAGATGAAGAAGGTGCGCCGATCCAAGACAATGTCTGGTCGAAGGTTAGTGGTGGCAATCTCAGGTGGAAAAATAAGCCGTTGACCAACATCTGCCAGCATCTTCCAGTCTCTAGCAGCTTCCAGTTGTCCTGGGCGAGGCTTGGATTAACACCTTTTCTTGGTGGCTGCTCTCCTGGACAGAGAAATATTGTCTTTTGTGTGTAATGCTCTGATGGTACTGGTGGCAGCTTATTGGTCAGGTTACCCTTGTCTTCCAATGCTAAGGCCAAACATCGCAGCACCTGGTCATGGCTACTAATGACATTTTCAGTCAAACTTTGGCGCACTTAAACTCCTCGGTTAGAGCAGAGATTGGTAGCTGCAGTATTCCATTACCATAAAGTCCCACTCTGCTGAGGCAGCATGGAACTCCCAACCATTTCCTGACATATGAACTGATTAAAGCTTCCAGCTTCTCAACTGTTGTCAAGGAAACCTCATACACAGTCAGTGGCCACATCAATCTTGGCAGTAGACCAAACTGAAAGCACCAGAACACGAACTGTGTCCTCTAGATCCCCGTCGTACCATCTCCCTAGACTTTTCACTGGCTTCTCGGACACTGTTGGTATTGCCTCACCATTAATGTAGAACCTTTTATCTACTACTTTACCTTTAATTATAGAGATGCTCCTTAATTTAGTGGGCTTGAATTGCATTCATGCCCATTCAGTGTTATTGGTTAATTTGCCCAATAACCGATTAGTGCAGGTTACTGTTGTAGTCATTGTTGTCATGTCATCCATGTATGCCCGAATTGGTGGTAGTCACATTCCAGAAGCCAAGCGCTCTCCTCCCACTATCCATTTTGATGCCCTAATAATTACTTCCATTGCCATGGTAAAAGCCAGTGGAGAAATGGTACATCCTGCCCTTATTCCAACTTCTAGGCATTGCCATGTAGTGCTGAATTCTGAAGTTGAAAAACTAAATTGCAAATCTCCAAAGTAGGCTTTCACTAAATTTGTTATTGTCATCGGTATGCTGAAAAAATCAGCTAATAAATTGAGACAAAGCCAGTCTCGTTCTTAGAAGTTCTGGAACTCTGACATCCTGGAAATAATAATCTACTGTCCAGAATAACAGGAAGATGTTTCCCACGTTCATTGATTTCAGCTGCCTGAAGACTGAAGATTGTCTGAACTACTACAAACCCAACTTGCTAAAAAAAAGGAAATCTTCTGTTTTTTAGGCCCATAGAGGCAAATGGAAAGAAGTCCTCTGGTGCGATCGAAAATCTCTACATGACTTGTATTCTCTCTTCTAAATTTCTACCTCAGCCACCTGTTTCAGGAGCCTAGGAGCCTCCCTCTACCCTTCATCAAGGTTCACATCACTGCCATCTCCAACAAGCTCCCTGGCTCAGAATTTCACTGTAGATTCCCACCGTAGGGTGTCTAGAGTCATTGATAGGGTTACCACCGAAGACCCCCACCCAAGGAAACATATCATTCCTCAAGGGAGCCTTAGCCTGTATTCAACGTACAGTATGTCTATGTGCCTGTGGTATGAATACAGACTGAAGTATTTAAAGTAACTGTAAGATATCTTACAGTTGTTTATATTTTGGGAAAAGCTACCTGCACATTTATGTATGTGTTGTTGACCTCGCCTGGGCAACAGAACTGGCAAAAAACGAATTTGATGATATACAGTTTGTATACATTTATACAAGTTTTACTTATTTATAACACCGTGGGGTAGATGTACTTAAGTGTTGTAAGAGGTTACATTTCTTCTAAAAAAATCTTTTTCAGGTAAAGTTAATCAAAAATACTTTATTCAAGAATGAAAAGGCTAGCAGGAACAAAGCAAATCACATATAAGTCTTAGTTGATAGTGTTCTGAGCTGGCATCAGTGTAGATGTTATTTACTTCTGACTGAAGTAAATAACATCTACACCGTAGGTGTGGGTGTGGTGTTTCTTTTATTTTTTTGATACTTTGTGCACTAGCAAATTAGAGTGTGCTGTGTTTTTATTTATTTTTTGGTAACTTTTGGTATTGTTAGTTTATAGTAATTCCATTGTCATATTTATTGATTTTATTGTGAAACTGTACCCCTGTTTGTCTCTTGTCATGGTCTGTCTGTTCTGAATTCCAGCTCCTCATATTTACGAACCTGTGTTGCTTTAGGGTTGCTTTTAGCATTGCTAGGGTCCTAGTGCCCCATATTAGTCACTAGGGGCCAAGAGTGTGGTGCGACATAGTAAAGAGACAGAGCTTCGTTACACTAACTCATTGAACAGGAAGGTAAATAATGTGGCAGCCACGGATTACAGGATCGGCTGCAATTGTTTAGCAAGGGGTCATGAGTGATGGTATAAATAGGGGTCGAAGTGATATATCTGTTCCTTCATTTGGTTTAAAAGCATTTTGAACTGTAAGGACTGTGAGAATAAAAACGTTTGTGAGAGTTTTGTTTTGTTTGTCTAAACACGATTCCAGAGCTGTTGCCAGAGGCCAGCACAAACCCAGAGCAGCATTGCACTGTATCACAATAAACTGTATTTGCTCCACTAGCACTAATTCATGCACTAACAGACTTGTGTATGTGTTTTGTGTTTTGTGTGGGTATATAATAAAAATGGGACTATTATTTGCGTGGCAAACCCAGGGATTATAATTTTAGTAAACCAGGCAGCTCTATTACTTAACATCATTATTATTTACTGTTTGTTTCGCCGTCAGGCACTGGACAAAAGAAATAAACAAACCTTTGCACCTGGATTACAATTGTTTGTCTGTTCTTTGATCAACAGCACCTGCACACTATTAACCACTTTGCTACAAGGCTCAAAACAGCTTATTAAGTAGAAACAATTTATGCGAAAACAAAAGTGTTATCTGTCCTGAGGTCACTGCTGCACTCTGAGTTATGAAAAGCCAACATGGGTGTATGTTGTGCCACGTGCAAAGCTAAAGAGCTACAAGATCAGTGAAATTCATAGGCAAAAATCTTTACAGTGTTGCGTCTATTGCAATAGTCACAAACCAGTTGCAAATTAGTTGAAAGTCTAGGGTAAAATGTACTAAACAAGCACAATGCTGTTAGCAACTTTTTAGGGAATGCTTTGCGGCAGCAGTTTTTCTATGTGGTTCAGCCTTAGATGAATATGTAATTATTGGCATCCCTGCATACATTCACAAAAATGGAGATGCAAATGAGGGTTCTCAAATATTGTAATGAGATATACTAAAGCTGCTAGCAATTGCGATACTTACAATTGCATCAATTTGTGAAGAACTTTTGAAAGCACATTTAAAGTTGCAATTAGCAGACCTTTAAAAGGCAGTATGAAAAACACTATCCCCTAACCATACCGCTGTGCAGAAAAGAGACATTGTCTTCAACAAGAATGATTGATTTATAGGATGAGAAGAGAAAGGGTATTTCATACCTTCATTACCCTTCAAGACCAAATTAAGCACAGATACAGGCTCAGCAGGTGCATAATTATTATTGAGCTGCTGTCTGATTTAAAATAAGACCTAGAGCCTGTCATCCAGAGAAGCAATGCTATCCCTACAGTGGTCAAACTACTGTCCACCCTGCATTGTCTTGCCACTGGGTCCTTATCGGGGAATTCTGGCAGCTGATGCTGGCATTTCCCAGTCTGCTTTTTCTCATGAGTTACCAGTTGTGCTCAATGCATTTTTGAGGGTAGTTTTGTTTTGACTCTTCAGTTCATCCAATAAAAGTTCTATGGGATTGAAGTCTGGAGACTGGGCAGGCCAGGTCATTAAATTGAGTTGGCCTTCACTTTTCTTCTTCGCCAGATTGTTCTTGCACAACTTATCTTGCTGAAGAATGAAGGACGGCCCAACTAGCCATAATCCTGATGTAATGGCATGCCTCTGAAGTATGCTATGATAGCCATGCTGGTTGAGCTTGCCATAGTCTTGGTAAAGATCACCAATTCTGTCACCAGCAAAGCAACCCCAGACCACGACACTGCCCCCTCCATGCTTCACAGTTGGAACCATACATGCAGAACTCATGCGTTCACCCTCTCTGCGTCTTACAAATAACACTATGTAACAGAATTTTTGTTCCTGGGTAGTAAGTGTTATTTCCTAATTGCTTATGCCTCAAAAGTATAGAAAATGGCTATTATTCCCCACAAACTTTGCTTTTGTGACCAGGACAGTGATATTTTGAAATATACCTATTTCCAATGAGAAAATGGGCGAATTTGTGTCTTTTCGTTCACATAAAGTCAGAAAAAAACAACATGTGAATCCAAATTAACATGTATTTATACTAAAGTAATACAAAAATGATTACAAAAGATTTAGAAGTGAGTAGTTTTTTGAGATTTACGATTATACTGTAAATCACTTTCACAAATCAGCCCCTAAATGTAGTCTCCCATCATGTTCTTGTATACTGTCCTTGGTAGCGACGTTCAAAGTCCAGTATAACCTGGTGGAAGCGCTCGCCTTGCTCCTCCGAGTACGCTCCCATGTTCTCCTTGAATTTATCAAGATGAGCATCAAGGATATGGACTTTGAGGGACATCCTACAGCCCATTGTGCCGTAGTTCTTCACCAGAGTCTCAACCAGCTCCACATAGTTTTCGGCCTTGTGATTGCCCAGGAAGCCCCGAACCACTGCGACAAAGCTGTTCCAAGCCGCTTTCTCCTTACTAGTGAGCTTCTTGGGGAATTCATTGCACTCCAGGATCTTCTTTATCTGTGGTCCGACGAAGACACCGGCTTTGACCTTTGCCTCAGACAGCTTAGGGTAGAAGTCTTGAAGGTACTTGAAGGCAGCCGACTCCTTATCTAGAGCTCTGACAAATTGTTTCATAAGGCCCAATCTGATGTGCAATGGTGGCATCAGCACCTTCCGGGGGTCCACCAGTGGCTCCCACTTGACGTTGTTCCTCCCCACAGAGAAATCAGTCTGCTGTGGCCAGTCCCACCTGTGGTAGTGCACCTTGGTGTCCCTGCTGTCCCAAAGGCAAAGATAGCAGGGAAACTTGGTAAAACCACCTTGGAGACCCATCAGGAATGCTTCCATTGCAGCCTCTTGATGTCATCTCAGAAAAATGCAGATATGTATCCACTTAGGCAGCTGGAACTAAACTGAACTGGTGGGCTTAAGGCCCCTGTATTTATACTACTATTTATATTACTGGAAAGTTCTAGAAGTTACTTCAAGTTTACTCAGCACTGAATCTATCTGGAATGTTCTGGAAAATAGGTAAATTTCAAAATATCACTGTCCTGGTCACAAAAGCAAAGTTTGTGGGGAATAATAGCCATTTTCTATACTTTTGAGGCATAAGCAATTAGGAAATAACACTTACTACCCAGGAACAAAAAAAAAAAATTTGTTACACGGTGTAATCGGCGGTTGAACCAAATATTTCAAATTTTCAAATATTTCAGTGTTTTTTGGGCCAAGGCAAGTCTCTTCCTCTTATTCTGCACTCTTAACAATGGTTTCTTTGCAGCAATTCTTCCAGTTAGTCCAGCTTCACGCAATCTCCTCTGAACAGTTGATGTTGAAACATCTGTACTTCTAGTAGAATTTAACTGAGCTTGTATTTCAGGGGCAGTTAATCGCCAGTTTCGCAGACTTGTGACTTGAATGAATTTGTTCTCTTATTCCGTGGTCACTCTTGACCTGTCTGACCTTGTTCGGTCCTCATGAGTGCCAGTTTCTTCAAATTGTTTGATGGTCTTGGCCACAGCAGTTACAGACACTTGCAAAGTTCTTGTGATTTGTCTTAAAGATTGACCTTCATTTCTTAAACTAATTACAGACTGTCTTTTTTCTTTGCTTAACTGAGCGTATTTTGTCATTTTCTGTTCCCTTACATTCAGGAGGGACAAACTTGTGCCTATGCTACCTATATTTATAGTAATCATGGACCCTCACCTGTTAACAATAATTGGTGACAAAAGATTAATTAGGTAACATGCTAGTTAACTCTGAGAACATCTAACAAAGACACTTTTATACTTAGGCCAGTATTCTAACACCGTGTTATACACATTTCAGACTTCAGACTTCAGATTGAATTTCCCTTGCTTTGGCTGACCATTTCATTGAAATTGACAAGATTTACATTTTCGTGATACACATATCACATAATGAAATATTAAGTTTGTACAGTTAAAAGCATAGATAATCATGAAAACCCTGGTTTCAAGCAGGTGTACTCAAACTTTTGACTGGTACTGTATATCTTGCAACCTATGATAATACGAATTAGTGGTGTAATGCAAAATTTGTTGCTGGTCCCTTGAAATTCATATTATGAGAATTTACTGTTCTCCTGTAAGTATCATAACTTGTCAATGTGGCACCATGGTCAAGTTTGTATTAATTGTCTAGTCTACTAAGCAGGCCAAGTTAAAAATAATAATTAAAAAAACACAAAAATTATATATTTTCAATCAATCTTTTATTCGCATTCTACAGAAATGTGTACAGTGCAGCAGCATGCTTTATATTGTGCTACCGGTAGCCTACCAGCTAAAGTAAAAAGAATGTGTGCTAGGCATTTATTTGATTTTACGACTGTACTGTATACTGTATAGGCCTATTGTACAGATTTATATTTGAGTCTGAGTGGTCGGGAGGCAGGTCTTTGAGGGGGGGGAGGGGTCGACCATTAAAATAATGTGCAGTGATTCCTTCAGTCTTGCCCATCTAAGAGAGAAACCAGCAGGAGCTTGGTTCGGAGAGCTGGAATAAAAACAAACATTCAAACAGAACGTTCGTGGCAGGAGCAAAAGCCAGTAGTAACTAAATGTGGCTGGCTTCCTGAGGCTGCGGTGCACGGATAAGAGAAAAGGACAAGACGCAGAGCAGAAGAAGACAGCTGCTGAAAAAAAAAATCACGTACCCAGACCCAAAACCGGATAGAAACCTCCTTCGGAGAGATCATGTTTATCAAGTGCCCTCAGTTAAAAAACTTTAAGTTTAAAACATAATCCTATCTTTCAGGAGTGCAATTCTATTAAAATCTTTAACACTTAGTACTATGTTAGTCAGGCTTAAAAAACAATCTTATCTACCCATCTAAAACTAACAGTAATAGTATAGTAGACACATATATAAGACATCTATTTTTCAGGCAAATAATTTTTCTTCCCCTCTTCTTTTGAGTGGGCAAGTGATGTCAACTAGCTGAGAGAGTTTTCAGGTAGAGTATTTCTTACTCAGCGTTCAAAACTGCAAAGTAATTAGTATACTAGAGAAGATATTTATTTCTGTCTGACAGCTGCCATCTTATTCTAGTTCACTGCATCCGCTCCTGCTCTGTGGTTACAATGTGTTTGAAAACTAATAAGCATACTACACATTAATAAAGACATGCTAAAAAATGCTTATAATATAATGTGTTAGCTTGGTTTATATGAATAATATGCTTTTTCAGCATTTAACTGGAATAATTTAAGCAAGCTAATATCTTAGTTAAGATCTTGTGCTAGGTCATTTAGCAAAAATCTTTTAAGTGTTTGTGATGGCATTAAGGCCATAGTGGCAAGTTTATGCCAGCCTTAAAATTGCCCCGTATGTATCATGACACTTTTGGCAAGTTAATACCATATTAGCATCGCCAAAATGTGCTCCGCCATGCAATGTGCTCCACCGCTCATTAGCCATGCACTTTAAGGCATGCCAAGCCTTAATTATATGCAAATTATAAATGGGGCTCTTTGTAAATGAAGTCTGTGATATTAAAATAAGATTTATGAAGTGGCAGAACAGATGTGCCAGCTCTAATAATAACTTATTTCTTACAATGGAGAGTGCAGGCTCCTGAACAACCTGCCTGATGGGTATGTTTTGCTTGTAGATAACTGGAGGTGGAGTTTTTCATGACAGTGTGTGATGAAGACCAGGAAACTGATCAGATGACACAGTGTGGCAGAAAAGATGGTAAATAATGGCAGGAATCCTCTGGTGGTCCCGTTGGAAAGATGACCACCACTACAGGCATACTAACAATATTCTGTTTGGCCAAATAGATATCAGAGGCTGATATCTAAGACGGTACCAGTTAAAGTTTGCATGGTGAAACTGATGTAATGACCAATGCCGAAGGTATTATTGACCGAACTGAGATGATGACTACTGCTGAAAGCATCACTGACCAAAGTCAGTTGATGACCGCTGATGACGGCATTACTGAGTGAACTTGGGCAATGACCCTGCCGAGGGTATTATTGACCAAGCTCAGATAATGACCACTGCCAATAGTATCGTTGATCAAACTCAGGTACTGAATGCTGATGAGGGTATTAGTGACCAAAACTCAGGTAATGACCCTGCCGTGGGTATTACTGACCAAGCTCAGGTAATGACTGCTGCCGAGGGTATTATTGAACTGTAACAGGAAAGTCATGATAAGGAGACAAATTACACAGTTGCATTGCAGTTGAAAATAACAGAAGGTTTATTTTTATATACAAACAAAACTAAAAAACCTGTGAGGGAGGAAATTTGTGAGGGTGAAATCAAAATAGAAAATCCAGGGTTTGATTCTTTGTGTTGCTAAAAGTCTGTATTTCCATACGGATCTAGAAATCAAAAAGAAAAACTAATTATTCACACACAAGCACAGTTTCCTTTTCACCTATAATTCCTGATCTCGCCCCTCCTCCTCTCATCTCCTGTTCCAAGCACCATCCCTGTGTACAACAATCTGATCGCTCTTGTACCTGTGGCCCTGCCCCTGGAGTCATGGAAACACCAATCGCTAGCTTACAGGAGGTGTTTATAATCCCCCTCTGACTCAAGTGGCCACGCCCTGCGCACACATTTTTGCCCTTCTTCAGGATGGAATGGCCCACAATAAAGACTTCTGTCTCGCTCACGTACTCCTGGTGAAGGGTACTTGAACCCTTAGCGGTCTGTTTATTCAGCGCCTGTCAGGAACATCAGGTCCAATTTATTTTCACACGCATTGTTTATTTTACACGCGCTGTTTAAAAAATTTTTTCAGAGTAAAACAGGTTTAAAAGGCACTGCATCGCAAAAGGACACTCAGTACTGCATCTTCAGCCAAGCTTCACCCCTTGTTCGTTGTATTTTTCATATACCTCTTCATAGAACCATACTGATCACTCGTTTTATCACCAATATCCTCAATAATGTGATCCGAGTCATTATTTTATTACTATAACATCTCAAAGAGTTCTTCAAATGTCTTTGAGCACTGGATGTGGAAGCAGCTATGTTCTTTGTTTATGTCCATGTTATCTCTGTGGTGTAGGGGCTATGTGTATTGCGTTGATCTAATCTTTTTTTTCGGCTTCTCTCACCTCCAATCAGTCTCACTCGGCCATTGAAAGGTTTTCTCAGCTTTTTCTGGAGAAAAAAATGACTAGATACCTATGCTTGACTTCTTTTTGATGATTCAAGTTAAAGGGTCGGACCCGGTCTGACATAGGACTGCAAAGGGTTAAGATGGGCTGACACCCTCTGTTGTTGGGAGTCAGAATTGCGAGCCAAGATCCCTTTGTCTCATCTCATGAACAAACTCATAACTTTTGTTTTAATCCTAATTAAGATAATGACCACTGCCGAGGGTGTTACTGACCAAACTCATTCTGTTATTAAACCAAACTCAGGCAATGACCGCTGCTGAGGGTATTTACTGACCAACTCATTACTTCTGTTAAAACCAAGTCAGGTAATGACCCTGCTGAGGCTATCACTGGTTACAAATTATTATAAATGGCAAGCACAAAGAAAATGGTGTAACAGAGTATCAAAAAAAAATTCCCCAAAATAGAACACTAACCAAAATATACCTTAATACATACACTGTATACTAGGGATGCTCCAATTAACTGATTAATCGGACCAATTAAAAACCCAGCTGCTTATCCAAGCAAGTCTAAATTTACGAGGCCAAAGGCCATATGAGGTGATTCGGGCTATAGGGAAAGTGAATTATGAAATTCGGCACCCTGATCGTGGCAATGAGCGGGACATTTACCCTGTCAATTTATTGAAGCCCTGGCAGGCAAGGGAGGCCTTATTTATAGCCCCAGGCGAGGTAGAGGATAATTTTGGACCCTATATAGAGGTCACTAGCACACAGAGCATTCCAATGGGGGAACAGTTACCTCCAAATTAGCAGAGAGATCTGCGCAAGTTACTTGAGGAGTTCAAGGATATTTTTTTCTGACTTGCCCAGTAGGACTAATCTTGTTGAAGATGACATTATCACTCCCCCAGGTACCATGGTCGAATGTGACCTTACCGGATCCCAGAAAGTTGACGAAGTGCCATTAGCAAAAATGTGCGGGTGATGCTTGAACTTGGGGTGAATGAGCTTTCAGGAGCGAGTGGTGCAGTCCAGTTGTGAAAAAAAAAACATACCAACCACTTCTGCATTGATTTCCGTAAGGTAAAAGCTTTTGCCAAGTTCGATGCCTACCCACTTCATAACCATGCCGTTTGGGCTACATGGCGTGCCATGAAACCTGTCACCACTAAAGTCCAGGCTTTGATGGACGTGGCAATCCTGAAAAAGTCCCAGGTGAGGTCTCTCTGACGCTTTATCCCCGCGTATGCCACAGTGATCAACCATGTAGTGAACCTCACTAAAAAGAGCACACCAAATTCAATTAAATGGACGGGAGAATGTCAAGGGGCATTTGATATCATTAACCTTTTGAGTAGTACTAATGTACCAGTGCATTCACTGCTCTCTGGTCCCCAGGGAGTATGAACTTACCGGTACATTCTGCAACTTTCATTTTGAATTACTGAGCCTACAAAACCCCTGATTACATAATATTGTAACACTAGGTTTCTGTAACACCTTTTATTGGTCTCTTGCGCCCTCTGCTAGATATTGACTGAATTACGTATGATTATCCCTGTCACAAAAATGTCAACAGTGTTTGTAAACCTGTGAAAATCGCTCATTGAGAAAGAAGTATTAGTAATAATACTGAATATAGTTTCCGAAATAAATTCAAACACATCAATTTTTCCACTGAATTTGATGTCTGTGGGTGTGTCAGTGAAGACATAAGCAAAGAATATTTAGCATCAACATCAAGTGATTGTGAAGAGTCGGTGGCAAGCTTTGTGTGTTGCTTCATACTTCAAGGAGTATCATACGCTGAAGCATTACACTCTCACTCCCTATGACCCCACAACCTGTTTACCTGGATATGATTGCATATAGCTTTCAGCTTGTTTGTACGCAGTACTCGTAATAAACAAGCGCATGCAGAAGACAGAAAAAATGGGCCAATCAGACCTTCAACTATTACCTATTTGGATATTCATTCAATCTTGTCACTGACCATGCCCCACTCAAGTGGTGAAGCATAATGAAGGATAGCAATGCCTGGATAGCTCGGTGGTATCTGGCATTGCAACCCTTCATGTATTTCATGACCCACCGTGCAGGGAAAGATAACTTTTCCATGGAGGGGGGTGTAATGAGTGGTGGGATATGTGACAGAGCGAATAAATCCTAGACAACAGTCTCCCTCCCGACCTGTGAGGGCATGCTATAATGCCCCCTTACTACAACAGTGTGCTGCCTTCCAGCCTTTCTTCCTTCATGCACATCACTGAGAACGTGGACAGGCTCCTAGAACAAACAGGAGATAATCGGGTAGTAGTCGTCCACATCGGTACAAACAACATTGGAAGAGACGACCAAACAAATTCAGAGAGCTAGGAAGGAAATTAAAAGACAAGACCAAAACTGTGGTATTTTTTGGGATACTGCCAGAACCTTGCAAAGGACCATATGGACAGCTGGAAATAATGAATCTAAATGCATGGTTGAAGACGTGGTGCACACGAGAAGGCTTCACCTGTCTTGATCATTGGATCACATTCTACAACAAGGACTATCTGTATAGACGGGACGGACAGCACTTAAATAAAAAGGGAACCAACCTATTTGGAGAAAAGTTCCTCGGGCAGGTTCATAAGGAAGGGGGGAGAAATCAACAAAAAACAGAAGGGAGACCACATCAAAACAAGTACAACAACTCAGGTAAGACAACCATTAAATGTATTTATCTAAATGCTAGAAGTGCTACTGCACTAACAAGTATCTATTATGTGATAGGTGTTACAGAAACTTGGTTGTCTGAGAGTAATGGGGACAAATATAATATTGTGGGTATACACTGTATAGGAAAGACAGGCAGGACAGAAGAGGTGGAGCGGTAGCTCTATACATAAGAAACAGTCTTGAAGCCCAGGTGTTAAACCTGGACAAAGAAAATAAAGCTGAGTCAATATGGGTCAGAATAACAGACAAAAATTCAAAGAGCATAATAATAGGAGCATGCTATAGACTGCCAGATTCAGACGGCGAGCAAAAACTAGGAGCTCTTAAAATAAACAAATCCCCTGGGCCGGATGAGATCCTCCCAGTAGTACTCAAAGAAATGAAAGAAGTAATTTACAAACCGCTAACCAAAATCATGCAGCAGTCTCTTGACACAGGGGTGGTACCGACAGACTGGAAAATTGCAAACGTAATACCGA
The DNA here is from genome assembly GCF_017654505.1 of Polyodon spathula. Classification (NCBI taxonomy): domain Eukaryota; kingdom Metazoa; phylum Chordata; class Actinopteri; order Acipenseriformes; family Polyodontidae; genus Polyodon; species Polyodon spathula. Next base: position 59,691,254 of record NC_054535.1, on the reverse strand, counting down.
TCCACAAAAAGGGAAACAAAACTGAACCAGGTAACTACAGACCAGTAAGCCTGACTTCTATTATATGCAAACTTATGGAAACTATAATAAGATCCAAAATGGAAAATTACCTATATGGTAACAGGGTACTGGGAGACAGTCAACATGGTTTTAGGAAAGGGAGATCGTGCCTAACTAACTTGCTTGATTTTTTTGAGGATGCAACATCCATAATGGATAATTGCAAAGCATATGACATGGTTTATTTAGATTTCCAGAAAGCTTTTGACAAAGTCCCGCACAAAAGATTAATTCTCAAACTGAACGCAGTTGGAATTCAAGGAAACACATGTACATGGATTAGGGAGTGGTTAACATGTAGAAAACAGAAAGTACTGATTAGAGGAAAAACCTCAGAATGGAGTGTGGTAACCAGCGGTGTACCACAGGGATCAGTATTAGGTCCTCTGCTATTCCTAATCTACATTAATGATTTAGATTCTGGTATAGTAAGCAAACTTGTTAAATTTGCAGACGACACAAAAGTAGGAGGAGTGGCAAACACTGTTGCAGCAGCAAAGGTCATTCAAAATGATCTAGACAAGATTCAGAACTGGGCAGACACATGGCAAATGACATTTAATAGAGAAAAGTGTAAGGTACTGCACGCAGGAAATAAAAATGTACATTATAAATATCATATGGGAGATATTGAAATTGGAGAAGGAATCTATGAAAAAGACCTAGGAGTTTTTGTTGACTCAGAAATGTCATCTAGGCAATGTGGGGAAGCTATAAAAAAGGCTAACAAGATGCTTGGATACATTGTGAAAAGTGTTGAATTTAAATCAAGGGAAGTAATGTTAAAACTGTACAATGCACTTGTAAGACCTCATCTTGAATATTGTGTGCAGTTCTGGTCACCTCGCTATAAAAAAGATATTGCTGCTCTAGAAAGAGTGCAAAGAAGAGCGACCAGAATTATTCCGGGCTTAAAAAGGCATGTCATATGCAGACAGGCTAAAAGAATTGAATCTGTTCAGTCTTGAACAAAGAAGACTACGTGGCGACCTAATTCAAGCATTCAAAATTCTAAAAGGTATTGACAGTGTCGACCCAAGGGACTTTTTCAGCCTGAAAAAAGAAACAAGGACCAGGGGTCACAAATGGAGTTTAGAAAAAGGGGCATTCAGAACAGAAAATAGGAGACACTTTTTTACACAGAGAATTGTGAGGGTCTGGAATCAACTCCCCAGTAATGTTGTTGAAGCTGACACCCTGGGATCCTTCAAGAAGCTGCTTGATGAGATTTTGGGATCAATAAGCTACTAACAACCAAACGAGCAAGATGGGCCGAATGGCCTCCTCTCCTTTATAAACTTTCTTATGTTCTTATGTTCTAAAATCATTTGTTATACAATGACATTAGAAATGTATGTAGCAAAGGAGAAGCCATACTAATGGGGGATTTCAACTTCCCCCATATAAAATGGGAAAAACTGGTGGGGAACACAACGGATGAAATTGAAATGGTGGAAATGACAAATGACTGCTTCCTAATGCAATTTGTCAAGGCACCAACTAGAGGTGAGGCATGGCTTGATTTAGTCTTTTCAAATAACGAAGACAGAATAACTAAAACAGAGGTCAGAGAACCACTGGCAAACTCAGACCACAACATGGTCTCATTTGAAGTGTTTTTTAAAACCCCAAAAGTAATGACTAAAGCTAAGGTTTACAATTTTAGAAAAGCAAACTATGAAGGTATGAAACAGAGACTAACAGAAGTAGATTGGAGTAAAATAGAGAAAACATCCACAGAAAAAGGATGGTTGTTCTTCAAAAATGTAGTATTAGATGTGCAAAACAATTACATCCCTAAAATAGACAAATCTAAATGTAAAACTAAATTGACAAAATGGTTTAATAGATCAATTAAAAAAAAATATTCAGTGAAAAAAGATACTTTACAGAGTTTTTAAAAGGGACCAAAAACAAAGTGCACAGAAAGAGTACTCAAGTCAAAAAGGTAGTTAGAAAGGCCAAGAGAGAAATAGAAATGAACATTGTTAACGGGGCTAAAACCAATTCCAAAATGTATTTCGAATATTACAACAGCAAGAGAACATTCAAAGAGGAGGTTAAATGTCTAAGAGATACAAATGGCAAAATCTAGATGACAGAATAAACATTATTACATAATTAGCTAAAAGACAATTTATATTAAAGTGTAATCCAACTGATAAAAACTGTTGTTAAACCACACAATTCAAAAAACTAAGAAAAATTCCAATCAACATGGTCAAAAGCTTTAGGTTGATTAAGGTTAAAAAGATAAAAGGTTTTCTTCCTCCTTTCACTTTCTCTGCAAACATCTCTGATTTTAAAATTAAGTTGGATGAGATTTGCCTGTTCTTAATCCCACAAAACTGTACAGAGTAAATTCTAAAACCAAACTGAATTTTTTTGTCAGAATGTTTGTTAGGTTTTGAGCAGAATAAAGAAATGGGATGCCAATTGACAATATCTTCTTTGTTCCCTTTTCTTATATAAAAGAATAAATAATTGCTTCATAAGAACAACTCTGTTTAAAACACTCATTAAAAACTAAAAGTGAGCTTACAGTATCAATAAATAATTTATGAAAGTGTCGTTCTTTAATGGCACCCACCACTTCCTCAAGTTTATAGTATACCTCCATGAAGTATTATTTTCACCAGAGACATACATTTTCTTGTCAATTGTAACTACTGAATCTCTGAGCATTTTTATTGACTTCATTCTTTAAAACAAAGACTGGGTTCGTAATTTCATTGCTTTCCAGAACTCAGCCTAGGTCTCTTTTAAAAAATAAAAAATAAAGTACTAGTACCAATCCAATTATTAAAATATATTAATGATTGGATTAATATCCCATTTATATTCACATGCACTGTTTAATTTTTTTTTTAAAAAACAGGTTTAAAATGCATTGAATTGCAAAAGGACACTCAGTACTGTATCTACAGCCAAGCCCCATCCCTTGTTCGCTGGATTTTTCGCATACCTCTTTATAGACTTGCATACAGGTACATCCTCTCCTGATCACTTGTTTTATCACCAAACTCCTCAGTTCCAAGTCATTATTTTATTACTATAACATCTCATAAAGTTCAGCAAATGTCCGTGATATTCTTTGAGCAATGGATGCAGAAGCCGCTATCTCCTTTATTATGTCCGTGCTATCTCTGTAGTGGATGGGGCTGTGAGATACACCCTTTTTTCAGCTTCGTTCGACTCCTATTGGCCATTGAAAGTTTTTTTCAGCTTTTTCCGGAGAAAAAACGACTAGAGACCTGTGCTTTACCTGTCTTTTTCATGATGTCTGACAGAGTCCGACATTGGATGGGAAAGGGAAAATTGTAATGTCGGACCTGGTCCGACATAGGACTGCAAAGAGTTAATCACTGATATGCACAGGCGCGATTCCGTGAGTGCTGCGGGGCTGAAGCAAATAAAGTCCTGCACAGTGCAAATAAATCACCTGTTCTAATCAAGCAAATAGGCACAATTGGAAAGGCGCTGGGGCTCAAGATTTACACAATTATTGCTTCTAACTTGGCTGTTTTTTGCTTGATGCTTGACAAGGTTGCCCCAATTGCTTCTCCTAACTTGTGCTTTTGTGTTTGATATCACCAATTTAAATGGCTGTTGCATTTTTCTAACTTGTTTTTTTACATTGACAATGTTTTTGTTCTGAACTCTGATTGTGAGACAACTGGATTATTTTTACCTAGTATGTCCTCCACAGACACTTGAGCAGTATATGTTTCGGAAACTATCGTCAAATTCTCTGATACCAGGCAAATAGATAAATGTAAACACTTGGCATCGTATTTAACAATTCTTTCAATAATTTTCTTCCAATGATTTCTGTAGCGGACCATTTACCACTGTTTCGAATAAGTCTGACATATTTCATTTTCCTAGTGAAGGCTGGGAAAGGAATGTCTTGATCCCCTTGCAACTGACAATATTAGTTTTGAGAGCAGCCATTACCGACTGCCCCAGGTAAAGACAAACAAAAAAGAAGGCTACCTCACACGGTCCTAGAAGAAGCTGGATACATGATCACGCATGGTGCTGAGGGGAGGTCCACCCAGAAGTGAAAATGTTGTTATTCAGGGTCACAGTGATCAGCAGAATCGCGCCTCTGTTGGATCAGGTAATTGGAGTTTATGAGTGGAGTTTGGTTTCCTCTGGTAAAGATCTCTGTTTTTTTTTTTTAATTTTGAAATTGACCTTCTTTCTGTCATGAATCAACCAACTGATTCCCTTATTGACTGACTAATTGCTGAGGTAAAATGATTAGGAAAATAAACAGTAACAGGCATCAATATTTTCAGTTATCATGATTTAAAGTTCAAATACATTTTTTTCAACTAGACATTCATATGTATTTACAACACTGGATTTATGTAATTTTGTTAGAAAGAACCATTTTAAGTACATTTTTAATACCTTACAGAAGAAACTCAGTTCTACTAATGGAAATGATAGGAAGTAGTCACCTGAGAAACCAGCAGCGCGAATTACAGAAGATCCAAGAATAATTCATTAACCATTTTAAGCAGGTCATGACTGTTTATTCCCTTTGGTCCCTGCTTAAAATTGGTGAAGAATTATTGTGGGTCTTCTGTAATTTGCGCTGCTGATTTCACAGGTGACTACTTCCTATCATTTCCATTAGTACAAATGTGTTCCTTTTGCTTATTTCAGTTGTGTTTTTGTGTGGGATTTTTTGCACATTCAATTACGTTCAGTACAGCTATAAATAATTGACACTAACTCTTTCCCACAATGTGTCTATTGAAGAATCTCAACAGAAGCTTTTCAGTTGTTAACCACAAAATACCAGTAAACCATAAATGTACCTTTTAAGTGTTGTTTACTTTCCTGTGCTTTCCAAACAGGTTTAATTTGTATTGTTATTTTGGGTATTAAAATTGGATTAATTTCAGGCCTGGTCCAGTAACCTATACAAGATACTATATAAAGTCAACCTGGGGTAAATGTGATATTTACACCTCCTTGATTACTAATGTTAGGTTATTATCATATTCCTGTGTGACAGAGATCGAATGATTCTTGGTGTTTATGTCTCCCTCCCAACCTGTGAGAGCACCATGTAAAAGGAACAGAGTACCCTTAATCAAATTGCATGACAATTTATTCCTTAGGGTAGGTGGAAGTTGGTCATTAGGAAGGGGGCTAAGCTACAGCACCCAAGTTCAATGACTTGGACGAGAGATGGCGTGGCATCCGAGGACTGGAGGTGCGGATGTGCTCGTTAACCTAGGGGTCATGAGCGAGGGTATAAATAGGGAGGTGTTGTATAAGTGATCTGTTCCTTAGTAAATGTTTAGTGTTTTAACCTACAAGGAGTCTGTGCTGCCGTATTGTGAACCGTGAGTTTTGTCTTGTGTTTGTTAACTGTTATCTGTTTTTTAATAAACTACCAGTAGCACGATCCAGAGCTGTAGCGAAAGCCAGCATAAACCCAGACATCACTTTCACCCCTGCATTTTCACTGAGAAATGTAATACACAACGAGCACTTAATCATTATCACTAAGAACTGTGTTTGTGTTTTGTGTTTAGTGTTGGTGTGTTAAACTATACTTTTGGTTGCGGGTCAAACCTGTGGGATTTTTACAAACAAAGTGATGCACGCCGCTGTACTCACTGCTATCATTTATTATTTACAGGTGTTTGCCATAAGGCTCTGGACATTGACATAACTGTTAATTATTGTCTGTGTGATTAATCCTCTCTGCACTGCACTCACCTGTATTCATGCACCACTTTGCCACACCCTGGTTCCCTGAAATAAAAATGTAACTATTGCCTAATGGGATACAATACCCAAGTTGTCACAAGTGAAGGACTTGCAACACTTGGCAGATGTGCTAAAAAGGATGATTAACTTTCTTTAGCATTCTAGCCGAGGATTGATAAGGGTCCATGGCAATGAGAGGAACGGTAGTTCCTCATGCCAAGTTATCAGCAAAGTATCTATACAGCAAGGACAGTTTACATGTTTTCAGGGTATTGGTGCAGCAAAAGTAAATTAACCAAAAGCACCATTTCACTTTTAGTTTCCAGGTCCCAACACTCTTAGGCAAAATGTAAAACAAAAAGTCAATACCTGTGTAACAGGGTGAGGAGCCTTATACATTTATTTATTTATTTTAGAAAGGGATACCCCCTGCCCCTGTGCAGTTTAGTATTTTGTGTTTATTATGATTTATTTGTAAATATATGATGGTGAGAAGCCGTAGGTTTTGTTTGGCAGCGTGGAATAAAAGCCCCATCCACATTAAAATACCTTGTGTGAATGCATGGCTGTCAGCTAGTCATTATTGAATTAGCTGGCAGTCACGCATAATAGATCTACCTGTGCAGACTATGGCCGAGAGGTAATGAGAGAATTAATAGCCAGTTAACCCCTCGGCCATAATATAAAAGACCTGCAGCTTTGGCTGCAAGAGGTTTGGGTGTTCAGGGGAGAGAACAGAGCGAGAGTGGCTTGAAAACGAACAAAAAAGTATACACAGAATCAGTAAAAGCGATCTGACCAGCCTGACCTGTGTGTTTAGTTTTTGTGTTTGTGATCTTGTTTTTGTTTAAACTTTTATTTTGCTCTGTGAGCAGTGTTTTTGTTAAACCTTTTTTATTGATATTTTTGTAATTTAAATAAACGGCGCAAGCGCCATTATACTGTACCTGCCGTGAATGTCTGTTTTAGCTTCCAGCATTCTGGTCTGACATCACCACTCAGCCAATTCTGTCACATCCTCTGTCATACAATAAGAGAAATACTGGTCTGACATGCATAGGATTTGAAACTATAACCTTCAGTTTGCAAGCATGTTGTGTTATATAACTTTCAGTGCTACACAATTAGTTGAGACAAGTCAGCCAGATGAGAATTCTTGGGACTTCGTTATATTTTGGAGATTTTTCAAGTCATCATTCTGAGATTCTGATCTTTTTGTGGTCCCTATTGGTGCAAGGACATTTGGTTCAATATTGGTTGATGAGAGTAATACTATTTGTGGTATATATATATATATATATATATATATATATATATATATATATATATATATATATATATATATAACATGTTTTTCCTTCGGCTAATCAGTGTTTTTTTTACGACCGACCTGCATCACAGGAAGAAAGTGAGCCAACCCAGTTTTTCTATATAAGGCTGTATAATGAGCCCATTGGGCTGGAAACAGACAAAATTGTAGCAGAGTCATCCCATGACGATTGGACTTCAAAAAGAAAATCGGGTGAACTGGAGAGGACACTGTAGACGTAACAGGCTCACTGTCAAAGATAGACTTTCCTTGTCTCATCCGCAGCCCAGGGCACTTGCAATTTATGACAACAGCTCTGCCTACAGGGATAAATTAACTGGTAATGGGCTGTCAGAGTCTACCTCCTCTGAGCCAACAGCCTCTTCAGAGGTGCCGATGGACAGCATATCTGTGGTGCCAGTCTGTACTTCAAGCCCCATGTTGTTCAAATGGAACAGGGGGGGCAGGCGGAGCAGTGCTCATGCAGCAGCTAGCCAGCACTCTGCCCTGATGGGAAACAGCTGCCCAGAGTTTATTCTATTTTTCTATTATTAGCAGCTTGTAGGAGAGTTGCTTGATCCCTGGAAGGGACGACAGAAGCTGCTGCTCCACGTTGTGCACAATACCGCTATGGGAAGTAACAAGCAACATGCTGGTGCAAAAAGTACATATATTTAGTAAACAAAAAATACAACGTTTCAAAAATAATTATTATTGCGTTAGTAGTGAAATATATGCAGATAAAATTACTTACCTGTATGCTCTCCCCTCCGGATCTGAACGGAAAATGATACTAGTACCTGTATCTGTAGCCCTCTTATGCTCTCGGAGGTGAGCATGGCTGCGGCACGGGCGCTTGCACACAGCTTTGGTATTCTAGTCAGGTTCCGGGATCTTTACAGGTAAACACCCATTCGGCAATGGTTACATTTCGTACTTGATAGGGAAGCTGTTTTTCTCCCAGTTTATGAACCGTGGTATTGCTTGGCAAGTCAAAAAGTACGGATGTCCGATCAGCATTTCCAATCTGTCCAAGCTTGTACTGTTTGTTAGAAACAATGACATTGTAAAGGCTTCTCTTGGTATTCCTCTGGAAGCTAATGATGCTTCTTTGTAAATGACTGCCTGTATAATATGAATGATTCGAAGTCAGGCAGATGTCTTTGTTGTCTTTTCTCAACAGTAAGTCACGTTGCTGCTTGTGTATTTGTACAGACGCCTTTGTTCTTTTCTTGGCAGTCAGTTACGTTTCTGTTTGTGTACTCAGTCGTGTATTTTGTTGCCGATTTTAATACACCCATTCTAATGGGCCACACCACCTTCGTCTTCCGTTTACTGAGTCACCCCTTTCCCCTGCCCTTTACAACGTTGTCTTATGACATATCATATCAATACATCTTTTTTTTTTTTTTTTTTAAACAAACAATAGTAACAACATATATAGTAACAGGAGGTGACCAAACAAGAGTCTCTTGGTGTCTTCTTTTGAACATATGGTCAGCGATCCGCCTTTTATTATTATTTTTTATATTTTCTCAATCAAACGCAGGGGTGGTCGAACTTCCCTGCATGAGGAGCGATGCAAAAGCACTGCACTGTCACCAGCGGGTTTCTTCTGAGCAGTAGATGGCGTGATAGAAGAACTTGATTCTGATATGTACTGAGTGTACTACAGGCATGGCTGAAGAAGTGTTTATTTACTGCATTGTGAGCCTTTAAAATGATTAATTGCAAACCATGGAAATATATATTTTACTGTTACATACTGTCACAGGCGGTTCTGGCTTTAAAATGATTAGATTATATATATATATATATATATATATATATATATATATATATATATATATATATATATATATATATATATATATATATATATATAGTAATACAAACAAGGGTGTAGAAGGAATAAAATCTACAAATATAGAAATCGACTCGGACCTCATCTGTAGTCAGGAAGTAGTCGACAACATACAAGTTTAAAGCACAAAAAGACCACATATCCCAGAAAGCCTAGCGAAAGTACTCCACCTCAGCTGAAGACCAGCGGGGTTTTAAAAAGTTGCCAGAATAAGAGAGAGGGAGAGTAACGGAGAAAGACACAGTGACAGAGTGGAGCATATACAAACACATTTGAACCTAGCAGTGAGTGGAACGAAGAAGACTGCTCATGAGTGTTACTATAATATCAAGAGGAATTATTTGCCTGTTTTTGAGTGGAATTACAAGTCAGCATAGTGGGTGTATGGGTGCGGAGAAAGACTGCTTGGAGGGAACTCACACACGGGGATGGGCTCCCTAGTAAGGAGAAATGCACCAAAGCAATGCAGCTGGATGCATCGTTCAGCTACAGTGAGTACATACATTTGGGGAAAGTTGTGCTCACGGAATTTATGAAGTACGAAACTGTGAATGAAAGGGCAATGAAGCACAGCAGATGCAGCAAGTGTAAATATGACTGCGTAGAGATTTGTGACCTGTGTGAAAAATACATATTATCTCAGGGAAGGCAACAGGGTTGAAATCAACAGATTTGTTAACAAGTCAAAGGAACGAGTGTGGATTACAAAAATATCAAGAAGGATTTTTAACTGGCTTATATAATAGTACATACCTGTGCATCAGCGTGTGGTTGTTCTGTTTCAGAGCTTTCCCTGGGACAATTGCCAGTGCAAAACCTTAATCAGACAACAGGTGGCAACCAGTGGCACAATAGACGTGGACGACAGTTCTACTCCTTTGCACGGCATAGCGCCATCTGTTGGATGATCTGGGGTTTGTCTGGACTGGAATCCAGACGACAGCCAAGGACCAGCCATCACGTGCTCTCAGTGTAACATCACCCACTGGTAGAATGGTGGACTGTACAGCTACGGGTCGGGGAGAAGGGATTTGAATTTGAAATGGGATCAGGACGCCTGTGTTTTGTTTTGGATTTTTTTTCATTCTATTTAGACAAGAAAGAAAATTAAAATTGAATTATTATTTGCACTCTGGTCTTCAATTTTCCTTTGTGGCCCCACCCATCCAACAGCTCACAGAAAATATGCCAGTAAGGTGATCAGTGTTACTATATATATATATATATATATATATATATATATATATATATATATATATATATATATATAGATATAGATATATATAGTGAGCCAGCTCACAAGTTTACCACCAGGAGTCGTTCATGGAAGGCTTGGTATGAGCCCACAGAGGTTGCCAGTAATGATCAGATGGACCTGTGGGCAGCATACATGCCTGCCATGATGTCAGGGAGTTAACGGACCGACAGGCTGCAGGTGTGGTTAGGTAGGCAATTAGGGTTTGACTATTGTCCACACCTGTAGCCTGTAACAGCCAAATGCCTGGCTGGTAAAAGGGAGCATGTGCCGCCAATCTGGTGGGTTGTTTGTTTTGTTTGCCTGCCTGAGAACTTCTGAGGATTATCTACAATAAGACCGGAATGGGATAACTGGAATCAGTGTCGGATAACGTTGTGGTCCTTTGCATCTGCAACCCCTTGTTCTCTACAGGGGTTACGAAGAATTGCCTGTCCGCTGCTGGGATTCGCAAAGGGACTGGACTGCAGAATAAGGGTAGGAGAAGGGTTTCCTAAAGAAAGAACCAAGCAAGCTACGAAAAACCCAAAACCCAAGTGGAATTACCTATTCACCAACTGGATGTGGTTATTGGTCCAGTTGGTTTACATCATCATTTTTGTTTTGTTGGTTTTGTTTGTGTTTGAAATCTTGTTTGAACTGTTTACTATCTTTTGGACATTGCAATATAAGAGCAAGCCGTATAGAATATTGGAATAAAGACTTGCTTTGTTTTGGAAACTACTGTCTGTTTTCTTCGTGTGCACCTACCTGCTCACAATATATATATATATATATATATATATAGGAGAGAATCATAATATATATATATATATATATATATATATATATATATATATATATATATATATATATGAGAGAGAGAGAAAACTCCAGTATAACAGTAAAAAAAAATAAGTATTATTGAGTCTGTGTAATTCTGTGTAAAGAGAGCACACTGGCTTGAGGTCACACTGACCAAAAAACACCTGTGAAATGCGCTAAGCTTTCCCTTATTTAATCTCTGCTTGTGCAGAAGTCTGTAACCTTGGTAGAAACAGGAATCTCATTTAAATAGCTTGATAACGAAGCCAGAATTTTTAAAGAACTAAACACAAAGGTTAGGTATTGTAAATTAGCATAAAGAAAAAAGTAAAAGCCCTCAAAATATTTTTGGAATTTTAAAAAATATTTTAAGGAAACAAAAATATTTTAAGAACATAAAAAAAAAATCTTTGTGTTCTCAAAATATGTATTTTATATATTTTTTATAATCGTGTTTTTTTATAATTATGCAGTACAATACTACAACATTATATCGTTGTATGCTGCAGGTGAGTTTCTTCTGCATGATCTGCACCTCAGAAATCCTTAGTCTAGTTGTTGCAGCCTGTTTAGTAAATATTAACACGCTAACTTATTTTTCTTTGGTTCATTATTCATGTTTGGATTCAGTAAAATCATCAAACTTCACTGAGTTAAATTGAAAGTCCATATTATATTCAAAGTGCATAAGTTTTTGTCTTTATCACGGGGAAAAAAATGAATATACAGATCTGCACAACAGGTGTCCATAAATAGAGACACAAATCATCCTCAATAAAAAGTTTCAATCATGTTTACCTGGGTAATTAATTATATCTAATCCAAGTTATAAACAAGAGGTTGAACAATTATTCAAATTGTTTACATAACTGGTTTTAGACATATTACATTTGACCTTTTTCTCTGGTGTTCGTGCCTTCTCCTTACCTATCACCCTGGCAAAACATCCTGGTAGACCATATCATACCTCATATAAACCCAAGCCCTCCAAGTCAGCTGGCACAATTAATTGAGAGCTGTGTGTGCTTTGCCAGAAGGAGACTGGGGAAGCTTTGTAGTGTCCAACTAAATCAACCAAGGCACTCATTGGCAGTGGCTACAAATCATTAGCAGGTCACCTAGATCAGTTTCAGGAACTTGGACACATGTTAATGAACATTGACATTGAAAGACTCGATGATGGGGATGGTATGGAGGCCACAATGATGACACACTGTCTGGCATATAACATGCTGTTTGAAATTTAACCAAACAAAACTTGAACGACTACAGAGGAAATCCAGAGAAGAACGGAAGGCTGGTACTTCATCAGCTGTGCACACACGTTCAAGCCATGGCAACATTGACCTCACAGAGGCCATATGCTTCCTCTGTGCTGTGCTCTGCCAGTCTCCACCAAGCTTCCACCTATGACACTGATTCGAGGGTTCGGAGATGTGCAATAGAACTAGAAGTCACTGCTCTGCTTGCTGAGCTTGCACCTGGGGACATGATTGCCCTTGAGGCCAAATACCACGTGAAATGCCTTGTGAAACTACTATAGAGCAAGAGATGCTGAAATCACAGGTGCTGATGAGGATCCCGAAGCTCATCTTCACAGCATTGCATTCAGATTTGGTGGCCTACATGGAAGACTTCCGCATGGAAGAGTGTTTCCCCAGTTTCCAGTTAGCTGATCTCACACACATCTTGAACAGCTGAGTGTTGCTGTTGAGTGCCTGATTCACACAACAAGACTGAAAATTTGATTACCATCTGTGTTTCTTGATCGAAGAGCACATTCACAGGGGAGAGGTGTACTTCACTCATTTGATGACATTGATGGTGCTTTTAGGAAGGCGTTTGACCATGATAGCGATGCAATGCATTTGGCATGAAAAGCACAAGTCGTGCCCAGAGAAATGTTAACAGAAAATTCTGATTTGATGGGTCATTCATGTAATGATCCCAGCAAGACTTCATACCACCATCCCTGTTGGCTCTTGTGAACATGATACAGGAGGGTCCAACTATTAAACATCAAACTCAGGTTGTTACAACAACCAGAACAACAGCAGCTCTCACCATATCTCAGCTCCTGATGTTCAACAGTGTAAAACATGCACTAGCTGCAGATTCCTCTGGTACAGTTCACCACAATCATGACCGTGAAACATCACTTCCACTGTACATTGCACTGAAGATCCATGCTGTCACACACAAGAGAAACCTCACTGACACACCCTTCATCCTGTGGATGTGTGTTTCATATGACCGTTAGTGAATGTGTGGATTGCTGTGTGTAGTGAAAGGGTGATGCAGGTGCTCCAAACAAGGACAAGGACAGGTTGTGACGCCGTACCCAGTCCTGTGTTTCTGTGCTGACCAGATGGCAGAACCTCTCCAAGACCATTGCCTTGCCCATCTGTGCACCAGTATTTTGTGCAAGGTTAAGCCAGTGTACCATGTGGTCCCACAATTTCTGGACGAGCACCCTGGGGCGGGTCTCCTGTGGCCTCCAGTATTCCCGGAAATGCATCCGATGCGTTTCCCCCGTGATGTTGAGACGTTGGAGGATGGCTCGCTTGACCAGGTCATACTGGCTGGCCTCCTCGTCAGCAAAGGCTTGGTATGCTGCCTGAGCCTCCCCACTCAGGCAGGGGCCCAATTGACTGATCCAGTACTCATTTAGCTACTGAGCAGTGGTGGCCAACCGCTCAAAGGCAAGCAAATATGCCTTGGGGGTCATCCTCCACTGTCATCTTCTGTGCCCGTGCCTTAGGGGGCACCATCACGGGTACTGCTGGTGCCTGATGTGCGTTCCCGAGCCCGACCCTCTCTATCAGCGCCGTGTATCTCTCCTCCATCTTCCGTCTCTATTACAACGTTTGTAATAGCACAGTGAGCGTGGCAACATCCATCTCCTGTACTGACACCACATGTGAATGTGTGGATTGCTGTGCGTAGTGAAAGGGTGATGCAGGTGCTCCAAACAAGGACAAACACAAAGTTCACGGTTCAAGTTGATTATTTAATTCTCCTTAACTGCTTTCACCGATCAAAAATAATAAAGCTGGCTGTACCCAACAATGGGTATCGCCAGCGCCAAAACGAGGTGTTACAGTCCCGAAATAATAAATTAAAAAAACACTGACGCAACACAAACAGACACGTCTCAGGACAGTGCGTGCTCTTAATGTCCATGATCAAACATTTCATGGTCATTGTCCAAACAGCAGTTCAGCAACTCAACCCTGGTCAAGCCCCTGTTCTTGTTGCTGACCAACCACTGTTTGCCCTTGCCAAGCAAATCCAGTGGACTTGGCCGACCACCATGTGATGTTCGGTGAGCCATCTTGAAGGTATGTCTCGTGATTATTAAATACACTACTGTGGCAGAGCAAAGCTCTGCCCTTTTTAAATTGGCAGGGATGGGGTTAATTTCCCCTACCTGCCTGGGTTTATTATGTTCAGGTGGCCGGTGTTGATTAGTTGATTAGGTTAATTAACGATCAATTAGCGCCCAGCCACCTGACACAAAAGGAGGCCTCTGCTTCTCATTTGAGAGGAGGGAGCTGAGGAAGCAGGTTGGTGTTTGTGATTTTTGACTGTTTTGAATCCAGTGAAGGCATTGCCCAGCCTGGAAAGCTTTATTTTTGTGAGTTTGTTTTTGCTTCATTTGTGTTTAAATTGCTTTATTTATTTTTTTTAATGAAGCAATTTAATAAAGCAATTTAAAAATGAAAAATGAAGCACTGAAGCAGCTCATCCAAAGGGCCAGCTACCAAGCCAACTTCTGAAACAGGCCTGATCCTAAGATTCCAAGCCCGTCAAACTTGGGCTGGAGGAAGGACACCACAGGGGGGCAACCACTATGGCCCATCTTTACAAAAGCATCAAAGTTATGCTGTGAACTTAATCACTGTGGGTGTAGGAAGGGATGCAACTGTGTCAAGGTTACCCTCAAGTGCTCTGCCCTCTGCTGCTGTTCTGGAGAATGTAAGCACTAAGCTAGTACTCAGATCGTTACTCAGACCTGTCAGTTCTTTAGATCTTTGTATCAAATAGGTATCTGTGTGACATCCATTGTACACGTAGACACTTAATTTCTAATAAACAGTTATTTGTGGCATTCATTACAACTTCTCAATTGGACAACACATTTGACCCCTGAGTGAGGTCATTGACCTCTGAATGTCAACAGAGGTCAAACCACTAGTGATTTCCTATGTGAAACATATTGTTCCAGGACACAAATACATATACAACTATGTAATTTAAGGAGTTATGATCGTGTTTTATTACACACTGTGCTAAAATAGCAAATAGTTGTTGTCCGAGGTCATTGACCTCTTACGTCGTCAGAGGTCAAATCCAAGAAAGCTCCACATCTGAAAATAAACCTTAGGGTATGTAGAAAAACTGAAGAAAATGTCACGCTTTTATCATAAAATGCACAATGCTTTTTATGTATGAGCTTATCAGTTGTACTAATAGATAAAACAGAATGAAAACTACAGTGTAAACTGTATTTAATAATTGTAGTATACAGTAAACCGATTGAAGGAAAATAACACATTTTGTGACTTCTTCCTTACCTGCCTGTAGTAAAAGCAGTGTTGGAAATGACTAATTGGTTTTGGCCAACAAAGTGGGAATTTTTGGTGATCAGCAACTTAAAGGCCAAAGTCCTTTCTATAATGAGTGATCCTGCTAATATTAACAAACAAAATACCTTTTTTGTACCAGAATAGGGCAGTATATGGGGTAATGTCTATTCTCTTCATTATATTATAGAAATTAATTTAAATTAGAAAAGTTGTCTAGAGTATCGGTTCTTATCAGAAAGGTAGCAATTTAAATTGTGATGATGTTTGTGAGCCAAAAATGACTTAATGCAGTGAATTTGGAAAAGCATTTACACAGTAGAGTTCCATATTAATCTCTTGTGTGCTATGGACGTACCTTGTACATCCAATAAATCGCTTCCCTAGTGCTAAGGACGGACGTGGTACGCACAATTGAAATACATGGGGAAAAAAAAGGAATCTGGATTGCTGTTTTTTTTTTCACTCCGGGTGGCTCATTAAGGAGTTCTTACATAACATATTCAGTCGTTGGCTTTAATTTCCCTATATTTCACCAACAAAATATATTCGATGTGATGCAGTTGTTAAATGTAATTTACAGCCTATTTGAATGCAAGTGGTGGCTGTCTTTGGCTTGTACTGTGAAACATCCCGAATGAATTTTAAACAGTCTTTGTGTAACTTTCGTTTTCTTTTCAATGAGAATTGATAACAAAAAAGTTTTGCTTTGATTAGTAGCTGTTTTATCGACCTGCATTTAATGAAATTAACTACTGCAGTTTGCATCTTTTTTTTTGTGTCATATGGTGTAAACTCGGCGATTACAGGCTAAAAAAAAAAAAAAAACCCATTAGGAACCATGTGTTTTTGCTATATAGTTAACTGTGAATGAAGCCTTGTATCTCAGACTTGTGTCTGGTTTACATACATGCCAACCGTCCCTGGACAGTCCCAATTTCCTAGCAAATGTCCTGCGTCCCGATGCATAGAAAGAAAGTCCTGATATTTACCCATAGAAAAAAAAAAATATTCAGCACAGTAGAGTTAATGATAACCACACGCTTTGCTCTTCATGCGGCTGACACATCTACAGATCACTAACTTATACAAAGGAAAGAACGCTTCAATATGTGTTTTTACTGTTGTGTCGTGTTTAGGGGGGGTACGTCTATTATATGATGAGTGTTTTTTGCGTATGACATAGTCTAGTGAGTTTGATCATTCACACACTCTATTTTACATTTACATCTATTTGACATACCATACATAGACTCCTTGTTCTTCTTTACGCTGAAAATAGTTCTTAATGACTTTTGCTGTATGTTTGGGGTCATTGTTATGCTGCAGAATAAATTTGGGGCCAATCAGATGCCCCTTCTGGTATTGCATGATGGATAAATATCTGCCAGTACTTCTCAGCATTGAGGAAACCATTAATTCTGACCAAATCCCCAACTCCATTTGCAGAAATGCAGACCCAGATTTGCAAGGAACCTCCACCATGCTTCACTGTTGCCTGCAGACACTCATTCGTGTACCACTCTCCAGCACTTTGGTGAACAAACTGCCTTCTGCTACAGCCAAATATTTCAAATTTTGACTCATCAGTTCAGAACACCTGCTGCCATTTTTCTGCACTCCAGTTCCTGTGTTTTCGTGCATAGTTGAGTCGCTTGGCCTTGTTTCCACGTCAGAGGTATGGCTTTTTGGCCGGCGGTCTTCCATTGACTTCTCCGGACAGTAGATGGGTGTATCAGGGTCCCACTGTTTTCTGCCAATTCTGAGCTGATGGCATTGCTGGACATCTTCCAATTGTGAAGGGAAGTAAGCATGATGTGTCTTTCATCTGCTGCAGTAAGTTTCCTTGGCCGACCACTGCGTCTACGGTCCTCAACATTGCCCGTTTCTTTGTGGTTCTTCAAAAGAGCTTGGACAGCACATCTGGAAACCCCTGTCTGCCTTGAAATTTCTACCTGGGAGAGACCTTGCTGATGCAGTATAACTTCCTTGTGTCTTGTTGCTGTGCTCAGTCTTGCAGTGGTGTATGACTTTTGACAGTAAACTGTCTTCAGCAACCTCACCTTGTTAGCTGAGTTTGGCTGTTCCTCACCCAGTTTTATTCCTCCTACACAGCTGTTTCTGTTTCAGTTAATGATTGTGTTTCAACCTACATATTGAATTGATGATCATTAGCACCTGTTTGGTATAATTGTTTTAATCATACACCTGACTATAATATATATATATATATATATATATATATATATATATATATATATATATATATATATATATATATAGCGCTCTGGAAAAAATTAAGAGACCACTGCAAAATTATCAGTTTCTCTGGTTTTACTATTTATAGGTATGTGTTTGGGTAAAATGAACAGGTTGTCCTGAAAGAAAACTTGCTTCCTTCTGATCTGACAATGTTCTCCAACTATGAGGATTGGTTTTTCCAGCAGGACAATGCTCCATTCCACACAGCCAGGTCAATCAAGGTGTGGATGGAGGACCACCAGATCAAGACCCTGTCATGGCCAGCCCAATCAATCTCCAGACCTGAACCCCATTGAAAACCTCTGGAATGTGATCAAGAGGAAGATGGATGGTCACAAACCATCAAACAAAGCTGAGCTGCTTGAATTTTTGTGCCAGGAGTGGCATAAAGTCACCCAACATCAATGTGAAAGATTGGTGGAGAACATGCCAAGACGCATGAAAGCTGTGCTTGAAAATCAGGGTTATTCCACCAAATATTGATTTCTGAACTCTTCCTAAGTTAAAACATTAGTATTGTGTTGTTTAAAAATGAATATGAACTTATTTTCTTTGCATTATTTATGATTATTTATTTTGACAAGTTGTCATTTTCTGCAAATAAATGTTCTAAATGACAACATTTTTATTTGGAATTTGGGAGAAATGTTGTCAGTAGTTTATAGAATAAAACAAAAATGTTCATTTTACCCAAACACATACCTATAAATAGTAAAACCAGAGAAACTGATAATTTTGCAGTGGTCTCTTAATTTTTTCCAGCACTGTGTGTGTGTGTGTGTATATATAGATATATATATATATATATATATATATATATATATATATATATATCTATATATATAGATATATATAATATATATAATTTTAGTCTCAGAGTCGGTACAATAGATCATGGGCCCCCGGAGCAAAAAATTTCATTCAAAGAATATATATATATATATATATATATATATATTATATATATTATATATATTATAATATTCGTAAGGCAGTTTAATTATGCAGCAGCCTACAGCACTCAGTATTCCCAGGTGGTCTCCCATCCAAGTACTAACCAAGCCCAACATTGCTTTGCTTAAGCATTGCGTGGTAAGTTCGATTTGAAGAGCTTTTTGCCATCAAAGACGTTGCCCAGTGGTCACTACAAGGAAGTCGCTCTTCTTGAAAGTTTAAAATTCACAGCAGGGTAAACCCGCCAAACTTTTTCTGAAAATGATTTACACACAGGCACATCCAGCATCTTAAAAGTTTCTACATTCTTACACCAAACATTAGCACTTTAGGACTGAAATATGATGCAGTAGAATAACTTTTTCATGTAAAGTTTGCATTTTGTTACAACATAGTTGTTGGTAGTTTAGAACCATCTGGTTATCTTTGAACATATATATATATATATATATATATATATATATATATATAGAGATATATAGAGAGAGAGAGAGAGAGAGAGAGAGAGAGAGAGAGAGAGAGAGAGAGTGAGTGAGTCAGGGGTACCTGAAAAGGAGCATAGTCATTTTGATGCGAGTCCAAAATTCAAAAAATGCCTGTAGCACAGGGCGTTACAAGGGCCTCAGCAGAGAAGTGGTTAATTAAAACACCAGTCTTGGCAAGTAAACAGGGTGTCTAAAACCTGCTTGTGCAGGTGAGAATTTTTAGAAACAGAGAGAGGTCAGGCTTAGTCCAAGCATGGTACAGTTAATATGAGGGTATTATATTTAACATATTCATTATAGCCTGAATTTAAATGAAAATAACAGGACTGGCCACTGTATGTTTAGAGGTTTTATTCAAAGGCTTATGATAAAACCCTACAGTCTTTGTCCAATATTTTGTTACCACACATTTGCATATGAAAGTAAACTAATCGGAAAAGTTGACAAGACATGCTGCTGAGGAAATATATTATAGTTGGTGTTAGTAGACTAAGGGTAACATCTCTTTTACAAATAAAGTTGATATATATATATATATATATATATATATATATATATATATATATATATATAAAACAGCATCTCTTTTAATACTTATATAAACTTGTATTGTACTTGGTAGCAAAGGATCCTGTGAACTTTAGTTCACCTAACTTTTTAGAGAAAGGAGGGGATGAAAATGAGAACCATGAGATCATGTTACAATATTTTGGAAATTAGTTATATTCAATTAATTTAATGTTTTTACTCCAATTAGTTTTAAAAAGAGTTGACCGGATCCTTCTAGAATATATCATTAACTCATTAAGGTAAGAACTGTCAAGGCAGATTGATGATCAGATTTCGTTGGGACTCCTGATGTATTCAATGGAGGGTAAACCCTATATAAGCCCAGAGCAAGACCCCATTCAATACCACTGAACATGCTCTTGCAAGATGATGTGGTCCATGCTCTGAAAAACTGATTAATGTTTGGTCGTATTCAGAAGTCTCTGCCTTTTGAAGACAGTTCTTAATTTTCAATATATCCTACCGTACACTTCCCTATACTGGAAGGTAACCATCTATTTGAATTTATATCTCGTTTATATTGGAAGTATTGCTATAAGGTATAGAAATTATGATTTAGTATATAGATTGATATATTTTACGTTATAGGACTTAGCGGTGGGCGCTTTAGCTTTTTGCATTTTATAGCCTGAAGGCTACACATATGATAACCATATTTGTATTACTGTATTGAAGTATTAATGCTGTTAAACATGTAAAGGCACTGGAAACGCCCAGATTGTCTATTAGCAGGGATCCAAAGTGGCTTGGAACCACTCAATCCATTATTAAGCATTTAATAAAACTGAAGGAGTACTAAAAACTTAAAACTTCAAATGAAATGAGTCTGTGTGACTTTCTTGATTATTAAAAAGTTGTCTGGACATATAGTACGCCCAATGCATGAACAAAACCATTTACAGGAATTTAAAACATCTCTGTCATCCTTAAACATTTCCCCTGAGTTAAGAGTGTGCACACACACACACATATATATATAAACAGAGTATGTGAATTTCTGACAATACCATATTTAACTTAAATAAACCCCAAGAGCCTCTCTTGCCAATACCATGTACCTTCTTTACACATTTAGCTAAATATGTGGTATAACTAACTACTCAACACAGCTGTTTGAACATAGATACAAATCATATAAATCAAAAGAAAAAGATAATTGAAACAAAAAAAACCATTTGAACAGTTGATTTTAATGTGACCACAAATAAAGACAACACTTGTATTTTTCAGCCCCCTGTTCAGCTTGCAACTGAAATCAGTGTAACTACTTGCAGTTTTTAATGTGAATATATCAAATAGCAGACACAAGCAAAACATATAATAATTGACTTTAATTCAAAGATTGCTTAAAAAATAATCAGAAAAAAGAAAAAAACACACTAAAATTCCATTGTTAATACAACAGTATCCCATGTTTTCTGTCTACAATGTATGCATCCACTTAAACCGTAAAACAGAGCAGATTTAAAGAAACCCATTGATTCTCTTCAATAAAAAAAGAAAAATAAATCAAGACGCTACAGTATATATTTGTACCATACTTTTCAAAGTAAATGCTGTGATATACAGTGCGTCCTACTACATCGATTACAACTTTATTTTTTCATTGACCACCGTTAACATTTATGCTTCATTATTACGTTGATGCTCTTGTTTAAACAATATTAAATGTTATTCTGAATACTCCCACCACCTTTTAACTATAAAACTTAAACACTATATATGTATAAGGTAGAAATCTTCTTTTGCTTGGATATAAACCAACCATTCAAACTGTTACCTTTGAACACATACAGAAAGGAAGCGAAGTACATAGCTGTAATGGTAGATTAAACAACCAACGATGGAAACACAGCTCAGCTGTCTTCAGGTTTGTGACTGACAGTGGCCCGAAAGAACGGTTGTTCTGTGAACATGTGTTACATTTACTAAAATAAAACTAATAAAAAAGACCAAATTCCCATCTTTATTTTTTTAGATTCTATTGATTTTTAGTATTACTATGCAGGTCTGCTGCTGTAAGATCATTACCGTTATTAAAAATGTGCACAGATTAAATCTACCAGTTAATTAACTAATGCCCCTAAATTAACCAATATTTTTTTTTTTTTTTTTACACTATTCTTTCAGAAATTTTAATTTTCACGTGGAACTACATATTACTGTATGGGTACATTTTACAGAAATTGTGAAATTTGTGATAACCGTGAAAAAAATATATAGCCTTAATCATAGCCGATGAGCAATTGACCAAGTTTATCCATAGTGACGATACATAAGCACGACTTAATAAACTTTATGCTAGCATAATAATAAATCATAATATGCATTACATAAGAACATTTTAAAGAAAACAAAGTAGCACAATCCCAAATACCATACCACTAATCAAGACTAATACAATACATGAAAAAGCTTTTTAATTTTGTTTGTTTATATCAACTGGTAATGAACAAATGATCTTCTTTTCTTGTTGTTTGATGGCAGACTCAAAGAGGCTAGACCATTACATGTTAATTGAATGGGCATGTTTCTTGCATAAGGGCTTATCCTTTTTTGAGAAAAAAGTCTGACCCTCCAGATTTGTAGAACATACCTGGAACAAAAACAGTAGTGGTCAGTTTCAAATAACTTTCAGAAGTGTAGGCAGCACAGTACACTTGTGGTCAACAAGATATACAAGGTGATTGTGAAGTCACTGTATAAATGAAAAGAATAAGCAAAAGAACCCCGATCTCAGCACATTACCATCGGGTCAAGGGAGTCAGAAAGGTCAACCTGTATAGACAAGGTTAACTATCATGCTAATGAATCAGGATTTTTCTGTAGTTAGAACACATTTTAAATGTCAAAATTAGTTTTAATTAACCTTTCAATCTTTTGTTTTTTTTCCTATTTGTTTCTTTTTTTAAGCTATTTTTATTATTTTTATTTATTTTCCTCCTAATTTGGAATGTCCAATTGTGTTTTTTCTCCTCACCGCAGTGAGTCCCCAAACAGCACAGATGTTCCGTGGATGTGTGTGCGTCCTCCAACCTCACAAGCCTAAAACCAGAACCTCTTTTACACCGCGCAATGAGGAGAAGGAATCCCTAGCGGTATCGTCCCCCGTCCCCCCCAGAGTGTCAGAGCCAATGTGAAGCCCCCTTCATAGTCCCCAGTAAAGTTCTGCCTCTTTGCACAGTCCAGGCGCAAACTGCCGCCATCCAAGCTGTACGACTCATCGTGCGCTCCCAGCAGCAGTGCTTTCTGATTGGTGGAATAAAGTTCTGAGGTTTTTAACAATGGACAGATACAAAAGTAATAAATAATGTTCTATCTTGCCCACTTGATCAGTGACTTCTGAATCATGCTATAGATACATGCCAAATACGTGTAGTCCCCCTCATCAACATCATATCCCTTAAAAACTGTTGTGATGCATGTCTATCTTGCCTAAAGCTTTTTGCATGGTGTTGAGTGCAACTACAGTGGTTTGAGACATTGGTAGAATGGTGAGACAAAGATAACATTTTGTTGTTTTGGCTTTGCTATGGAATCACAATGGTATAACCAATACACACGACAGTCCGTTGCAGAATCTACTTTTAAGTGTGTCTTTCTTTTTGATTAAGCTTTAAAAAGCTGTCAATTTCCACACGTCTCCAAATGTCATTATTTGTGTAAAATAATTTAGATTTTTCTAGGACGTAACATATTCAGGGTTCGACATTAATCATGGCCTGGCAGCCCGGAGCTGGTAGAGCTTGTAGTTTGGCTGGTAGTTATGAAGCACCACAGGCTAAACTGGGCAGGTAACATTTTTGGCTTCCATTTCATGAATGCTGGAAAATGGATCAGTGTGCCAAAAAGTTGAATATTTCACAAGATAGCAGGTGTTTGTCCGCTGCTGTGATTGCAGTGAAAAAAGATGCACAGGTGGATACCCAGATATGCTCATGGAAGCTGAACAATAGAATCACATTGTCAGACTTTTTGATTTGGGGTACAATGTGTTCAGGTAAGAAATTCCATTCACGATCTTTACAGGACTCGTTCATATCAGCAGTAAGTGGTGCTGACTTGGGAGAGGCTACAAGCGACAATGACCTGAGAATGACTATTTTCATTATAATTATTGTTTGAATAGTGTTTATTATTACGATTAGTATAAATTCGTTAACCTTTTAGTGTTGCAGTTACCATGGTAACAGCGTGGTTTCGGGTTTTCTTGCAAAAAAACCAGTGTTATTTGTACACAAACATTTTCAAATTTTTAATAGCGTATTTTCATCTTCTGACAAGCACGCCAATGTGTGCATGTTAAATGGCGGAAATAATACAATAGCATATATTTTAAGGCTTCGCTCATGCACATTCGCTCATGCACATACCATGCAAATTACTAAACATACGAAATGAAAAGCCATCAGCGCGTTTATATGGTGTGTGAACTGCACAGTTTTTTTTTCTTTCCCCATTTGTTTTTTTTTCAGGACCGTGTCCGTTTGTGTTCACAATGTAGTTAGCAAGTGCACTTGGTGTGTGAAACGCATGTTTACAATATCCTGCAAGGCATATTGAAAGATTGCAGCTATCTATGTATTGCGATGGTTTTTAATGTAGCATGTTTTAGATTCTTAAACATTGCTGTGGAAGAAAGCACTGGGGAGCACTTTGCTAATTTAATGAATACATTTCTTGAATGCCTACAGTAGGAGAATGCAGTTTACGCAATTCTGCACTTTTCTCCTAATGTTGTCATTAAATAAATTGATTTGAGAAGATTGAATATAGTTTACTATTTTGTGAGTTTTGACGAGTTCGGTGAGATTTTGGAGTATTTCTTGATAACGAGATTTCCAGTGAAAAACAAGTTTTTTTTTTTTTTTTTTTTTTTTTTTGTTTTTAATTTACTGATGCCGTAGCAACTCAAGTCAAAAATAACAGTAATAGTTTAAAAATTAAATATCAGGTGAATTTATTGCAGATGCTAACTAATTTTATTTATATATTGTCATCTCATCAAGACATGTTAAATGTACAAAAAGCCAGATTTAAAAAAAAACAGATCAGCTAATACCATTTAAACATATGGTATACACATAATCAGAATAGTTAAACAAATAGCCTATAAGATTTGGATTGGATTTCTTTATTTTATTTTTGAATAGCGCAAACACACAACTTAATTACTCTGCTATTAACTTGGCAAGCAGAGTGATACAGGTTTGTACTTACTACTAGTTCAGTTACAATTGTATCCGGGCCAGTAAAAACACTACCTCAGTGGCGCAAGGGGCCAGTAGTAAAAAATCTAAATGTAGAGCCCTGCATATGCACTTGTGTACTGGAGCTCAGTACTGTTTTCTCAAAAGCAATAGAAGTTTATTTCTACTTACTGAACACACAAAACAGGTGTCATGCCAAATATATCCCAAGGCTTCCAGAAACTTATCTCCAGCTTCAATGGGGAAGTCACAACCATGGCAGCTTGTACCAAACATGTTATAATAATCTACAGAGAAATAAAGAAATACAGTTTTGCAACAAGCAAAAATAAAAAATGTTAATGCGGTAGAAAAATATATTGCATGGCTATACATTTAAATAAAATGATCAATCCACCCGATTTATTTATTTATTTATTTATTAATATGGTATGAAACTGAAGACTATCTTGCATGAAGAGAAATGAAAGCTAACTTAATTGAAGAAAGGAATGTACTGTATGGCATCCTAATATATACACTGTCATTTGGAAAATTTGATGTAAAGTTACCATTGAAGAGGGCAGTGTGAGGGTGAGACCCTCACTGTAATATTTCAATGCCTAGCTGTTATTGTGTTTATTATTGCTAATGTTATTCTACTGGCGATAGAGCTGTTGTTTATTATGTATATTGCACTTTGTTGAGTAAAGTTTATTTGATAGATGGAGGTATATTGCTGTATATAGATTAGGGCGCTTTCCTTAATGAAGTTGCCATAGCTATACATGTGGGACAAGGGTTTTGTTATAGCCTTATGTTTGGTAATCTTCCAAGAGAAGGGGTAATGCTAATGTTGAGTGTTTACTGGTAATGGTTAGGGACTAGAGAATTATAATGGCAATGGCAATAATAACGAGTAAAAACAGAACAGTTTAATGACCGTGTTTGTAAACAAAGATGGTAGTTATGCAGGTTAAACAAATATGTATAAATGAGAAGAAACCTGTTGAAATATATGTTTATTGTAAATGTCTTTATATGTCCAGGTGTTGGTGTTTATTGAATAATTAATCCTGTTAATGTAGTGAGGGCTGGGGATTTTTAATGCTGTGGCTTTCCTTAGAAGGGGGAATTTTTTGGTCAGGTCGTGATTATGTCTGTGTGAATGTCAGTCATTGTATGTACAACCTCTTAGTCAGTTGTCATTTGTAATGTGTGTGATGTATGCAGTGCCACAATAAATATTTATGCCTGTGAACACTACCAAGTTGTGGTTTCCTGTGGTTTAGTGGGATATTGTCGCTTTCAGAAAGGCTGTGGAATGAATATAAACATTTATCATAAAATAATTTATCTTGACAAATAAGTCCTGTATAGGGACCAGAGTTACGCTTTACCTTGCTCACAGTAGGGCTCCCCATCCTCCAAATGGAAAACATTGTTGCGGATTGGCTGATGACAAGACGTACACAAGAAACAGTGGACATGCCAGGTCTGTTTCAGAGCATTGATAATTTCCTGAGGAAAAAAGTAAACAAATAAACATCATTTAAAGTTTATCCTAAACTCAAATGCATTATAAAAGAATATTCACCATACAAAATGGATACAAAAAATATATATATATATATTAAAAAGAAAAATCAAATAAACCAAATTTTAAGGCAAACAGATATTATCAAACAAGTTTTAAATCCCGACACACAACTGGAACCTCTAATTAACTGGGCTTTGGTGCAAGGGAAAAAATGGCCTTTTCACCACAAACTCTTGAACACTGAAAAAAAAAAGCTTGTTTCTTTGGTATGCAATATGCACACATGAACTTAAAGGAATTAAATTTCAGACAAATAATGTCAAAAGCAAAAACTTGAATGTATCTCTAAAGCAGACTACTGGCTAGCATAGAAGCCAGCACTGGTGTGATATAATCAGTCACCTGCATTCTGAATCACCTGAAATGTGTTAGTAACATTTGAGAGAACAACAGAAACAAAACCATACAGTAATTTGAGTATACAACTTTTGCATCACGTAGACTGTTAGGATTGAGACAATAAAAAAAAAAAAAACATCACGTAATATAACATCACGTAATAAATAAAAATGATATTGCAAAAATCTTCCGGAAGTCATAATAAAAAGGTCAGTAGCATGAATAATTTGGGATAGCGGGTCTGAAAATATACATTATTTTATAAGCCAAATAAGAGGCCAGAGATCATGCCCTAACATGACCTTGACCACTGAATTTAAAGCATTATTTAAGTTTTTAACAATGGGAAAAGGCAGGATTGGTACACAGCATAACCTATGTACTGGCAAATAGTCTACTGAGTGATAAATATTTCAGTTCAGCTGAATGCACAGGCTTAAATGGAGGTTTCAAGAGTGCACTGAGCACCATGTTTAACATCCAGTGAGGAATAATGTCCTTCATTAGGCTGCCGAAGCCGCCAAACCCCTTTCATAAATTGCCCAACCAGGAAACTGAGCTCCAATTTTGATATGGCAAGCCAGACAGACCTTTAATGGGGGATTTCCCCTCAAACAGGTCCTGCAAAAATATCAGTATTACTGCCATGGGACAAGTCGTGGGGTCGAACCCTACTGGACAGACCCAGACGGCTCAATGCAGCCATTCAGGGGTCAGACCCAGAGCTGCTGGCTCAATGGGTTGATATGCTCAAATGTCCCCCGTGCTTGACTGTGCAGGTCACAGCGCTTGGACAGTCTTCACAGCTGGCTGCTCAGGAGCTGCTTCAGGATTTAAAATCAGTTTCCTGGGCCAATAAGGGGCTAATAGAAGCACCTTGGCCTGGCCCTGCCTTATTTTCTCCAAACACAGCAGGAGCAAGTTGAGCGGCAGAAAAGGCTATGGCCTCAGCCACTGGTGTGCCAACGCATCTACCGCCCATGGGTCTACGCCTCTTACTATGGAGCCTCAGTCTGCTTAAAGACAGCAACGGGGCTGTTCAAGACCTGAACAAGACCGCTTGGTATAAGCCCTGATCGGTATCAGGTCGGTAGCAGGTCGAAACCGGGACGGTACCGGGTTGGTCTGGC
Source organism: Polyodon spathula (assembly GCF_017654505.1). Lineage (NCBI taxonomy): Eukaryota > Metazoa > Chordata > Actinopteri > Acipenseriformes > Polyodontidae > Polyodon > Polyodon spathula. Next base: position 59,663,111 of record NC_054535.1, on the reverse strand, counting down.
ACCGGTTTGTTGACATTTGCACCGGGTCAGTATGGTGCGGTACCGGTCCCCAGGTCGCAGTTAGCGTAGGCAGCACTGTACAAGAAACCTGCGCAAGATACTGGCAAAGCCACTCAGTCAGTACTCACACGAAAATAAGGGAAGCCTGCTTGTTAGAATTAAGAAAATAAGAACATAAGAAAGTTTACAAACGAGAGGCGGCCATTCGGCCCATCTTGCTCGTTTGGTTGTTAGTAGCTTATTGATCCCAAAATCTCATCAAGCAGCTTCTTGAAGGATCCCAGGGTGTCAGCTTCAACAACATTACTGGGGAGTTGATTCCAGACCCTCACAATTCTCTGTGTAAAAAAGTGTCTCCTATTTTCTGTTCTGAATGCCCCTTTTTCTAAACTCCATTTGTGACCCCTGGTCCTTGTTTCTTTTTTCAGGCTGAAAAAGTCCCTTGGGTCGACACTGTCAATACCTTTTAGAATTTTGAATGCTTGAATTAGGTCGCCACGTAGTCTTCTTTGTTCAAGACTGAACAGATTCAATTCTTTTAGCCTGTCTGCATATGACATGCCTTTTAAGCCCGGAATAATTCTGGTCGCTCTTCTTTGCACTCTTTCTAGAGCAGCAATATCTTTTTTATAGCGAGGTGACCAGAACTGCACACAATATTCAAGATGAGGTCTTACAAGTGCATTGTACAGTTTTAACATTACTTCCCTTGATTTAAATTCAACACTTTTCACAATGTATCCGAGCATCTTGTTAGCCTTTTTTATAGCTTCCCCACATTGCCTAGATGAAGACATTTCTGAGTCAACAAAAACTCCTAGGTCTTTTTCATAGATTCCTTCTCCAATTTCAATATCTCCCATATGATATTTATAATGTACATTTTTATTTCCTGCGTGCAGTACCTTACACTTTTCTCTATTAAATGTCATTTGCCATGTGTCTGCCCAGTTCTGAATCTTGTCTAGATCATTTTGAATGACCTTTGCTGCTGCAACAGTGTTTGCCACTCCTCCTACTTTTGTGTCGTCTGCAAATTTAACAAGTTTGCTTACTATACCAGAATCTAAATCATTAATGTAGATTAGGAATAGCAGAGGACCTAATACTGATCCCTGTGGTACACCGCTGGTTACCACACTCCATTCTGAGGTTTTTCCTCTAATCAGTACTTTCTGTTTTCTACATGTTAACCACTCCCTAATCCATGTACATGCGTTTCCTTGAATCCCAACTGCGTTCAGTTTGAGAATTAATCTTTTGTGCGGGACTTTGTCAAAAGCTTTCTGGAAATCTAAATAAACCATGTCATATGCTTTGCAATTATCCATTATCGATGTTGCATCCTCAAAAAAATCAAGCAAGTTAGTTAGGCACGATCTCCCTTTCCTAAAACCATGTTGACTGTCTCCCAGGACCCTGTTACCATATAGGTAATTTTCCATTTTGGCTCTTATTATAGTTTCCATAAGTTTGCATATAATAGAAGTCAGGCTTACTGGTCTGTAGTTACCTGGTTCAGTTTTGTTTCCCTTTTTGTGGATCGGTATTACGTTTGCAATTTTCCAGTCTGTCGGTACCACCCCTGTGTCAAGAGACTGCTGCATGATCTTGGTTAGCGGTTTGTAAATTACTTCTTTCATTTCTTTGAGTACTACTGGGAGGATCTCATCCGGCCCAGGGGATTTGTTTATTTTAAGAGCTCCTAGTCCCTTTAACACTTCTGCCTCAGTTATGCTAAAGTTATTTAAAACTGGATAGGAACTGGATGACATGTGGGGCATGTTGTCAGTATCTTCCTTTGTAAAAACTTGTGAAAAGTAATCATTTAACATATTTGCTATTTTTTTTTCTTCATCTACGATTTTGCCATTTGTATCTCTTAAACATTTAATCTCCTCTTTGAATGTTCTCTTGCTGTTGTAATATTGGAAAAACATTTTGGAATTGGTTTTAGCTCCCTTAGCAATGTTCATTTCTATTTCTCTCTTGGCCTTTCTAACTTCCTTTTTGACTTGCGTTTGCAGTTCTGTGTACTCTTTCTGCGTACTTTCTTTTTGGTCCTTTTTTAATGCTCTGTAAAGTGCCTTTTTTCGCTGAATATTTTTTTTTAATTGATCTATTAAACCATTTTGGCAATTTAGTTTTACATTTAGATTTGTCTACTTTAGGGATGTAATTGTTTTGCGCCTCTAGTACTACATTTTTGAAGAACAACCATCCTTCTTCTGTGGGTGTTTTCTCTATTTTACTCCAATCTACTTCTGTTAGTCTCTGTTTCATGCCTTCATAGTTTGCTTTTCTAAAATTGTAAACCTTAACTTTAGTCTTTACTTTTGGGGATTTAAAAAACACTTCAAATGAGACCATGTTGTGGTCTGAGTTTGCCAGTGGTTCTCTGACCTCTGTTTTAGTTATTCTATCTTCGTTATTTGAAAAGACTAAATCAAGGCATGCCTCCCCTCTAGTGGGTGCCTTGACAAATTGTGTTAGGAAGCAGTCATTTGTCATTTCCACCATTTCTATTTCATCCTTCGTGCTACCCACCGGGTTTTCCCATTTTATTTGGGGGAAGTTGAAATCCCCCATTAGTATGGCTTCTCCTTTGCTACACGCATTTCTAATGTCATTGTATAACAGATTATTTTGCTCACCGTCTGAATCTGGCGGTCTATAGCATGCTCCTATTATTATGCCCTTTGAATTTTTGTCCGTTATTCTGACCCATATTGATTCGGTTTTATTTTCTTTGTCCAGGTTTAACACCTGGGCTTCAAGACTGTTTCTTATGTATAGCGCTACCCCTCCTCCTCTTCTGTCCTGCCTGTCTTTCCTATACAGTGTATACCCACAAATATTATATTCGTCCCCATCACTCTCAGACAACCACGTTTCTGTAACACCTATCACATCATAGTTACCTGTTAGTGCAGTAGCTTCAAGTTCTAGAATTTTGTTTCTGATACTTCTAGCATTTAGATAAATACATTTAATGGTTGTCTTACCTGAGTTGTTGTTCTTGTTTTGATGCGGTCTCCCTTCTGTTTTTTTTTTGTTGATTTCTCCCCCCTTCCTTTCTAGTTTAAATGCTTCTGAACCTGCTCGAGGATCTTTTCTCCAAGTAGACTGGTTCCCTTGTTATTTAAGTGCAGTCCATCCCGTCTATACAGATAGTCCTCGTTGTAGAATGTGGTCCAATGATCAAGATAGGTGAAGCCTTCCCGTGTGCACCACGTCTTCAGCCATGCGTTTTGATTAATTATTTCCAGCTGTCCATATGGTCCTTTGCAAGGTGCCAGTAGTATACCAGAAAATACCACAGTTTTGGTTTTCTCTTTTAATTTCCTTCCTAGCTCTCTGAATTTGTTTTGCAGGGATTTTGGTCTGTCTCTTCCAATGTTGTTTGTACCGATGTGGACGACTACTACCGGGTCGTCTCCTGTTCATTCTAGGAGCCTGTCCATGTTCTCAGTGATGTGCTTGACCGAGGCTCCCGGAAGGCAGCACACTGTTGTAGTAAGGGGGTCCAAACTGCGAACTGAACTTGCTGTGTTTCTCAATATGGAGTCCCCAACAATCATGACCTCCCTTCTTTTTGCTGTCTGGTCACCACTGTCAATAGGGTCCTGGATGTTGTTCCTTTCATTCTCTTGTTGTTGGTTCTGCTCATCAAAATTCTGAAGTGACTCAAATCTGTTGGTTGTTTTGATTTCTGGTGGTGGTGTTTGACAAAGTTTCTTTTTTTCCCTGCTTCTGCCTACCTGAACCCAGCTGTTCTGACCTATCTCCCTGGTGGCTTTCAGTCTGTTAGGGGTGATGCAGACTTCCATGAATTGTGGGTGTGCCAGTTCCTCAAGATCCTGTTGCTGTCTCACTTCTTCCAGCTCCATTTCTAGCATACTTACTAGTTTATGCAAATCCTGGATCGCACGGCACTTTACGCACACTTGGTTTAGCTCCGCTGGGTTTTCTCGGATTTCCCACATCAAGCAGGTGTCACAGATTACAGGCTTGAAGACCATGTTGAGGGTTTTTTTTTTTAAGTTTAGTTTCTTCTGCAGCCGTCAACCTGCTTTCAAACTGCTTCGAAACTGCTCTGTACTTTTCCACGCCTGTACTTCTCCCACTCGCTGTCGCTGGGAAGACTGCCTCGTTTAACTGCGTTGTTCAGCTGTGCTGTTGGCTCCTCCCCTCGCCCGTGTCTCAAAACGGCGCTGAATTTGAATCAGCTGCTCCGAGTTTCAGCTTGTTTGTTATCAGAAAAACACACGCGTCTGTCTGACTTTGAGCTGCTGCTATGTTTCCCCAATGTCCTCTGTTTTCTGATTAAAGCAATTCAAGATGCAATTTCTCCTTTCTGCTTCGAAACTGCTCTGTACTTTTCCACGCCTGTACTTCTCCCACTCGCTGTCGCTGGGAAGACTAACAGCTATGTTGGAACCAAGATGGTACCGGGTCGGTTTGGTAACTTTAGCACTGGGTTGATACAGCATGGTACCAGTGCGGTAAAATCAGTCTCGGGTTGGGAACGGAGCAGGTTGGTGACCTCGGTACCAGTATGGTAGGGGCCCTCCAGTTTGCAGTTACCGCGGGTAGCAATGTACAGGTATGCCCACCTGCGCAAGCTACTGGCAAAACACCTCCGTCAGTACTCACATGAGACTGAGGGAAGCTTGCTTGTTAGAATGAAATAACAATCCTCATAATGGCTGTAGTACACAAATATGCGTAATTAGTAAAACTAATACAGCGATTACTTTTAACCCTTTGAGTAGTGAGTTCTAAAATGCCAAGCCGGCCCTACAGGAGTGAGTTTTTTTTTCTGTCTTCTGCATGAACTTGATTATTACGAGTACAGCGTACAAACAAGCTGAAAGCTATGTATTTGATCAATATGTATTTGAATACTGACAAAATATAGACACAAGAGAAATTTATTGATTAAAATTAATTAAATAACTATTAACACAGATCACAGATCTCGATGCATTTTGTAAATAGGCTTATTAGTAGTTGATTTACATTGCTATGAAAATATATAAACAAGTAACTGTTACCGTAAATAAATAAAACAAAAAAATATTAATTTTTATTTGGCACAGGGAACAACCACAACACACCCTAAAAGTCATTGAGCTTGGCGCTGTCTCTTCGCTGGACGCCTGTCACTTGATGTTGATGGTAAATTTTTTTTCACTTATCTCTTCACTAACATACTCACTGACATCCGATTCAGTGGAAGAACTGTATGAATTTGAATTTAAATCAGAATCTGAGTTCAGTATTATTTCTAATAATTTTATGTGATCAGGGTTTTGTAGGCTCAGTAATTCAAGTTTAAAGTTGCAGAACATACCGGTACGTTCGTACTCCCTGGGGACCAGAGAACACCAGTACGTTCGTACTGCTCAAAGGGTTAATATCACATATATTTTTGTGGAAAAACACAATGGGCCCAATGTTCAATCTTCGCACAATCCCCTCGCTAAATTTGTGCCTCGCAAAAAAAATAGTGCTTTGACACAAAATAAGAGATATTCCAGAACGGCACAAAGCAGTTGCACGACATTGGAATATAGCAGTTTTTTGAGCAATTCGCAAATCTGTTTGTGACTTGCAAAACCATCTGTGCATTGACTACCAATATGCCAACTGCGCACAACAGCCAAGCGAGAATGCAGAATGATGGACAGTCACCATTAGTAATGGCATTACCCCGACAAGCTGCTATCATTGGTGTCGCCACATATGTACCGATATGACATCAGACAAGACCACACAATATATCGTGCACACATACATACGGACCATTCAAATACACAATTGGCTCCATAGATAGGCATTGAGTTTTCAAATTAATGAACTGATAACGCCACTGTTTTATTGAATACGGACAGTATTGTACAGGTTTCTTTAAAGGCTAGATTAGCTGACATAGCTGTATGTTTTTGAGGTAAAATTAAAAAAAAAAGCTTTGGATACTGTCTTTTTTTTTCTGAATGATTTTTTTTTTTTATATATATGTCATACCATGACAAAGTCTACTGTGGTAGCACACTCTCTGATTTGTAAATGTAACGAGTTCATTCACCTGCAAAGTCAACATCAATCAAGCATTTTTATATACACAATACACAGAAACGCGTTATGTTATTCATTCTATTCACCCATTTGAACATCATGATTAAGCCCAGATTGTAAGGTTTTGAGTGTTTTTTTTTGTTTTCTTTTTTCGTTTCCATTTTTTTTGTAAGAATAATAATTAATTCTAAATATGCTCCTAAAATTTTAATTGTATCCTACTATGATTTCTCAATAAATGAACAGTCTGTACAATTAGCAACATCGACATTCAGCAGACTGGACAGCTGCATAAAAACAGCCAGTTATTACAGTTAATAGAACTGTTTGTCCCGCCTCAGCTAACTTATGATTTGACTGCTGCAGAGAAAATACAGGTCTTTGATTGGTTGATCGAATTACCGGTCTGGCTTTAGGAAAACATTAGCATGCCTTTCACAGCAAGAGTGCCCTGTTGGTGTTTGGCTCTCCGAACTACAGCTGCCTACAAACATGCAGCAACTTATGGTATAGCCAAATAAAGCAATGGGCCACAAGATGGGTGTATGACATATTTATACAATTAATTTACAGATGTGTGGCAACACACAGCAAAGATAACAGGCAGGACCCCCCTCCCCTCTTCATCCATCTCTCAATCTTCATTTCCATACTTTGACAGTAAAAGTTGGATGCCGATATGCCTGTAGAGCAGTGAAGAACTGTATAACTGTATAGAACTGTAAACACACTACCGCTGTCCATCATATCAATACAGTGATAAAATACATAACTGATCCACCGATCCGTTGTGTGCGGATGGGGGGGTTGGGGTTCTGTATTATTGTACCCATCTCCAGAGTGGACTGTTACTCTGACAATATTTGAGCTAGCGGTGCGCAGTTATTGGAACTAGCGCATCGAAATTAGCGCGCAGATAATGGTATATTCAGACGAATTAGGGCTTTCACCCAATTCAAATTTGATTGCGCTATGTACATACTGAATGTCCACCTTGAATACATTTGCATCACATGTTTCTAATTAGCGATGCATTAGCACATGCTAATAGGACAATATTAAAGGAACAGAAGGAAGGTAGTGTGCTGGAAAGAGTGCATGTTTCCACACTCGTCTGTTGGACACGGGAATATGCTATAAACATCGCTATGATATGAACATGTTATATATGTTATTAAGGAAACAAAGGAAGAGCCTTATTGCTTGTATGTTTTTGCTGCAAATTGACTATGGTGATGCAGTATATAGGTTTGCATCACCATCAACTTTAGGTATACTGGACTCGCTATATCATGCAGTATTGAGGTACATTACAAATACAAGATTTAATATTCGTCATTGTATATTATACGATTTGGAAGGCTGGACTTCTTTGGCTTTATGCAGGTTGAAGCACTGGTATATTCTGGTATATAAGGCAATTCAATGTAAATTATATGAATATACTTATTTATATGAATACCTTATAGCTTCCCATAGTAACCATAGCCTCAGATCTCATTCTTTTTTGCACTTTAAAATCCCAAATGTGCGTACTGAGGTTGGTAAAGGATCATTTGCTTAATATGACCCATGATCCTGGAATGAGTTCCAGTCCAAACTAAAGCTGCAGACCCAGATATCTTTATTGCAGTTTAAGAGTAAACTGCATGATTTCGTGACAGAGTTGTTATTGTTTTAAATAGTTGACTACTTTTGTGTGTTTTGTTTTAAATGTGATTTGCTTGTATCTTAATTGTATTTTATTGTATATTTGTCCGATTGACTCGCTGCTACCTGCTTGGCTAGTTCTTACGTGTAAAAGAGGTAATACACACACACACACACACACACACACACACACACACACACACACACACACACACACACACACACACACACACACACACACACACACACACACACACACACACACACACACACACACACACACCACACACACACACACACACACACACACACACACACACACACACACACACACACGTCTAATGGTTAGACAGAGACCTGGAGTTGCCTATAAGCCACAGTGTCTCGCACCCACTGTGAAATGTGGTGGAGGATCGGTGATGATCTGGGGGTGCTTCAGCAAGGCTGGAATCGGGCAGATTTGTCTTTGAGAAGGACGCATGAATCACCAAGTACAAGGTTGTCCTGGAAGAAAACTTGCTTCCTTCTGCTCTGACAATGTTCCCCAACTATGAGGATTGGTTTTTCCAGCAGGACAATGCTCCATGCCACACAGCCAGGTCAATCAAGGTGTGGATGGAGGACCACCAGATCAAGACCCTGTCATGGCCAGCCCAATCTCCAGACCTGAACCCCATTGAAAACCTCTGGAATGTGATCATGAGGAAGATGGATGGTCACAAGCCATCAAACAAAGCTGAACTGCTTGAATTTTTGTGCCAGGAGTGGCATAAAGTCACCCAACATCAATGTGAAAGACTGGTGGAGAGCATGCCAAGACGCATGAAAGCTGTGATTGAAAATCAGGGTTATTCCACCAAATATTGATTTCTGAACTCTTCCTAAGTTAAAACATTAGTATTGTGTTGTTTAAAAATGAATATGAACTTATTTTCTTTGCATTATTCGAGGTCTGACAACACTGCATCTTTTTTGTTATTTTGACCAGTTGTCATTTTCTGCAAATAAATGCTCTAAATGACAATATTTTTATTTGGAATTTGGGAGAAATGTTGTCAGTAGTTTATAGAATAAAACAAAAATGTTCATTTTACCCAAACACATACCTATAAATAGTAAAACCAGAGAAACTGATAATTTTGCAGTGGTCTCTTAATTTTTTCCAGAGCTGTGTATATATATATATATATATATATATATATATATATATATATATATATATATATATATATATATATATATATATATATATATATCTGGTAATGACTGCTGATCTACTAAAAAAACTTAAATAGAAAAATAGGAAGATATTGCTTAGTCGGCAACCAGTTTGGGGTCTGTGATAGATAGAGAAAGAGTCCATGTTGTAAATCTCCCTCCCAACAATAATGGGTGCCGGGTAAAGACGGTGGTATGCTGCCTCCAAGATGGGCTGCCTTGATGGTAGGTGGAAACCGGAAGGTGACCATATTAGGAGGGGCACGTAGTTGCAAGTACCCGGAACGACTCCATTGCAAGCAGCTGCCCTCTATTGGAGAAACCATGGCGACGGGTTTTTTTGCAGGGAGGAGTGTATGGGTACAAAGGGGAAGCAGCTACATCAGTACGCTGCCTTGCGCTGAAAACGCAGAACTAACGGCCGGAAAAATTATTTGTTAAGTCTTAGAATACAACTCATAAAATGCGCATAGGTTCTGGTTAAATTTCTAATGAGACTAGGGATCTGATTAACATATTTTAGTCTCCTGAATTCTGGTTAGAACCTGGGAAGCTGATTGTATCATGGCTTTTGTTATTAGAACAAAAGACTGACCAACAGGACAATGTTGTAAAAAACAAGTTCTTTGATATCCAGCACTGACATGAAAGATGTTTGCCTTTTGGGGAGACCACCGTTTTGTATCAGAGCTACAAACATACTGGTAAACATCTTCACAAATAGTAAAACTAGATATAAACAGGTTTTGCCTAGAAAATACAGTTGGTTTATGAGGGGGTCATAAAAGCTAGCAACTTTAGGGGGATCTGGACAGAGCAAGATACTTTAAAAAGGCTGATAAGAGCTTGTATAACTGTAACTAAAACAAACTTGTTTTCTTCTGATTGGGTTAAAGACAAAAATGACGTCACAGGAAAAAGAGCATAATAATCCAAATAATGTACTGTTTGTTAACGTGTGACTTTTCTGTGCTTGGAGGGGCAGTTCCTAAATTTCTCTGCCATATGAATGAAGAAATGTACAACTTCTTCATTTTAAATAACAACATTACAACACTGAGTTGAGTCACTGGTAATGGCCCCGTACCGGACACTACTGACTGGCTCTGTACCATGAGAAATGGCATGCAGATAAAGACTTGAAAGAGCCACTGGCAACTGCAAGCGTGCACTAATAGACAGGGACTGCAGATCGTTGACAGTGACTTAGCAGACACAGCAATGACAAAAGACACTCTGAACAAATTCAGGTTGAAAAGCTTCTGCCAATTCAACATCACAGTCTAGCTAAAAAAAAAGCTTAACACTGGCCGTGTCTCTGTGGTGCAAAAAGCTGGCTGGAAAAACCAGACAGCCAGCACAGGATACTGTCTGTGTACAGAGGTGAACGTAGTGCAGGGAGACAGCCTATGTGCACACTGGCATTCTTAAAGAAGAATAGAAAAGAATGTAAAATTGCTAAAAATTATATATATATATATATATATATATATATATATATATATATATATATATATATATATATATATATATATATATATATATAATTGTAAAAGATCCACTAGCTAGGCACGCTTGCACCACTGCTTTCCCCTTTAAGCAACTGGCACAGACTCGACACGTTTGCAGGTAAGTGTGTTTTATTTACAATATTTACATCAATGATCAATTTCTCTCAAAGTTCTCGACCTGTTCGGGTCACTGACTAACTCATTCTTCAACCCTCTCTAAGCTATTTCAAGTCCTGGAGATCGAAGCACAGTCCAAGGGTTCTCCAAGGAAGTGAGTTAGTCTGCGGGTAGGACAGGACAGCTCTCTTTTCCATATAGCGGTCTCGAGTCACAGGTAAGAACATAAGAACATAAGAAAGTTTACAAACGAGAGGAGGCCATTCGGCCCATCTTGCTCGTTTGGTTGTTAGTAGCTTATTGATCCCAAAATCTCATCAAGCAGCTTCTTGAAGGATCCCAGGGTGTCAGCTTCAACAACATTACTGGGGAGTTGATTCCAGACCCTCACAATTCTCTGTGTAAAAAAGTGCCTCCTATTTTCTGTTCTGAATGCCCCTGTGTCTAATCTCCATTTGTGACCCCTGGTCCTTGTTTCTTTTTTCAGGCTGAAAAAGTCCCTTGGGTGGACACTGTCAATAGCTTTTAGAATTCTGAATGCTTGAATTAGGTCGCCACATAGACTTCTTTGTTCAAGACTGAACAGGTTCAATTCTTTTAGCTTTTCTGCACATGACATACCTTTTAAGCCCGGAATAATTCTGGTCGCTCTTCTTTGCACTCTTTCTAGAGCAGCAATATCTTTTTTATAGCGCGGTGACCAGAACTGCACACAATATTCAAGATGAGGTCTTACTAGTGCATTGTACAGTTTTAACATTACTTCCCTTGATTTAAATTCAACACGTTTCACAATGTATCCGAGCATCTTGTTAGCCTTTTTTATAGCTTCCCCACATTGTCTAGATGAACACATTTCTGAGTCAACAAAAACTCCTAGGTCTTTTTCATAGATTCCTTCTCCAATTTCAGTATCTCCCATATGATATTTATAATGTACATTTTTATTTCCTGTGTGCAGTACCTTACACTTTTCTCTATTAAATGTCATTTGCCATGTGTCTGCCCAGTTCTGAATCTTGTCTAGATCATTTTGAATGACCTTTGCTGCTGCAACAGTGTTTGCCACTCCTCCTACTTTTGTGTCGTCTGCAAATTTAACAAGTTTGCTTACTATACCAGAATCTAAATCATTAATGTAGATTAGGAATAGCAGAGGACCTAATACTGATCCCTGTGGTACACCACTGGTTACCACATTCCATTCTGAGGTTTTTCCTCTAATAAGTACTTTCTGTTTTCTACATGTTAACCACTCCCTAATCCATGTACATGTGTTTCCTTGAATACCAACTGCGTTCAGTTTGAGAATTAATCTTTCTAGAAATCTAAATAAATCATGTCATATGCTTTGCAATTATCCATTATCGATATTGCATCCTCAAAAAAATCAAGCAAGTTAGTTAGACACGATCTCCCTTTCCTAAAACCATGTTGACTGTCTCCCAGGACCCTGTTACCATATAGGTAATTTTCCATTTTGGATCTTATTATAGTTTCCATAAGTTTGCATATAATAGAAGTCAGGCTTACTGGTCTGTAGTTACCTGGTTCAGTTTTGTTTCCCTTTTTGTGGATCGGTATTACTTTTGCAAATTTCCAGTCTGTAGGTACCAGCCCTGTGTCAAGAGACTGCTGCATGATCTTGGTTAGCGGTTTGTAAATTACTTTTTTCATTTCTTTGAGTACTATTGGGAGGATCTCATCCGGCCCAGGGGATTTGTTTATTTTAAGAGCTCCTAGTCCCTTTAACACTTCTGCCTCAGTTATGCTAAAGTTATTTAAAACTGGATAGGAACTGGATGACATGTGGGGCATGTTGTCAGTATCTTCCTTTGTAAAAACTTGTGAAAAGTAATCATTTAATATATTTGCTATTTTTTTTTCTTCATCTACGATTTTGCCATTTGTATCTCTTAAACATTTAATCTCCTCTTTGAATGTTCGCTTGCTGTTGTAATATTGGAAAAACATTTTGGAATTGGTTTTAGCTCCCTTAGCAATGTTCATTTCTATTTCTCTCTTGGCCTTTCTAACTTCCTTTTTGACTTACGTTTGCAGTTCTGTGTACTCTTTCTGCGTACTTTCTTTTTGGTCCTTTTTTAATACTCTGTAAAGTGCCTTTTTTCGCTGAATATTTTTTTTAATTGATCTTTTAAACCATTTTGGCAATTTAGTTTTACATTTAGATTTGTCTACTTTAGGGATGTAATTGTTTTGCGCCTCTAGTACTACATTTTTGAAGAACAACCATCCTTCTTCTGTGGGTGTTTTCTCTATTTTACTCCAATCTACTTCTGTTAGTCTCTGTTTCATACCTTCATAGTTTGCTTTTCTAAAATTGTAAACCTTAGCTTTAGTCATTACTTTTGGGGTTTTAAAAAACACTTCAAATGAGACCATGTTGTGGTCTGAGTTTGCCAGTGGTTCTCTGACCTCTGTTTTAGTTATTCTATCTTCGTTATTTGAAAAGACTAAATCAAGGCATGCCTCCCCTCTAGTCGGTGCCTTGATAAATTGTGTTAGGAAGCAGTCATTTGTCATTTCCACCATTTCTATTTCATCCTTCACGCTACCCACTGGGTTTTCCCATTTTATTTGGGGGAAGTTGAAATCCCCCATTAGTATGGCTTCTCCTTTACTACACACATTTCTAACGTCATTGTATAACAAATTATTGTGCTCACCGTCTGAATCTGGCGGTCTATAGCATGCTCCTATTATTATGCCCTTTGAATTTTTGTCCGTTATTCTGACCCATATTGATTCGGTTTTATTTTCTTTGTCCAGGTTTAACACCTGGGCTTCAAGACTGTTTCTTATGTATAGCGCTACCCCTCCTCCTCTTCTGTCCTGCCTGTCTTTCCTATACAGTGTACACCCACAAATATTATATTCGTCCCCATCGCTCTCAGACAACCACGCTTCTGTAACACCTATCACATCATAGTTACCTGTTAGTGCAGTAGCTTCAAGTTCGAGAATTTTGTTTCTGATACTTCTAGCATTTAGATAAATACATTTAATGGTTGTCTTACCTGAGTTGTTGTCCTTGTTTTGATGCGGTCTCCCTTCTGTTTTTTTGTTGATTTCTCCCCCCTTCCTTTCTAGTTTAAATGCTTCTGAACCTGCTCGAGGATCTTTTCTCCAAGTAGACTGGTTCCCTTGTTATTTAAGTGCAGTCCATCCCACCTATACAGATAGTCCTCGTTGTAGGATGTGGTCCAATGATCAAGATAGGTGAAGCCTTCCCGTGTGCAGCACATCTTCAGCCATGCGTTTTGATTAATTATTTCCAGCTGTCCATATGGTCCTTTGCAAGGTGCCAGTAGTATACCAGAAAATACCACAGTTTTGGTTTTCTCTTTTAATTTCCTTCCTAGCTCTCTGAATTTGCTTTGCAGGGATTTTGGTCTGTCTCTTCCAATGTTGTTTGTACCGATGTGGACGACTACTACCGGGTCGTCTCCTGTTCGTTCTAGGAGCCTGTCCACGTTCTCAGTGATGTGCTTGACCGAGGCTCCCAGAAGGCAGCACACTGTTGTAATAAGGGGGTCCAAACTGCAAATTGAACTTGCTGTGTTTCTCAATATGGAGTCCCCAACAATCATGACCTCCCTTCTTTTTGCTGTCTGGCCACCACTGTCAATAGGGTCCTATGTTGTTCCTTTCATTCTCTTGTTGTTGGTTCTGCTCATCAAAATACTGAAGTGACTCAAATTTGTTGGTTGTTTTGATTTCTGGTGGTTGTGTTTGATGAAGTTTCTTTTTTTCCCTGCTTCTGCCTACCTGAACCCAGATGTTCTGACCTTCTATCTCCCTGGTGGCTTTCAGTCTGTTAGGGGTGATGCAGACTTCCATGAATTGTGGGTGTGCCAGTTCCTCAAGATCCTGTTGCTGTCTCACTTCTTCCAGCTCCATTTCTAGCATACTTACTAGTTTATGCAAATCCTGGATCGCACGGCACTTTACGCACACTTGGTTTAGCTCCACTGGGTTTTCTCGGATTTCCCACATCAAGCAGGTGTCACAGATTACTAGCTTGAAGACCATGTTGAGGGTTTTTTTTTAAGTTTAGTTTCTTTTGCAGCTGTTAGCCTGCTTTCAAACTGCTTCTAAATTGCTCTGTACTTTTCCCCGCCTGTACTTTTCCCACTTGCTGTCGCTGGGAAGTCTGCCTCGTTTAACTGCGTTGTTCTGCTGTGCTGTTGGCTCCTCCTCTCGCCCATGTCTCAGAACAGCGCTGAATTTGAATCAGCTGCTCCGAGTTTCAGCTTGTTTGTTATCAGAAAAACACACACAGCTGTTTGACTTTGAGCTGCTGCTGTGTTTCCCCAATGTCCTCTGTTTTCTGATTAAAGCAATTCAAGATGCAATTTCTCCTTACTGCTTCTAATCCACGCCTGTACTTCTCCCACTCGCTGTCGCTGGGAAGACTGCCTCATTTAACTGCGTTGTTCTGCTGTAAGGTAAGTACAGAACAGGCTCTCTCTGCTGGAAGAGACCTGTAAGACAGGCAAGTATCAGAATAGGCTCCCTCTGCTGGAGTTGTCCTGGAACATGGGAGTATGCAGGGTATATCTGCCTTGCAGACCTACTCCAGGATTATAGTGACAATGTCCTGAACGTCCAAACAATGAACAGAGATATAGCACAAGTTATATCCGGGCTGTGGAGGTGGAACTCCTACAGCCAACTGCCGATCGTCCAGAGATGCACTTGTATTCCTTCAAGCTTCCACGTCTTGTGACTGTATATAAACAATGCCTGTACTTCCAGTCTCAAGTCTGTTCTTTCGGGTTCTTATTTAATGTCTCTTCAAAATGAAAATAACCAATACCCCTCCGGGTTATAAGCACAGAAACTCATACCGCTGTGATGTCAGCGTATTCCAGCACAACGCTGAACACCGCAGATTTTATTTTAAAACGATACGGAGTACTTCTCCTCTATTAGTACTCCATTAAAAAGAAAATAAATAAACTTTTACAATTAAAACAAAAGACTACCTCAACAAGAGGGAAAATTGCGTTTTTCATAAAACTAAATACTGACAGTATTTTTAACATAACCCGATATAGCTTTTACCTTACGATGTTTTCTCACAACACTGAAGTTGTCATGAAACCTTGTAGAAACAAACAGCCAGTGTTCCCTCACACCGCTATGGCTCTGCCCTGCTTCCCTTTAAATTCAGAAACCCCACTCGATTAATTGGCACCAGGCTTTCTGGGTTATGTAATTTCTCCCAAAGTGCCGCCATTCCTTAAAGGCGCCATTACCCTTTCCTCACAATATATATATATATATATATATATATATATATATATATATATATATATATATATATATATATATATATATATATATATATATACACACACACACACACACACACACACACACACACACACACACACACACAGAGTACCAGTCAAAAGTTTGAGTACACCTGCTTGAAACCAGGGTTTTCATGATTATCTATGCTTTTAACTGTACAAACTTAATATTTCATTATATGATATGTGTATCACGAAAATGTAAATCTTGTCAATATCAATGAAATGGTCAGCCAAAGCAAGGGGAATTCAGTCTGAAGCCCAAGTCAGTTAAAAGTCTGAAATGTGTATAACACGGTGTTACTGGCCTAAGTATAAAAGTGTCTGTGTCAGATGTTCTCTGAGTTACCTAATTAACCTTTTGTCACCAATTAGTGTTAACAGGTGAGGGTCCATGATTACTATAAATATAGGTAGCATAGGCACAAGTTTGTCATTCCAGAATGTAAGGGAGCAGAAAATGACCAAAATACGCTCAGTTAAGCAAAGAAAAAAGAAAAAAGTCTGCAATTACTTTAAGAAATGAAGGTCAACCTGTAAGACAAACAGCAAGAACTTTGTAAGTGTCTGTAACTGCTGTGGCCAAGACCATCAAACGATTTGAAAAAACTGGCACTCACCAGGACCGAACAAGGTCAGGCAGTCCAAGGGTGACCTCAGAATCAGAGAACAAATTCATTCAAGTTACAAGTCTGCGAAACCGGCGATTAGCTGCCCCTGAAATACAAGCTCAGCTAAATGCTACGAGAAGTACAGATGTTTTAACATCAACTGTTCAGAGAAGATTGCGTGAAGCTGGCCTGACTGGAAGAATTGCTGCAAAGAAACCATTGTTAAGAGTGCAGAATAAGAGGAAGAGACTTGCCTGGGCCAAAAAACACAGAAACTGGACATCTGAGGAGTGGAAGTCGGTCTTATGGACCGATGAGTCAAAATTTGAAATATTTGGGTCCAACCACCGAGTATTTGTAAGACACAGAGAGGGTGAGCGCATGAGTTCTGCATGTGTGGTTCCCACTGTCAAGCAGGGAGGAGGCAGTGTCAGGGTTGCTTTGCTGGTGACAGAGTTGGTGATCTTTACCAAGTCCATGGCAAGTTCAACCAGCATGGCTATCATAGCATACTTCAGAGGCATGTCATTCCATCAGGATTACAGCTAGTTGGGCAGTCCTTCATTCTTCATCAAGATAATGACCCGAAACACACCTCAAAGTTGTGCAAGAACTATCTGGCGAAGAAGGAAAGTGAAGGACAACTCAATCTAATGACCTGACCTGCCCAGTCTCCAGACCTCAATCCCATAGAATTTGTATGAGACGAACTGGACAGAAGAGTCAAAGCAAAGCTACCCACAAGTGCCCCACATCTTTGGGAATTGCTGCAGAGAGCTGGGAAGACATGTCGGGTGATTTCCTGCTGAAACTTGTTAACCGAATGCCTCGTGTTTGTGAGGCTGTTATTAAGGCAAAGGGTGGCTATTTTGAGGAATCCAAGATTTAGAGACAATTTTCAATTTTCTTCAACATTGCTTTGATACTCCTTATGTTTTGTTTTGTATATTGTAACATGTGATTTCATTTTCAAGTATTTACAGAAACATATACAACATAAATCATTGTCAATTATGAAAAAAACTAGTTTTCAGCAAGTGTACTCAAAACTTTTGACTGGTACTGTGTGTGTGTATATATATATATATATATATATATATATATATATATATATATATATATATATATATATATATATATATATATATATATATATATGAAAAGGCGGTAGCAAGAACAATCTTGACTCTCAAGGAGCTGAGCAGCAAGGGAGATAAAGTGAAAATGTTGCTGCGGAAAAGGACTGAATCCCATGGAAGAGACGGGGAGAGCCATCTGCTTCGCACAGCACACAAGTCCGTGGTGGGACTTAATCAAAACTTTTAAATTAAGATAGTATTATACACTTAGTATTTAAGCAAAATTATTTTAGAATTGAAATATATCAACTTAATCGCCATAGTTTTGACTGAAAAGTCCGAGTTCACTCCTTTCTCAGATAGGATGAAAGAAAAATGGTGCTGAACCCTGTGCAACACTCAATTCGGGCTACAAGAGGGCTATATATCCCATTCGGTAATGGTAATATTCCAAAGGTGCTTGTACTTGAAATCATAAATACACCATGATATTTAACAGTAGTATGTACTGTATTTATACAAAAAGGTTAACTTCACTATAACAAACACATGGGGCCTGGAGAAATGTTCGTTATATCAGGGTGTTCTCTATAATAGGGTTTGGCATTTTTCTGTATCAAAATAATGACAAAACAGCAAATTTATTAAGCTGAAAACAGAAAGTAAACAAAAGGGTCATTTGACGCTACCAACGATGGTAACGCACAGAGGACACATACAGAATACTGTACAAAAGGCAAAATAAAACACAGTACAAAAACTACAAATAAAATGTACCATACAGGGTGAGCACTAGCCTTACTGAACGAGGCCTCCTGCTCCAGGCACAGCCAAACCTAGCAGGCAGCAAGTCTCAATCAAGCACCCATCTGTAAACAATCATTTGATCAGATATAACAACTCCAAAAAGCACACAAAACAAACCTGTTTCCACATATAAATTTCCACTAATTTGCTACAGGTATGTTTAAAAGAAAACAGTAAAGAAATGAAAAAGGAAAGAATGTAGACTTACATGCTGAAGACAATAATTACACGTCCTTTCATTTGAAAAAAAGTATCCAGTGTAGATTGTTCCTCACGCCTGCTGCCTGGTTGCAGTTTGTGTGAAGATAAAGGACAGTTACATGACATTCGTCATGCATGATTCGTACTACAATAAGTCATCTTTGAAGTAGTCAAGCATGGTCTTTGTTTTCAATCAGGGCATAACACACTTGACACAGGAGAAAGTTCAGTGTCAGGCAGTACTGAGATTGTTGTATCCGACTCGATTCTGTACGTGATCGTTCAATAGGGCTAATTTGCATTGAAAAAATCGGTTCTTGCTATTGTAATCATTAAAAACGGGTGTTCGTTATAGGAAAGGTTCATTATAGTGAAGTTAGGATGTACATAAATAAAACTTGTCTTTTCAGCTTTTACCTATTTTCTTATTACTAGTTTTTGCCTGTAATAGTTGAGTCCTGTGAAAACCCTAGACCAGATCTGCCTTAATTAAAGGCATTAGTTAACTTCAAACAGTTCACTAGTGCTAATTATGATACATCTGACAATTGTATCTGACATTTTATGACCACATGGTTAAGATTAAATATATTTGGTTCCCACAGTCAAAAAGCTGACAGAGACACAGGCAGTACTATGGGTGAAAAGTGCTGGTGCATGTGTATTTATCAACAATAAAATAATTAAACAAAAACAACGCTCACAGAGCAAAACTAATATTTAAACAAAACAAATCATGAACACATAAAAACAAAACTATACTGAGGTTAGGTTAGGGGGGTCTCCTTCACTGATCCTGTACTGTAGTTTTAATTTTACTTTGTTTTCGATTTTCTCCTGCCTCACTCTTGTTCCTCCTCTTAAACACCCACCCCTGAACAACAAAAGCTGCAGGTTTTTATACGTGACCATCTCCGAATTAACAATAAATTAATCAGTCCAGAGATGGTCACATTCCACACTATATGAAAAACACCATTAAAATAGGTAAAATGAAGACAGAACAGAATGCATTGTACAGACGACTCTACAAAAACAATGGTATTTTGATTCTTGCACCCTTGTATGTATGACGTTATCCTTCGGGCACCCTCTGCTACAGCAAACCACAACTCAACTGCCACTATTTATTTATACAATGTTGCACAACTGTCTCAATAGAGAACTCGCTAAGACGTTGCAAAATATATTTAAATTAGTATATTATGGCTCTTTTCATTAACATATTTTCTCTTAGAACATACAACAAAATGTTTACTTTGCTAAGTGACCAACGAAAATGCAAATTACAGTATGTTTGTGCTGTGACTGGCCCATCTTAGCACACCTACCACTAAGCGATTCTCCAGTGCTGTTAAGTTCTTACCATTCAGTAAAAAAGCAAGAAAAAATAACGACTTACCCCAAGAATCTTCAGTTGACACCTGCCACAGGTGGGGGCAAAGAATTCTTCATAACAGTGCTCACAATACACAGAACCCTTCTCTTCCACAAAACCAATATCTGCCAAGGAGGTTTTACAATGAGCACAGGTAAACTCCTCAGGATGCCAAGATTTTCCCATGGCCACCAGGAAAGGGCCCCTTAAAAGCATGGAGGTTCAATTAAAATCAGACAATCCAAATAACACAAATGAACATACGTGGTCATGTTGAAAGTACATTTTACACTTATTATACTGTGTAAAGATCTTTCATCAATTCACTAAATGTTTCATGTGCAAGTCAGATAGCAAAATAATAAGGTAACCCAATTACGGTTATTGATCTCTAAATGTATTAGTATTAACTGTCAAAAGCTTTAAGCCTTTGTGGTCCAATGTCGGACCAGGTCCGACATTCTGATTTTCCCATTCCAGTCTAAAAGACATAAAGCACAGGTTTCTAGTCGTTTTTTCTCTGGAAAAAGCAGAAAAAATCAATCAATGGCTGAGTGAGACCAATAGGAGCCGAATTAAACCGAAAAAAGGGGGTGTGTGAGCAATAGCCCTAGCAGCTGCACCATAGAGATAAGCAAACAAAGGAGGGAACTGCTTCTGCAACCAGCGCTCAAAGAATATCACGGACATTTGCAGAGCTTTTTGAGATGTTATAGTAATAAAATAATGACTTGGATCGCATTATTGAGGAGTTTGGTGATAAGATGAGTGATCAGGAGAGGATTTATCAGTATGCACGTCTATAAAGAGGTATGTGAAAAATACAGTGAACATGGGATGGGGCTTGGCTGGAGATGCAGTATTGATGTCCATTATACAACATTGTAGGGAAATTTTTACAAAATGTCGGGGGAGGGGGAGGGGGGGGGGGGGGGGGGGGGGGGGGGGGGGATTAATTTTGTCGCACATAAACACCTTTATTCCAGAGAAACTAAAAACACCTTGAACCAAATGTTTAGAATGGACTGATAAATTTTGACTTTCAGTGATGATGGATAAGCTTATATTGTGTGAAGTTAATTCACTTTAGCATATGAAAACACTAGCCTTAAGCATGGGTAATAGGAAAGTCAGAGCAACCACTCTGAAACTAGATGACTCTGGCTCTGTCACTGGACTCTGGATGGTGCATGCTCTGACCTAACCTGATAACCCTGTCTAACCTCTGCACAAGCACCTTTTTACATCAGTGCCTTTTTAGCTGCTTACAGGCCCAACAATACAAGCCCTTATGTACAACAAAATGCTCTCTTCTCACTGTGTCAGCTGACTTATTTAGTGGACTCATTAACAGAATATTGATACTGACAAGGGAAAGTGCTATCAGTGCCAGGGGCAAGATCAGCTTACGTTTCCTTTACATTCTGGGAAGCCTAGATGGATTGGCATTGTGGAAAAGTTTCTAACACTCAACATTAAACCTGCCTGCTGGCTTACAGCGGCTTCATTCTTTAAGGCTTGCATCACTGTATGGTGTTTTTTTTTTTTACTTAAAATGCCAAAGAAAAGTGAAAAATGAAACTGTTTGCTAGCCTAATGTTTATTCTTGATTTAAATGTTTCAGAAAAGCTCAACATACAGTTTCCAGGTTTGACTAAGTGGAGTCCTGCATGTCTTTCTTTACAATAGCATGCCTACTTCTCATCTTGCCAGGAACAAATATGTCAATAAAATGACCTCATGCTTTTTAAAATGATACTAACATAAGAACTGAACGATATAGAATTTTTTTTTCAAAATGTTATGAAGGAAACAGGTCACCTTCATTGTTCATATTGTACCCAAGTAGGACCGTCAGTATTTAAAGCCTGCAGAGTAGCGGTTTTCAATTTGTAGAGCGCGGACAACTGGTGGTCCGCTGACTCCGTTCAGGTGGTCCGTGGATAGGTTACATAATTACGGAAAGGAAGCGGCAGCATAGTTTATAGATCCCATTGCAAACCTTAACATTGCATGCCTTAACTGAGCTACAGAAGCTGGAAGAAAATGCATACATGGAGAATATTTCCTAGTTAACAAAAACTCTAAACTCAATCATATATGGGCAAAAAAATCCAAACAATTTTATTATATTTCCTTCCGCTTTGGAAATTTTTGTTGATAATGAAAAGATACAGAAAAGGAGGCAAAGACAAAGTTCACTATCCACACATTACTACCGCTGAACTGAAAAAGCTAATAAAAACATATATTATTGCCATTTTTATATGCTTGGTTACTAACAGGCTATCATTGTGGTTTATGTCAGCACTGTTTACAGAGAAGTGAGACCAGCATGGAGGCTAACATAACAAAGCTCAGGGTTCTCCTCGGTCCTTTTCAGCCGGGCTGAAAAATCTTGGAACCACATGACAGCTGTGTTACATATTGATACTACATTTAACCAATCAGAGTTGAAGGGGTGGGTTTTCCATTTTAAGCACAAAAAAAAAATAACCGATTATTTTCGAAGCAAACATTGTGACAATGAATGTGGAAATTACCAAATCAAAATATGATGAAAAAAGAGAAAGAAAATGGAGAAAATGAAAAACCTGATATATAGTCAATGAACAGCGACTTGTAGAAAGCGAATTGGAAGAACCGCAATAGGGGCCAATGCATAAAAAAAACTAAACAAAACAAAAAAAATAACAACATATTGACAGTGGGTATGATGCTACGTGGGGAATAAAATGAAATGGCTTTTCTTTTTTTTCAGCAAAGAATTGGGTGGTATGATGTGCCAGCTCTGCCAGAAACACAAAAAAGATTGCAAAGGATCAGGGAGGTAATGAAGCAGTGTAACTTGTGTATGAATAAGGATGGGTTAAATTCTTTGTCTTTATATATTTAAGGTAAGGCAATTTTATTTTTCTGTTAAAAGTGCTCCCACTAAAAATTCTCTGCCTCCCAGCTATACAGAATTCCTGGGTAGAACTCTGTATATAAATTGAGTAACCTTGAGCAGCAGAATTACGCACTTAAGCATGATAATCTTATAACAAACCATTTAAATTTTCAAGACAAACTGTTTTTAAATTGAGTACCATTAATTTATGTTTCATCCGATCAATAAAAAACCCTGAAATAGAAATGTAACCAATACCATATGGGTGTTTACTTCTTAATGACCCAGAATCATGCCAGGCCCCAAGGGTTTAAGAAGACAGCACGCACAGATACTAGCATCATTTTTCCTTCAAGCATGCTGCAATCACAGCCGCATCAACCTTGCAGGTTAATGGTTACATTTCTATTTCAGGGATCCAGGGTTGTGATAATAATGTTCCCTATCAAGTAAGAAATGTAGCCTTTGCCATATGGGTAAGTGAGCGTACCAAAGCTGTGACAAGGGCAATATTGCATAATGATTGGAATGCTACAAGGCCACCATTCAAAACCGCAGTAACAAGTAGCTAGGGTTAAAAAACGGAGGGATAAGCTCAACTCTATGTCATGCTGTAAGGGTCAACCCTGAAGCCACCCTAGTTCCAAAGTCAGGGTTTTGAGGATCCATGACATTCAGTCGATAGAACCTGGTAAAGGTATGGGGAGTATCCCACACCACTGCATTGCAAATGTCCTTCACAGATGGACCCTGGAATAAAGCCCATGAAGTTGGTTGCCATACCCCAGGTGGAATGGGCAGTGAACTTTTTGGGAGGGACCAAGTTGGCTCGCTCATAGGCAGTACTGACAGTGTGTGTTATCTTATTATCCATTCAGATAGTCTCTACTTAGACAAGGCTTGACCATGGGACTTCACGCATTGCCCGCACAGGGCAAAGCATATGGGGCTGTCATTCCCTGTCAGACAGGAAAGGAGGCAGATGGAAAACCTCTAATTCCACAGACTTGTTGACATGAAATTCCAATATAGTTTTTGGCAAAAAAGCAGATTTGGTACAAAGCGTAACCTTGGCATTGCTAGCAAGAAAGCTGCTTTAAGCAATACAAATTTCAGATTAGAAGAATGCAAGGACTCATACAGAGGCTTCATGAGTGCTTCAAGCAGCACTGTGGCAGAGCAAAGCTCTGCCGTTTAGAAACTGGCAGGGATGGGGTTAATTTCCCCTACCTGCCTGGGTTTATTCTGTTCAGGTGGCTGGGGTTGATTAGTTGATTAAATGATTAACTTAATTAACGATCAATCAGCGCCCAGCCACCTGACATAAAAGGAGGCCTCTACTTCTCATTTGGGGAGGAGGGAACTGAGTTCGGTTTTTGGTTGTTTGTATTTTTTAAATTTTGAATCCAGTGAAGGCATTGTCCAGCCTGGAAACCTTATTTTTTAAGTTTTGCACCTTTTTGTTTTGCCCTTGTGCACTTTGTTTTTGTGTTTATTTACAAGAAAAGTATATATTTTTTGAACTGCAGTCTGTCTCTGGGCCTCTATCCACTCGGCAGCCTGCCACATTTGGTATTAGAAGTGGGATAGCACCACCTAGAGGCTCAGAGCAATATATATATATATATATATATATATATATATATATATATATATATATATATATATATATATATATATATATATATATATATTCTTTTGGAATTTTTGGGACAATTTTTTTTTTGATTATGGGAAAGAAGAGCAGACAGTGGTAAAGGCAGGAAAAGCAGCAACTGAAGAAATGTAAGCTGCTGCAGCCACTGCTGGAGGATCCGGCCAGCCTCTTCCCCTGGTGTTCCTGGTGTGGGAAGGAGGACCATCATTGGCAGTCCTGCCCAGACGTGCCACCGGCAAACTGGTGCGGCCGGTGTGAGGAGGACGGCCACAACTGGGCAGGATGCCCCTACAGTCAGGCCCAGGAAGAGGTGCAGTGTTCACCCCGGGCATCAGAGGCCACTCCACTACCCCCAGCACCACCACCTTCACCACCGTCCCATGAGATCTGGGACTGGTTGATGCAGCCTGAGGCAGACCTCGTCCATGATCTCCCCACAGTTATCAACACGCTGTGGCGTCGAGATGGGGAGAGGTGGGAACAATGGGAAGAACAACACCACCCGGCGTCCTTCCCAGAGGTTGCCCTCATGGTGGTTAATTACCTGGTGGTAGACATGGGAGATGCCCCAGCCCGAGAGGGAGGAGCCGCCGCTCCCAGAGCCCGAGAGGGAGGAGCCGCCGCTCCCAGAGCCCGAGAGGGGAGGAGCCGCCGCTCCCAGAGCCCGAGAGGGGAGGAGCCGCCGCTCCCAGAGCCCGAGAGGGGAGGAGCCGCCGCACCCAGAGCCAAGAGGGAGGAGGAGGAGCCGCCGCTCCCACAGCCCGAGAGGGAGGAGGAGGAGCCGCCGCTCTCAGAGCCGAGAGGGAGGAGGAGGAGCCGCCGCCGCTCCCAGAGCCCGAGAGGGAGGAGGAGGAGCCGCCGCTCCCAGAGCCCGAGGGGGGAGGAGCCGCCGCTCCCAGAGCCGAGAGGGAGGAGGAGGAGCCGCCGCTCCCAGAGCCGAGAGGGAGGAGGAGGAGCCACCGCTCCCAGAGCCGAGAGGGAGGAGGAGGAGCCGCCGCTCCCAGAGCCGAGAGGGAGGAGGAGGAGCCGCCGCTCCCAGAGCCCGAGAGGGAGGAGGAGGAGCCGCCGCTCCCAGAGCCCAGAGGGGAGGAGCCGCCGCTCTCAGAGCCCAGAGGGGAGGAGCTATGGCCCAAGGATGCCTGCCTTGCACCACTCAGGGATGCCACGCCTGCTCTGCTCAGGGATGACGCATTTGGATCGCCTGGGGTTGCCTGCTGCTCCGCATTGCTTGGGATTGCTGGTGTCTCCTTTTTGTTTTCTAGGGTTGCCGAGGGTCCGCCGTCGCCTCCCGAGGGTCCGCTGCCGCCGACGCCGCCGACGCCCCTAGAGGGAGCCGGGCCGTCGCCGCCTCCGCCACCAGAGGGAGCTGGACCGCCATCGCCGTACTACCTTGGAGATCCGGGGCCCCCTCAACCGAAGGTGGCTTGGGGGCTCCGACATCAACCCCGCCCACCACCACCCACCAAAACAGCCCACCCAAGGGATATTTGGACAAGGGGGGAGTTGGCCGATTGCGGCCGGTGTACGTTGTACATGGGGGGATGTGTGTGGCAGAGCAAAGCTCTGCCGTTTAGAAATTGGCAGGGATGCGGTTAATTTCCTCTAGCTGCCTGGGTTTATTATGTTCATGTGGCTGGGGTTGATAAATGATTAACTTAATTAACGATCAATCAGCGCCCAGCCACCTGACATAAAAGGAGGCCTCTACTTCTCATTTGGGGAGGAGGGAGCTGAGGAAGCAGTTTGGTGGTTTTTGGTTGTTTGTACTTTTGAAATTTTGAATCCAGTGAAGGCATTGCCCAGCCTGGAAACCTTATTTTTTTGTAAGTTTTGCTTTTTGGTTTTGCTTTATTTGTGTTTGAACCTTTTTGTTTTGCCCTTGTGCACTTTATTTTTGTGTTTATTTATAATAAAAGTACATATTTTTTTGAACTGCAGTCTGTCTCTGGGCCTCTATCCACTCGCCAGCCTGCCACAAGCACATTAAGCCACCAGTGAGGAACAATATCCTTCATAGCAGCTGAAGCCACAAGCTCCTTTCAAAAATTTCCCAGGCAGGAAGTGAGCTCCTGGGGAGACCGAGTGGCAAGCTGAATTAGGTGCCAGACAGACCTTTAATGTAGAGGGGGATTTCCCCTCAATTTTTGCATCAGGTCCTGCAAAAATTGCAGTACAACTGCCATGGGACAGGTCATGAGGTTGAACCCCTGAGGCAGGCACCATGTATGGAAGACACCCCACTCTGGCATTCTGTAGCTTGCTGGCTACTTGATGGAGACTGGGAGACCTGAGGCAGCCCTGGTGGTTTGTATAAGTCAAAATGGTAGTGTTGTCCGTCCGGACAAGCACATGTTTCCCTTGAACCTCCTGCATAAAAATCTGCAAGGCCAGATAAACTGCCTACAGCTCTAAAATATTTATATGGAGACCCTGGCATTCCACGCAGTGCCCCAGCCGAGGTGATGACCTCTGTTCTGGTGACAATGCCTAGCGCTGAGCCTAGGCATAGATGGGCAGGCTGTGTCTAACAAGAGAGCGCCTTTAGACAATGGTGAAAACCTGTCACTAGGTGGCCTTGGTTCAACACGAGCTGAAAAACCTTTCTTTGAACCAAGCTTGGAGAGGGTGCATGTGCAGGAGCCTCAAAGGATGGGTCTGAGAAACTTTTGCCATCAAGCGCAGAAGTCTCTGGAATGTCACTAATGTGCTTTGTTGAACTGAAATAGCTCCATAAAGGCAGCTATTTTACGCTCCCTGTCGTCCGACAGTGGACAGCATGGACCTGAAGCACAAGCACACTTCCAGATAGGAGGCTGCCTGTGAAGGTGTGAGGTGGCTCTTTGCACTGTGGGATATATTCCCTGAATATGATATTAATACCTGAACGTGTATTAATGATATGAATGGACTGACTGATGAAACTGCTGGGTCTTAGGAGAAAGGCCCCTTGGTTCCTCGCAGGAATACTGAACTGAAGATGACCAGGGCAAGGAGGGGGGCATCTGGACTGGGGGAGGCTGAAAGGACAGTGAAAACACTCTAAAACTGCAAACACAAGCGGTTTGATGCAAGGAAGACATTAAATATAGATGTCAACAGGTCCCAACTGCAACAGCAAGCTGTTGGACGAAAGGAAGCCAAAGCCAAATCTCAAAGATTCATGAGTTTAAAAGGCAAGATACACAAATGACCTCAAGAAAGTGGCTACTGAGCAGAGTGAAAATATAAATATCCAAGCAAAACTAAACATTTGGCTCTCCACATCGAATGCTAAACAAGTTGCTGTCACTCTGATAAGCAAAGCTGCAATTCAGGGATTCTGCCTAAAAATGGACCCAAGATGGAATTCTGCCTGAAAACGGACCTAAGAAGAGGAAGCAAGCTAGAAGTGAGTCAACAACCACAAGCAACGGGACTGAGGCCCGGCTGGAGGACTGCCGCAAAACTTATCAGACAAACTAGTCTGGGTCTGCTGTACACCTAAAACCACAGAGTCCAAAAACAACTGTGCCCTGCTGCCTGCGTAGCAAAAAAGAGGAAAGAGTGGACGGGCGCTATTGTCGATCTAAACCGAGGACTGAAGATTTTGTTGCAGCTGTTTGTTGATTCTATTGAGAATTGAAAGCTTTGTTGCCAAGTTTGATCCAATGTGGGCTACAATTGGAAAAAAAAAACATTTAAAAAAGAAACATTTAGAAAACCTAATATTTATGCTATTTTAGGTGTAATTAGTGAAGCTAAAACAATGCAAATGTGTATCGCATTAACAGTGTAATACACAATTAGCGAATAATAAATGCAGACAAAAACGTAACAAGCACTCATCTGTCTATGGCTGTCTCGTAAGTTCTAATCCTGTGAAAGGAAAAATTATACTGATGTCAGTGTGTGCAGCCTTCTTATGCCCTCGGGAGGTGGGCATGACTGCGTCACAGGCGCTGGCATACAGCTTTGGTATAATCTTTTCAGTTTTAGGGTCTTTAGGAGTTAAACACCCATATGGTAATGGTTCCATTTTGTACTTGATAGAGGAACCTTTGTGGTCCTATGTCGGATCAGGTCCGACATTACAATTTTCCCTTTCTAGACCGATGATGATCAAAAAGATGAGAAAACCTTTCAATGACCGAGTGAGACCAATAGGAGCTGAGAGAAGCCGAAAAAAAAGCCCCGGATCTGAGCGATACACGTAGCCCCTGCACCACAGAGATAACACTGACATAAACAAACAAAATAGATGCTTCTGCATCCAGGCGCTCAAAGAATAACACAGATATTTACAGAGTTTTTTGAGATGTTATACTAATAAAATAATAACTTGGATCGCAATACTGAGGAGATGATTTGTCAGTATGCAAGTCTATGAAGAGGTATGTGAAAAATACAGCAAACAAGGGGTGGGGCAGGGCTGGAGATGCAGTACTGAGTGCCCTGTTGATATGCAGTGCCTTTTAAACCTGTTTTACTGTGAAAAAAATACTTTTAACAGCAAGTGTGAAAATAAATTGGACCTGAAGTGCCGGACAAGCGCTGAATAAATGGACCACAAAGGGTTAAATTGTTGACTTGTTAGATCTTTGTGTCTCTTGCTTTTGTTTGTTTTTTTCAACTGAGGTTTTGCTTCTTGCAATTCTATACTCTTTTCTGCTGTCATTCCTCCGAAAAGATCAACTGTGATGAAAGGAAATAAAGATTATAGCTGGAGATTTGTAGTTCTGACTGTGCTGGCATCTCATGGATGTAACTTCACAGATTATTACCAAAAAGTCACCAAACAATTTCTGCTGTAATTATCAATTTAAAAATAGAACAGTCTGTCTTTTTTCTGCTCTCAGTAAATTTGTGTTAATGAAAAGTAGTTTGCTCAGAGAAACAGGCCCACCCATCGCATTAAAACAAAGAAAGGTAAGTCTACGGTTATTCTTAGTATTATAGTGATTTTTTTATGTGCTTAATTTTCAGTAAGCTATACCGTTTATTGCGTGGCCCTCCGAGATCAAATCAAAAAGTTCAGGTGGTCCGCTAACAAAACAGTTTGAAAACCACTGCTGGAGAGCATCTACAGACTTAATTCTACATTACATCATTTCTACATCATGGTATTTTTCAAACAAAGGACTATTTGGATGGGGGCTACAAATGGGATAATTAGTTAAAGTGGAAAACAACGGAAAAATGTGTAATTCAGACATCATATCATGTTAAACTCCTCTGTCACAAACACACCTTGGCACAGTTAGAGACTGTTATTCTATACACCAGACTTAGGTAACTTAGTCTGTTGTGTAGTTTGGATGCAAAAGAGGTGTATAATGGAAGAACATTTGATATCATCTTGGCTACCTTCCAATAAAGGGCCACTAAGGGCATGAGCTGTAATTACGTTAAAAGAGAACCACAAAGCAGTGTCTTTATATTCCGGCACTTGGCCTGACATGTTAAATTAATTAGTCTTAACTCTCTTTGGAAATTAAATGATAACAACTATACCATTACTGTATAACACAAAAGTGAAAGCACATAGCCTTATCAGGCCTGTTGATTAACAAGGCCAGCTTGGTGAAATAGTATTTTTATGGTATACTATGGCAATGCCTGTGTTTAATATCCACAGATTAAAATCTAATCACCCATCACATATTTACATTTAATTTATCAGTTGTCATGAATCAGAAATATTACGATGGGCTTATTTTAGTTTATAAGCTAGCATTTAGCCTGAGGCCTATTCTTACTCCCAACTACACTTCATCCCACAAAGGCCATAGACTGGATTTCATTATCACTAACTGTCAGTCAGCTTTTCTCATAAGTAACTTAGATCCATAGTTAACACCTTACACCCCGTTCACACTTGCGGTTTATGCCGGCCCAGGGCCGTCTTTTCTCATGTGTGAACTCTCGAAAAATGAAAAGGTGGCCCTGGGCCGGGTGAAATTTAGACCAGCTTTTTGATGTGCCAATGCCGCCTCAGGGCCGGCCTATCTGCATGTGTGAACCCAACGCAGGCCCTGGGCCGGCCTTAACGTGTCAATGCGGTGACGTAGCTCATACCACTCCCCTAATAGGTCGAGCGTAGTAGATCAAAACAATGTCGGTTTTAAGGGGTAGTAGCTGGAACGATGCAGAAATTAACCCTTAGCGGTCCATTTATTCAGCACTTGTCAGGCGCGTCAGGTCCAATTTATTTTCACACGCGCTTTTTTAAATAATTTTATTTTCCCCAGAGTAAAGCAGGTTTAAAAGGTATTGAACCGCAAAAGGACAGTTCTGCAACTCCAGCTAAGCCACATCTCTTGTTCACTGTATTTTTCACATACTTCTTTAGACGTAGATACTCTCCCGATCACTCGTTTTATCACCAAACTCCTCAATAATACGATCCAAGTCATTATTTTATTACTATAACATAACTATTCTCAAAAAGTTTTCCAAATGTCTGTGATATTTTTGAGCGCTGGATGCAGAAGCAGCTATCTCCTTTATGTCCGTGTTATCTCTGGTGAAAACCTGCAAGTTTGTCCAAGAACAAGATGGTGATGCTGGGTCAGTCATGAATGGTAAGTATTTCTTCATCGTACAGCTTTCATTAAAATGAAAAAACTTGCGCTCTCATGCGCTCTGTGTGTATGTGTGTGTGTGTACATATATATACACACACACATTATATATATATATATATATATATATATATATATATATATACACACACACACACACATACATACATACATACATACACATACACACATTTCTGATTGTAGCTAAGATTGTAAATGTCAATATTGATAAATAATGCACGACGTTGCATATTCAGTCAGCATAATGTACACTTCCTTGTTTGCCGCATTTACGCATGATCCAACACGATCGCTTCTTTCCACAGTAACTGACTGCACTGTCTACACACTGCATTATCGTATCTTATGCAATAAGTACAGTACCAACAGTGATGCAAAAAATAAAATTGCCATATTTACGTCTGCAAATTTCCAAGCTCAATCTCTTATGTTGACTTCTGGGAATGCAGTGTTTACGTCACTGTTTACATTCCCGACAAGCACTTTGCCACAATTTAGGCTTCCTTCCTAGATCGGTGACCATTTCACAATAATTACAAACACTCAAACAATAGTTAAATAAACTGCACCAACCACATTCTCACAAGATGTCTGGCAGAGGAGAGCTACTAATACCACCTCTGCCAGACCACATTTAAACCAATAATAATAATAATAATAAACAAAACGACATGTTCTAACTAAACACAAAATACATTTAAATCATAACAGTCACCCATTCTAAAATAAAAAACAACAATACTTTTCAAAATCATAATACAAGCAGGGCTTTTCTATCCTGCCCCACTAACTACATGCAGGGGTTTCTCCTGCCGTGCTACACTCCAACAATATAATCGCAACCACACTCAATTTGACGGTTTGAGGTTTTCAAATTTAAATTACTCTGCAGATCTGAAAGCTATACGATTGTCCATTTGTGACTTTTCCTAAATACATGTATTAAATAACCTGACGGTGAATGAAAGGCAGGATTGTGAAAATAAGGAAGTTATAATCCTGCCTACCTTGAACCACTAAAGCAGTCATTTTGACTGCCTTTTACAATACTTGATTTTATTTTGAATATAACCTACACTGTTCAAGTTCCCTTCCAATTCAAAGACGACCACCAACAACTACATTACGTATGGGGTATGCCTGCCTATTTGAGTTTTGAGTCTACTGCAGTTCCCTTGCCTTTCAGGAGATTCTGTAGCAATGTGGCAAAAAGTTTTGTGGTCTGACGAAACTAAAATTGAACTTTTTGGCCTAAATGCAAAGCGTTATGTTTGGCGCAAACCCAACACAGCGCCACACCCAAAGAATACTATCCCTACTGTGAAATATGGTGGTGGCAGCATCATGTTATGGGGATGTTTCTCATTGGCATGGACTGGGGCACTTGTCAGGATAGCAGGGAAAATGAATGGAGCAAAGCACAGAGAAGTCATTGAGGAAAACCTGCTACCATCTACAAGAAAGCTGAAACTGGGACGGAAGTTCACCTTTCAGCATGACAACGACCCAAAGCACACAGTTAAGGCTACACTGGAGTGGCTAAGGACAAAAAGGTAAATGTCCTTGAGTGGCACAGTCAGAGCCCCGACCTAAATCCAATTGAAAATGTGTGGCATGACTTGAAGATCGCTGTCCATCAACGCTCCCAGGAACTTGACAGAGCTTGAACAGTTTTGTAAAGAATAATGATCAAATATTGCCAAATCTAGGTGTGCAAAGTTGGTAGAGACCTATCCAAACAGATTCACAGCTGTAATTGCTGCCAAAGGTGCTTCCACCAAGTATTAACTCAGGGGGGTGGAGAATTATCCAATTATGATCTTTCAGTTTCGTATTTTTAATATATAATTTTTTCTCAATAAAAACTGTTTTCCCCTTAACAGTGTGGAGTATGGTGTGCAGATAAGTGGAAAAAAATCCTCACTTAAATGCATGAAACTCTGAGGCAATGACAAAATAAAATGTAAAAATGTTCAAGGGGGTGTAGACTTTTTATAGGCAGTGTGTATATATATGTAAAAAAACACCAGATTTTTTTTCATTTGCTCCATCTAAAATAAAAACATATATATATATATATATATTATATATATATATTATATATATATATATATATATATATATATATATATACATATACATATACACACACACACACACACACACACACACAGAGTACCAGTTAAAAGTTTGAGTACACTTGCTGGAAACTAGGTTTTTTTCATAATTGGCAATGTTTTATGTCGTATACATTTCTGTAAATACTTGAAAATGAAATCACATGTTACAATATAGAAAACAAAACAAAAGGAGTATCAAAGCAATGTTCAAGAAAATTGAAGATTGTCTCTAAATCTTGGATTCCTCAAAATAGCCACCCTTTGCCTTAATAACAGCCTCACAAAGCCTCACAAACACAAAGCACGAGAAACACAAGTTTCAGCAGGAAATCACCAGACATGTCTTCCCAGCTCTCTGCAGCAATTCCCAGAGATGTGGGACACTTGTGGGTAGCTTTGCTTTGACTCTTCTGTCCAGTTCATCTCATACAAGTTCTATGGGATTGAGGTCTGGAGACTGGGCAGGTCAGGTCATTAGATTGAGTTGTCCTTCACTTTCCTTCTTCGCCAGATAGTTCTTGCACAACTTTGAGGTGTGCTTCGGGTCATTATCTTGCTGAAGAATGAAGGACTGCCCAACTAGCCATAATCCTGATGGAATGGCATGCCTCTGAAGTATGCTATGATAGTCATGCTGGTTGAGTTTGCCATGGACTTGGTAAAGATCACCAACTCTGTCACCAGCAAAGCAACCCCAGACCATGACACTCCCTCCTCCATGCTTGACTGTGGGAACCACACATGCAGAACTCATGCGCTCACCTTCTCTGTGTCTTACAAATACTCAGCGGTTGGACCCAAATATTTCAAATTTTGACTCATCGGTCCATAAGACTGACTTCCACTCCTCAAATGTCCAGTTTCTGTGTTTTTTGGCCCAAGCAAGTCTCTTCTTATTCTGCACTCTTAACAATGGTTTCTTTACAGCAATTCTTCCAGTTAGGCCAGCTTCACATAATCTCCTCTGAACAGTTGATGATGAAACATCTGTACTTCAAGTAGCATTTAGCTGAGCTTGTATTTCAGGGGCAGTTAATTGCCGGTTTAATTGAAATTGACAAGATTTACATTTTCATTTAAAAATGAAATTTTTTAATACAATTCACTTATGATTATCAGCTTATATAAGTACACATATCATACAATGAAATATTAAGTGTTTATAGACAGGTTTATCCAGTTTAATCATGAAAACCTTGGTTTCAAGCAGGTGTACTCAAAAGTTTGACTGGTACTCTGTGTGTGTGTGTGTGTATATATATATATATATATATATATATATATATATATATATATATATATATATATATATATATATATAGTGATAAACGACTTGGCTTTAAAATGTATTTGTGTTTTTTTTATTGAATTATCCTCTCACAACACACATTGCATTTGTATAAGGAATAATTTTATACAGTTTATTTTTTACAGTTTTATATGTACATATGCCTGTTTATACACTAATTGCTTTTGAAATGTTTATTTTATTATAGTTTTTTATTTTTTTTATTTTTTGTAGTGCTTTATATTTGTTATGTTTATGTTTAGTTGTTCATTTAAATACAGTGTAAACACAGAGTTTCATTTGAATACTGATGTTGTTGAATGACCATCGTAATGACTGCCTGCGGTGGTTTTAGGTATGCGTAACCGTGGCCGTTCTAGTGAGAAGTGCAGTTTTGCATACGGAAGCACCTGCTGTATTGCCCATTATGGAAGAGGCTACTTATCTTATTTGATTAATAAAGAGTCTTCACTGACCTGATGACCATCTTGCAGTGCCCACACATGGGGGTGCGGGTCCCAGCCGGGATGTGCTCTGCTCTCTGGATCAGCGTGTCCTGATCTTTTGGGTGTGGTTGTGGGGCTGGTCTGCTCATGGTATTGGCTGGGTGTGCTTTTGCTCCATACTGAAGAGAGCTGTTTGACACATGGCCAGAGGCATATGTTATGTGACCAGTATTAGGAGCATCCTTTTGAAATCCAGATGCTGTAAATAAATAAATAAATAATTAGATGCAACTCTTTTCTTCTTGTGAGTTGATTGTCCGACTCCATAGAATTAGTAGATGAAAACATTCTTAATTCCTCAGACCCACTTAAAACTATAGATTTTTCTTTGTTCTCTTTCACTATATACCAAGCATCCCTGTATGTAATCCTAAAACTTTGTCAGAGAATGGTTGCTTACTGGTGGTCTTTCACTTGGGTTAAAATATGTTTTATGACATTAGTGAAATGAGTTTGATGTCGACAAAAAAAAAAAAAAAAGGTTCTCATGTTGTCTGCTGGCACTGGACTATAGCCAGTGCCATTGCCATAATCGTTCCATCAAAATCCATAGAAAATGAAAGTTACAATTATTGGCCACTAACTAATGGTATTGGGAGGAAAATAAACTAAATAAAAAAATAAAAAAACTAAAACTAGCTGAAGAAATACAGCACCAGTCTGGCAATATTCTTCCATTTGCCAGAAAATAGTATCTGTGAATATCTGCAGGGAAGCTATTCATGAAAACTGAAGAGCAATATTTCACTGAACAACTGCCTGACAGCTTTTTGGACAAATCTGCTGGTGAAAAAAAATAAAATGCTATAAAAACAATCTAATCTCTACGTAAGAAATATCTTCAAGCTGTGTCCTGGGCTGAAACTGACAGGGAAGGTGCAAAACAATCACTGCAAGGAGAATGGATGACAAAGAAACAGCAGCCTCTGTAACATACTAACCAAACCTCATCAGGGTTAGACACTAACACAATTGTGGTAACAAACACGTTCGTAATAAGACATTGTTAAGCAATCATCAATTAAATCTATAGTTTTAAATGCTTTAATATTTTACACTGATTAAAGATCAACCTATCAAATAAGTGTGTTGCGTTCAAGCAATTAGGTTTTTTCAAAAAATAAATACATAATTGAAAAATGAAACTTAATGTGAGGAATACATTAATTGCATAAATACAAACAAAATTCAATGAAGGTCTGATGCATTCGCATATAAAATAATACAACACAAAATAATGCAACATTTGGTATGACAAGTAGAGATGAAAGGAGGTTTCAGTTCCGAGTGACTGTTTTGTAAGCATCATGACTGTTTGTTCACCACTGTTACACCCGGTTAGATTTTTCTCACATTTTTTAAATAAAATCCTGTGGATGTTAGGGTGTATCTGTACACTTGTTTTAAGCACTCGCTCACAGGACTACCGAGACACAATTATATTAAGATAATTATTTGGCTGTAGTAATAAAGGGATATTATACACACATATATATGTTAATCTATGGACATTAGTTGATTAATCAACAGATTAAATTGGTAGATTAATCCGTCCACATTTTTAACCCTTTGTGGTCCATTTATTCAGCGCCTTTCAGGTGCTTCAGGTCCAATTTATTTTCACATGCGCTGTTTATTTTATACACATTGTTTAAAAGTAATTTTATTCATAGTAAAACAGGTTTAAAAGGCACTGCGTATCAACAGGACAATCAGTACTGCATCTCCAGCCCTGCCCCACCCTTTGCTTGCTGTATTTATCACATATACTTATCACATCATAGTAGTGCATACTGATAAATCATCTAATTTTATCATTAAATCAATAGAATCTTTAAATAAAAAAGGCCCAGATAAAATGTAGTCTTTTAAAGCATGTCATTTATTTATTTATTTGAGTAAATGTAACATATTCACAGAACAACTGTTCATTTGGGCCACTGTCAGTTACATACCTGAAAACAACACAGCTGAACTGCATTTACCATTACAGCTACGTACTTGGCTTCCTATACTCTTTTTTATTGCATCTAGCAATGGCTGAGACACCAAAGAGATGAATTCATTCTGAATCTTGTTCGAGGTACCCGAGAATACTGTGGCTACTGACTAGTGACTAGCTTAACATGCTAATTTCGCATAATTACCTCTATTTGAGGAATTGGTGCCTTCGTCCTATCCTCTGAAAGTCATTGCTTGCTCACTGTGATGTATTTTATCCCTACTCTTCTGCTTATCCATTTGAACATCAATGTGGGTAAGCCACGGATATCTTTAAAAATGTTATTTTTGGATGTGTCGAGTATATCCCTTCAAATCCGGTCAGTTTGGGTATTTGTGGTATATCCCTCCCTTTTTAATAATCAATTTTTTCTGAGAAAGTTCTTCTTGAAAATTGATTCAGTATAATTCTCAATAACACTCTAATAAGCAATATCGTGCAAAATTCAGCTATTGTTAGAACACTTAGGGCCTGCAGATGATCTTTGTTTGGTTTTATTTTATATCCAAAAATAAAATTCTGCACGATTCAATTGTAAAAAAAAAACTGTGACACTAATTAAGAAATCAGCTACTCCGGAGCCAGCTAATTAGTTTAATTAACCTCATCCGAATATATATATATATATATATATATATATATATATATATATAGGATAGATATATATATTATATATATATATTATTGCAAAAGATTACGTTAATTGAAAACCCTAATCGTCACAAAAGCAAGACAATGTGGCGTCAGTGTCTTCAATTAATGTTACTTTGTCTGTTACTTTATTATTATAGTTTATATACTTGCCTATTGATTTTTTTTTGCTTATTCTGTTCGTTTCATATATTGATGCTCGTGTGACATGATAAATAATACATATTTATTTATTCATATTCTGTCTGGTGGTCAACTCTCTCTTAAAAAACACTCTGGCTAAAAGGACACTTTGCTTGCTTCCCGGGGGTTGTTCTCTTAGCCGGAGACAACTGTATTGCAATTTTGAAGCATATGCCACAGATGATCCTTAAACCACAGATCATACACTATTTGTGTTCATGTGTAATACGGTATAGATTACACGTGCTGTTAATAAAGACTAATTAAATTAACCTCTTCTGTGCTATGGACGTACCTGGCACATCATGATTAAAAACATCGTTAAAAAAATAAAGAAAAGCTGGATTTCTGTTTTTTCACTCGGGTCGCTCATTGAGGAGTTATTACAAAACATATTAGGTCGGTGGTTTTAATTTCATTATATTACATGGATAAAATATATCTGATGTGACGCGTTTGTTAAATGTAATTTACAGCCTATTTGAATGCAAGCGGTGGCTGTCTTTGGCTTGTACTGTGAAACATCCCGAATTAATTTTAAACCGTCTTTGTGTAACTTTTGTTTTCTTTTCAATGAGGATTCATAATAAAAAAAAAAGTTTGCCTTTGATTAGTAGCTGTTTTATCGAGCTGTGCTTCATGTAATCATCTTTGAAGTAACACCTGACTATTTGTCCACATCTTGTTTTGTTTATATGATGGTAGAGGAAGACACTTCCTGCTCCTGACTGTCACGTGACACCATTGATGTATCGAGTGTGTTGGAGGTACTGCAGTTACAACTTGTTTTCTTTTTTTTTGTCCAGTGGCGTAAACTCAGCGATTAGAGGGTTTTTGTATAGCGTTACTGTGTGTAAAATCTTGCATCTCAGACTTGTAGTGTCTGGTTTAATTGGTTGGAGGGAAACTGTTAGGCTAGTGAGTTTGAGCATAGGATTGATCTACTTTACATTTTTTTCAAATAATGTATGTTATTTTTGTAATCCCCTAGGTCATCCTTCTTTCTTTATAATTTTATATTACACCAAACAAAAATATAAAAGCAACAAGAAAGTGTTGGTCCCATGTTTCATGAGCTTAAATAAATGATCACAGAAATTTTCCATACACACAAAAAGCTTATTTCTCTCAAATTTTGTGCACAAATTTGTTTACATTCCTGTTAGTCAGCATTTTTCCTTTGCCAAGATAATCCATCTATCTGACAGGTGTGGCATATCAAGAAGCTGATTAAACAGCATGATCATTACATAGGTGCACCTTGTGCTGGGGACAATAAAAGGCCACTCTAAAATGTGCAGTTTTATCACAGAACACAATGCCACAGATGTCTCAAGTGTTGAGAGAGTGTACAATTGGCATGAACTGCAGGAATGTCCACCACAGCTGTTGCCAGAGAATTGAACGTTCATTTCTCTACCATAAGCCGCCTCCAACGTCATTTTAGAGAATTTGGCAGTACAGCCAACCAGCCTCAAAAAAGCAGTACACATGTAACCACGTCAGTCCAGGACTTCCACATCCAACTTCTTCACCTGCGGGATCGTCTGAGACCAGCCACTCGGACTGCTGATGAAACTGTGGGTTTGCACAAATGAAGAATTTCTGCACAAACTGTCAGAAACCGCCTCAGGGAAGCTCATCTGTGTGCTTGTCGTCCTAACCAGGGTCTTGACCTGACTGCAGTTTGGCGTCGTAACTGACTTCAGTTGGCAAATGCTCACCTTCGATGGCCACTGGCATGCTGGAGAAGTGTGCTGTTCACCGATGAATCCTGGTTTCAATTGTACCGGGCAGGTGGCAGACAGCGTGTATGGCGTCATATGGACGAGCGGTTTGCTGATGTCAACGTTGTGAACAGAGTGCCCCATGGTGGCGGCGGAGTTATGGTATGGGCAGACATAAGCTAGGGACAACGAACACAATTGCATTTT
The DNA here is from genome assembly GCF_017654505.1 of Polyodon spathula. Taxonomy (NCBI): domain Eukaryota; kingdom Metazoa; phylum Chordata; class Actinopteri; order Acipenseriformes; family Polyodontidae; genus Polyodon; species Polyodon spathula. The sequence goes on along the minus strand of NC_054535.1, from coordinate 59,623,307 downwards.
ATCGATGGCAATCTGAATGCACAGAGATACCGTGACAAGATCCTGAGGCCCACTGTCGTGCCATTCATCCGCCGCCATCACCTCATGTTTAAGCATGATAATGCACAGCTTCATATCGCAAGGATCTGTACACAATTCCTGGAAGCTGAAAATGTCCAGTTCTTCCATGGCATGCATACTCACCAGACATGTCACACATTGAGCATGTTTGGGATGCTCTGGATCGACGTGTACGACAGCGTGTTCCAGTTCCCGCCAATATCCAGCAACTTCGCACAGCCATTGAAGAGGAGTGGGACAATATTCCACAGGCCACAATCAGCAGCCTGATCAACTCTATGCAAAGGACATGTGTCGCACTGCATGATTCATCATTGTATATTTCATCAGATTTTTTTTCCTATTCATTTGCTTTTTCTTTTCTTTCTTTTTTAAATAACGGTATTAATTTTAAAATGTATTGGATTTATTTTTTAGGATATATATATTATACTATAAAAGTGTTTTTTGTTCTCCTTTCACGATATCCTAAAAACAATCTGATTGAAGTTCTTGATTTGAATTTATTTTTATTTCACTCCATTTAAAAAATAAATAAATAATAAAGTTATATTATGTAAAAAAATATATTGTATTGCAATTGTGGAATGACTTGGCTTTGACATTTAATTTTTTTAAAATTTTATTCTCTCCTCTCCCCTCACAACACATATAATTATATAGGATATAATTTTATTATGTAATTATTATTTTTCTTTTTTATAATTCTACTCTGACTTGCCAAAAACACTTTGACAGATTTTATTATCTCACTGTATATGTCAGATCAGATTTTTTTTTTCCCTGTTCTACATTTTGATTATTTTTTTTAATATATAACTATTTTGATTAGTATTTACTGATGTACTTATTAAATTATATATTTGTTTCATTTCTCTCCATTTCTCAGTGATTTACAGTGTCATTAATAATCCCCAAAAACCCCCCACCAAAAAAGCTATTTATAACATGTGTAGTGAGCTCAAACCATTTCAGTGGAGTCACTAAAAAAAAATAGTTTTTTTTCATTTGCTCCATTTTAAAATAAAACAAATAATATATATATATATATATATATATATATATATATATATATATATATATATATATATATATATATATATATATAATACAATACACACACACACACACACACACACACACACACATCGTATCAGTCAAAAGTTTGAGTACACTTGCTGGAAACTAGATTTTTTTCATAATTGACAATGTTTTACGTCGTATACGTTTCTGTAAATACTTGAAAATGAAATCACATGTTACAATATACAAAACAAAACATAAGGAGTATCAAAGCAATGTTCAAGAAAATTGAAAATTGTCTCTAAATCTTGTATTCCTCAAAACAGCCACCCTTTGCCTTAATAACAGCCTCACAAACACGAAGCATTCCGTTAACAGGTTTCAGCAGGAAATCACCTGACATGTCTTCCCAGCTCTCTGCAGCAATTCCCAGAGATGTAGGGCACTTGTGGGTAGCTTTGTTTTGACTCTTCTGTCCAGTTCGTCATATAAAAGTTCTATAGGATTGAGGTCTGGAGACTGGGCAGGCCAGGTCATTAGATTGAGTTGTCCTTCACTTTCCTTCTTCGCCAGACAGTTCTTGCACAACTCTGAGGTGTGTTTCGGGTCATTATCTTGCTGAAGAATGAAGGACTGCCCAACTAGCCGTAATCCTGATGGAATGACATGCCTCTGAAGTATGCTATGATAGCCATGCTGGTTGAGCTTGCCATGGACTTGGTAAAGATCACCAACTCTGTCACCAGTAAAGCAACTCCAGACCATGACACTGCCTCCTCCATGCTTGACAGTGAGAACCACACCTGCAGAACTCATGAGCTCACCCTCTCTGCGTCTTACAAATACTCAGTGGTTGGACCCAAATATTTCAAATTTTGACTCATCGGTCCATAAGACCGACTTCCACTCCTCAGATGTCCAGTTTCTGTGTTTTTTGGCCCAGGCAAGTCTCTTCCTCTTATTCTGCACTCTTAACAATAGTTTCTTTGCAGCAATTATTCCAGTTAGGCCAGCTTCACACAATCTCCTCTGAACAGTTGATGCTGAAACATCTAAACTTCTAGTAGCATTTAGCTGCGCTTGTATTTCTGGGGCAGTTAATTGCCGGTTTCGCAGACTTGTGACTCGAATGAACTTGCCTGCCTGACCTTGTTCGGGCCTCATGAGTGCCAGTTTCTTTAAATCATTTGATGGTCTTTGCCACAGCAGTTACAGACACTTGCAAAGTTCTTGCGATTTGTCTTAAAGATTGATCTTCATTTCTTAAAGTAATTACATTTTTGAATGCAATTCACTTATGATTATCAGCTTATATAAGTACACATATCATAAAATGAAATATTAAATGTTTATAGACAATTTTATACAGTTAAAAGTATAGATAATCATGAAAACCCTGGTTTCAAGCAGGTGTACTCAAACTTTTGACTGGTACTGTGTGTGTGTGTGTGTGTGTGTGTATATATATATATATATATATATATATATATATATATATATATATATATATATATACACACACACACACACACACACACACACACACACACAGTGCCTTGCAAAAGTATTCAGACCCCTGACCAATTCTCTCATATTACTGAATTACAAATGGTACATTGAAATTTCGTTCTGTTCGATATTTTATTTTAAAACACTGAAACTCAAAATCAGTTATTGTAAGGTGACATTGGTTTTATGTTGAAATATTTTTAAGAAAAATAAAAAACTGAACTATCTTGCTTGCATAAGTATTCAACCTCCACACATTAATATTTGGTAGAACCACTTTTTGCTGCAATAACAGCTTTAAGTCTTTTGGGGTAAGTATGTACCAGCTTTGCACACAGTGTCGGCACAGTGTCGGCCATACAGGCCAGTGTTATGCAGAGCTCTTGATATGGTTGACTGGTGCACCATTACTCCACTCCCAGCCACTAAACTCTGTAGCTCCTTCAAAGTGATTGTTGGCCTCTCTGTGGCTTCACTCACAAGTCTCCTTCTTGTTTTGAGGGATGGCCTTTTCTTGGCAGTGCCTGGGTGGTATGATGCAGCTTCCACTTCCTGATTATTGATCCAACTGTGCTCACTAGGATATCCAAACACTTGGATATTATTTTGTACCCTTTCCCTAATCTATGCATTTGTATTACTTTATCTCTAACTTCTGTAGAATGCTCTTTGGTCTTCACTTTCCTTCAGATTCACAGCCTTACCAATGATCCTTCAACAGTGGGGCTTTTATCCAGAAAATGTGACAGCAACTTTAATGGTTCACAGGTGGAGGCCAATGGTAAGGTAATTGTGTCCTTGTTAGGGCAATTTCTTTCATCGGTGCAAACTGGGAGCTTCCACAGCACAGGGGTTGAATACTTATGCAAGCAAGATATTTCAGTTTTTTATTTTTCTTAAAAATATTTTCCAACATAAAACCAATGTCACCTTACAGTAATTGATTCTGAGTTTCAGTGTTTAAAAATAAAATATCAAACAGAATGAAATTTCAGTGTACCATTTGTAATTCAGTAATATGGGAGAATTGGTCAGGGGTCTGAATACTTTTGCAAGGCACTGTGTGTGTGTGTGTGTGTGTGTGTGTGTGTGTGTGTGTGTGTGTGTGTGTGTGTGTGTGTGTATATACACATATATATATATATATATATATATATATATATATATATATATATATATATATATATATATATATATATATATATATATATATATATATATATATATATATATATATATATATATATATATATATATATATATATATATATATATATATATATACACACACACACACATATATATATATATATATATATAAATTGTGATAAACGACTTGGCTTTAAAATGCATTTTTTTCTTTTAATTGAATTATCCTCTCACAACACAAATTGCATTTGTATAAGGAATAACTGTATTATTACAATTTGTATTTAGAATTTTATTTGTACTGGGCAGTGGAGGTTTTATTTTGGTAAGTAAAATGGCAAGGCAGCAGCTCAGTGCAGAGGCTGTTGCTGACCTAACGGAGTCTGACTCAGGAGTGTGATTTTGTGCCCGATGGCTCTGGTAGTGAGTATGTGCCAAGTGATTCTTCTTCCAGTGAGGAATCCAGCAGTGGTGAAAAAAAGCCCCTACCAGAACAGGATACAGTAGGGGGGCCTGAACCAAGGAGTGGTAGATTTGGATTTACCCCAATTAACTTTTTCCAGTTGTTCATGGCTGTGACGGAAATATAAATGAGTTCTGGTTGGAAATCTCCCTCCCGACCTGAGGGTGCTAAGTAGCAAAAGGGGAAGTATTTGGGCGGTCTGGCCTGACAGTTCATTTCCAGGGTCGGGAAGTCGGTCAGCTTTAAATAATGGTGCAGCTACTGCAGCCTGGGAGGAGAGCACAAAGTCAGCCAACTTACTTTGCTTGATCCGTGAGAAGGAGCGACTGAAGCCGCTGACTTCACACAGGGCACAAGGCCACAGTGGGACGTAACAAACAAAAGGCTGTAGTGCACAAATACAAATACTATTACACTATTACTATTTTAATATCACAATCATCTTATTCAGTTTTCAGGTTTTTTGAAGTTAAACACCAATATGGTAATGGTTACATTTCATACTTGAAAGGGAACACGTTTTCTTTTGTTCACAAGTAACATTTTAGTTTCTTTTAACATAACTTTTGATTGTGTGTCCTTCCTGTTTAACATAAGCCACTAGGCACACCCCCACATGAAGGCTTTAAATTGTATGTCACCTGGTTTTGTGTGGGCTTAACCATGAATAATTCTTTGCTCTCATGGTTTACCAGGCAGCTGTGAGGGTAATAAACTGCATCTGCTGTACTCTGTCAGCAAGCCGTTCTTTATGGCTTTCAAGAGTCATTTTTATGCAGCCCTTTTATGTATAAGACAACTTGTCTGAGACACATGGTCAATTTGGCAGGGACAATGCTGGAGCCACAAATCTTAATTATAAGACTTCAAAGGCCTTTTAACAAATATTTGTCTTAAAGCATTGTTCATATTGGTGCCAGAAAAACAGAGTTTTGCCTAAAACAAAAACATTTTTGCTGTTCAGATCCAGGTGAAAACACTGTAAAACATTTCTGTGATGTCACCCATTGATCTTTTGATTGATTAAGTATACAGATATTCAAAATAAAAGTGTCTGTGTGGCTTTGAAGAGGAGGGGTGCAGGGAGGATTTATTATTGATCAATGATTCTACAGTTTGTGCTACAAATCCACAGAGAACACAGTCCATGAAAACACAGTCAGAAGAATTCAACAGAAAAGTGAATACCATTTTATTAGGTACCGTGTTGATACCTAATAAACTGCTTGTTAACAGAATATACCAGTGTCATATGCTAAAATAGGTCTCTAATTCAGTATGTATGGCATGTATATACACATAGTACAAATGGGGGGAATATTTAACATTCGTGGGAAATATTACTTGCAAAGTAAATTAATGAATGCATAAAAATAAATAAATAAAGCTTTACAGGGGGTGGCATTACCAGTGATGAGCATTTGAAAACTAAACAAATGATTTGATACCTGCTGCGTTACTAAGCTGCCAGCCTGCAGATTTGGCAGCAACAGGGGCTGCAGTGGATTTAAATGCTGGAACTGGTGCAACATTTCCAGGTGAAGGTCGGGGGATGTTGCCCGGAGCCTTGGTCATGGTCTTCACAGAAGAAGTAACATGAGTGCTGGGCTGGAGTAGCTCCACAGCATCACTAGAAAACAGAACACAATCACAGCATTATGTTAGTTTCTTCCTTAACACATGTAATATTAACACTTTAATTCCCAAATTATGAGAAAGCTGACTGAAAAAAAATAAAAATCAAGTGGTTTGTATGATTGGTATATCGTATAATCATGTCTACCAATACACTCATGATGAGGAAGCTCAAATTCATACTCTTAAAGACAAAGACATTAGACAAATATGTAAGTACGTCAATAAAATACATCCCCTGCCAATAAAAAATAAGAAAAAAGTAGACTTTTCCCACTTTGACTGCAGATATTAAAATCCTTTTTTGCATGGGACGGTATCAGAAATTTCCGTAAAAAAATGGACATGCCAACATTTGAAACTACTGTGGTGATGTCCCAGATACACCATAAAGTTTAGTTCTATATATAGAATCATAGTAGAATTTATCTACCCTCCATTCTAACCAACATTAAAAGAACAAAACTGTTTTTTTTTTTTTTTTCATTCCTGAGGGAAAAGAATCTAGCCTCTACAAAGTTTGGCCAACAAGCAATCTTATTTAGGTGAGAATGCCACCCCCTCACTGTCGCTATGTTGCCTTAAACAAAAAATTGATTAACCCTTTGTGGTTCTATGTCAGACCAGGTCAAACATTACAATTTTTCCTTTCCGGTCCAATGTCTGACCCTGTCCAACCTCATCAAAAAGACGTCAAACACAGATCCCTGGTCGTTTTTTCTCTGGAAAAAGCTGAGAAAAGCTTTCAGTGGCCGAAAGAAGCCGAAAAAGGAGGCGGATCCAAGCAATACGCATAGTCCCCTCACCACAGAAATAAACAAACAAGATAGCTGCTTCCGCATCCAGCACTGAAAGAATATCATGGACATTTACCAAGCTTTTTGAGATGTTATAGTAATAGAATAATGACTTCGATATCATTATTGAGGAGTTTGGTGATAAAACTGGGTGATCAGGAGATGATTTATCAGTATGCACTACTATGAAGAGATATATGATAAATACAGTGAACAAGGGGTAGGGCAGGGCTGGAGATGCAGTACTGAGTGTCCTGTTGATATGCAGTGCCTTTTAAACCTTTTATACGATGAATAAGTAGGTGACTCATTTTATATCTTCTGACTATGGCAGCTTTTTTTTTTCCCCACAAACAAATCATCTTGTTTGGTGCATGTCAGAGGGTCGACACCTAATTCTACAGTTCACACACAACGCAGGCTTTTAAAATGTACAACTGATACAGTTAAAATGGCTAATGGTTATTCTCTCTGCAGAGATGTCCAAATATATTGTGTTTTTTTCAATGCCCAAAAGGTGGTAATTCTTCTTAATTATGAATGTTTTAGCTTAATTTACATATCTGCAACCTGGAGTAAATGTTCAAACAAAATGCAGACAAAATAAAGAAAAGGCATCATGATTTCACATTGAAAAGTCTAGTCATTATGCATAAGGAAGCATTAAGGCATGACAGGGGGTGGGCTGATATGATATAACCACACACTTAAGGTGTTATAAGTAAATCATTTCTGTACATTATATTACTTGATAATTTACTATTTAATTAATGAACATACATATTTAAACTTACTAAATTGCATGAATAAATCTGACAAAACTAACTTTAAATTATAAATTAGTGATTTTTGAATAAATGTTAACATGAAAACTGCAGATAATGTGCAGTTTGAAAAGCTGCCAGAAGGGGCGCTGCAGGTGAAAGCAGCGGTGTCTGTGTGAGAATGCTTGCTTATGCTTTGCTGGTGTTACTGGGGCAGAGTGTGTTGTTTTGTCTTTTCCACTTGATCTTAGGTTTTTAATAACTGTTAAGATTGTGTTGTAGCAATGTTACTTTCTCTGTTTTTTGTTAAAATTCAATTTTCTGCTGTATGGTGGGTCATTCAAAAAACTATTGACACCAGGTCTCAGATTAATAATGCTTGATATGCTGTATTGCGCCCCATCTTCCTCACGGAAGCAAAATAAAATTCCGCGAGGAGACCGTTCTACTCATCCTTAGAAAGTACATTAAATGCAAGTCTACCTTTTTCTTGGAGAGTTTTGAGGGTATTCACAGCCCATGTAGAAGCTGTTATTGTGTATTTGTTTCGGTCAAGTACAAGTTGATTCAATTCTGGATCTGTTATTTCACTAAGCTGTTTTTCTTTTTTTTTTTTTTTAAAGAAAGAATTACTGGTTATTTGTCCGGTTCAGGAAAGTCATCTTCCTACTATTCAGTTTTTTCCATTAAAAAGATTACAGTATGATTCTGGGTCTGACATTTTTTTGTGGTTAATTATAGATATTAAATGTTATATAATTGGGACAGGTAAGTGGTAGAGGAATTTGAATCAAAAGGTGATGTGTCTGTTGAAAGATTGTGTGGGATTAATGTATGGCTATTTCCACTCAAGAGAAAAAAAAACAAAAAAAAAAAAAAACATTATTTTTAAGCTTTATTTTTGACATGCATTCGCAGACACAACTGAGTTTTACCATAACCGTCTAGCTTAGGTAAACTAATTCCGATTCAGGAACAGTATAAATTGTCTACTGATAAATATAATAAAAACATATAAAACCTGCTCCTCAGGGTTAAACTGTTCTATACTGTATGTATCCCAGTAAAAAAGCAAATAAACATATTGAAACGTGTTCAAACACCATATCAACAGATAACATTCTTTATCTGTATAAACATCCAACAACTGCCTAAAATCTGGAGTCAACTTCCTGTGCTACTGTATTTGTGAATGCATTTTGTGATAATATAACATTTTGGATGTAATTTGATAACTTCTCTCATATATATATATATATATATATATATATATATATATATAATAAACCCTAAATAATATAATATATATATTATATATAGTAGTGCCGCTCTTTATGGTAGTAAAGCAATCACTAAATCCTTAGAGATACATGAAGAATATCTAATTCTTCACAAATAAGGTTGCAAACATGTAAAGCCCACTTAATACAACCCTAAGCTGAACACCCGCTGAACAGTTTGCTATGGTTACTTCCATAGTAACTGAAATCAAGCACAAAGCCACCACTTGTATTCTTGATCCCAGGCCAACTAAGCAACTGCAGCTGTCCGTCCGTCAGCAACACTAACAGAGATCTGCAATAGCTCCTTAGTTACTGGTTGTGTTTCCCTTCAGCTTTGGCCACAAGTTTTTCATCACCAAGAATTTCAGGACTGAGAATAATAAAAAATAAAAATAAACCGATATAAACCTAATTTAGATATTTTATTTAACATAATTGAATCAAATAAACTACAAAATGATATTGCAAAGTCTACCATAAGTATAGGTAAAGCAACAAAGCGGTATGTTATTCAATATGTTAACTTAAAATTAATTAGCAGGTTTAGACTTTATGAAGCAAAATGTATTAACTCTATAGGGTTAATTCTATGCAAAACTTTTAGCCATAGCTGTAGACAGTCACCCCACAGTAGACCAAACCTGCTTTTATTACCTAAGATACTGGAAGTGGTATCTATAAGTGGGACGATCAATGATCTCATTTTAAGTAAACAGACAGATTACAGAAATGGGGCCTTAATTTCTCAGTTATTGTGGTAACGACTTCGGTGGTAAGGTTTACCATAGCAAAAGTATGACAAAGTGTAATAACGCATAGTGAAAGCGAAGTAAAACACTGTCAACCATTATAAATCCACAGGTGTGGTAAAGTGTATTTAAAAACATTTCAAGCCATGATAAACTATTGCATAATTGCATGTGAAAATTACTGTGCAAATTTATAACAGCAAATTTGTATAAGGGATGCCACTCAGGCCCAGATTTATAAAAGCATTGCACGTGTTACGACTGCAAAACAGGCGCTACGGGTTCTGAATTCTTGGATGGGATTTATAAAACACACTCAATGGCATAAACATGCAATTAATATGTGATTTGCGGGGGCAACGTCTCTGTGTGCTTTAGCCCTTGATGCATACGTAATTCGGTATATGCATATGTAATTCTGGGGCGTTTCTGAATGAAACCGCTAAAATTTTGCAAATGAGATACATTAAATATACTGTCTAATTTATTAAAGCTGCCGGTAATTGCAGGCCTGGTACTTGATTATTTTAAGAACTCTGAAAAGCAGGCGTTTATTTGCCGCAGTCAGACAGTAGGCTATATAAAAGTCAAGGGGATGTGGGAGACTTGTCAGCAGCAAGAAGGAGGCATCGTTTTCAAGGACAAAGAAACATTTAATAACATTTTGTAAAGAGCTAATTTTTTTAACCCTTCTGATCAAGTCAGTTTGTAAATTATGGATTATATTACCGGGACAGTATTGTTTTGCAAACTCCAATTTTCAAGACATGTTTCATAGCTTACATTATAAAACAGAAAGTCTGCAAATAGAGAATACAGAATCAATTTAAAAAAGGTTCTTGAAGCAGCTAGAAAGGTCTCCCCACAGTGGCAAAGCAAGGTTCTAACAAAAGCCTTTACTTCTTAGAGTGTAGGCATTATTAAAAGAACGGTATTCTGAGGCGCACAAAGGAAAAAGTCTCATATACAAGGGCTCATCCTCCACCGTTATTTGAAAAGTTTGTGAATCCCTAAAGATTTTCACATATTTCAAATCTAAAATGTTATTAGATCTTAATCTAAGTCCTAACAATAGATAAAGATAACCTGATTAAACAAAAGACACAAAAACATGATAGTTTTTCTACATTTGTTTATCCACAAATGATTCAACATTCAATATCCATGTGTGAAAAAAGTATGTGAACCTTTAACTTCAGTAACTGGTGGCACCGCCTTGGGCACCAATGATTTCAACTAAGCCTTTCCTGTAACTGTTGGTCAGTCTCTCACATCGGTTTTGAGGAATTTTGGCCCATTCCTCCTTACAGAACAATTTCAACTCGTGACAATTGAGGGCTTCCTTGCATGGACAGCTCGCTTCAGGTCCTGCCACAACAGTTCAATGGGGTTTAGGACCAGACTTTTACTAGGCCATTCTAAAACACAGGATTTCTTCTTCTGCAGCCATTCTTTTGTAGATCTGCTTGTATGTTTAGGATCATTGTCTTGCTGCATGACCCACTTTCGGTTCATCTTCAGTTCACAGGTGGATGGCCTGACATTCTCCTCTAGAATCTTCTGATACAATGCAGAATTCATGGTTGTGTCAATGATGGCAAGCCGTCCAGGTCACCAAGCTTGACGGTTGGGAGGAGGTTCTTCTGTTCGAAGGCAGTGTTTGGTTTTCGCCAAACATAACGTTTCTCATTGAGGCCAAAAAGTTCTATCTTTCACTCGTCTGACCAGAGAACACTGTTCCAGAAGTCTTGTGGATAATCTATGTGCTCTTTGGTGACCTTCAGATGGGCAGCAATGTTCTTTTTAGAGAGAAGTGGTTTCTTCCTGGCTATCCTTCCATGAACACCATTCTTGTTCAGTCTTTTTCTGATAGTTGAGTCATGAACACTCACATTACCCAAGGTGAGAGTGGCCTGCAGATCCTTGGATGTTACTCTGGTGTTCTTTGTGACGTCCTTGATGATTTTGCAGTTTATTCTTGGAGAGATTTTGGTAGGAAGACCGCTCCTGGGTACAGTGACTATGGGCTTGAACTCATCATTTGTAGACAGTGGATTGGTGGAACCCCAAATCCTTAGAAAATGTTTTGTAACCCTTTCTAGACTGATGAACATCAATAACTGTTTTTCTGAGGTATTCTGAGATATCTTTTGATCGTGGCATGACGTGTTTCCACACAAATGTATGGTGAAGACCAAACTTACAAAGTTTCTGATCTTTATATGGGGTGGGGCCTCCCAAACTCACCCCTAATTATTTAAACACCTGATTATAATTATTCCTTAACTGAGCTGATAAAACTAGGGGTTCACATACTTTTTCACATACCCTGAATCTTAATTACTCATTGTTTGCCTAATTCATATATCATTTGTTTCAAAAGACATGGAATTGGTTAATATACACCCTAGTTCTGATTCAAGGCGGCTAAAACTATGAAATTTCCATAATTATCATAGGGGTTCACAAAGGGGTTCACAAACTATATATATATATATATATATATATATATATATATATATATATATATATATATATATATATATATATTGAACAAAAATATAAATGCAACATGTAAAGTGCTGGTACGAAATTTCATGAGCTGAAATAAAAGATCCCTGTAATTTTCCATACGCACAAAAAGCTTATTTCTCTCAAATTTTGTGCACAAATTTGTTTACATCCTGGTTAGTGAGCATTTCTCCTTTGCCAAGATAATCCATCCACCTGACAGGTTTGCATAACCTATGGACAACTAACACAATTGCATTTTATCGATGGCAATTTGAATGCACAGAGATACCGTGACAAGATCCTGAGGCCCACTGTCGTGCCATTCATCCGCCGCCATCACCTCATGTTTCAGCATGATAATGCACAGCCCCATGTTGCAAGGATCTGTACACAATTCCTGGAAGCTGAAAATGTCCCAGTTCTTCCATGGCCTGCATACTCACCAGACCTGTCACCCATTAAGCATGTTTGGGATGCTCTGGATTGATGTGTACGACAGCATGTTCCAGTTCCCGCCAATATCCAGCAACTTCGCACAGCCATTGAAGAGGAGTGGTACAACATTCCACAGGCCACAATCAACAGCCTGGTCAACTCTATGCAAAGGAGATGTGTCGCACTGCATGAGGCAAATGGTGGTCACACCAGATAGTGACTGGTTTTCTGATCCACGCCCCTACCTATTTTTTTTTTTTTTTTTTTTTAAGGTATCTGTGACAAACAGATGCATATCTGTATTCCCAGTGATGTGAAATCCATAGATTAGGGCCTAATGAATTTATTTCAATTGACTGATTTCCTTATATGAACTGTAACTCAGTAAAATCTTTGAAATTGTTGCATGTTGTGTTTATATTTTTGTTCAGTGTATATACATATTATATATATATAATAATATATATATAAAAATATATATTATATATATATATATATTATTATTGTGCCCATACACATGCAGGTTTCCATGGTAGTTTCCTATAAAACCTGACTTGTTGCTTGCTTCTATATCCTATGCTATATTCAAGTAAGTCTCCCTCCAGATAATCACTGTTGAGAAAGTGCGCGTCACAAATGACAGAATTCTTTTGGTGAACGGATTTCACTGTGAAGTCCCCTGTTTTGACTTGTACAAACCGCACCCAAGAGTGAAATACGGCACCTCTTTTCCCCCTCGAAAGGCAAGCACCCAGTGCCTTGACAGGCTGGAGTTCCTGCAACCCCCGTACATGCACGAATTCACCATGTTGTTGTTATTATTTTTTTCTCACAAATCTGTAGGCCAGACATACAGGCCGAGAGCTGTTTCCATTTTGAAACATCACGCGTGACGTGGCACAAAAAGGCTGTGTTTTTGGTATACGTGTTTCGTGATCCACATTAATTACATTTTAGTGGCCTATAAATTTTTTTTAATTATAATAATAATAATGCTAATATTCTTAATAAACACTGCTGCATCCATTTCAGTGATGTAAAAAAATAAAACTGCAAGATACACTTTAACTTCAAGGCTTTTCGTTTTAATTTAATTCACATTAATACATGCCCAGTCATATTTGATCAGCTGTACATGAAAAAAGTGTAAAATTATTGTGTATATTAGTCTTAGATGTGAAAACATGTCTAAACCTTGCTTAGAAGAGTTCAGAAACTAACGAGTACAATAATAAATAGCACCTTAATTTTCCAAAGAGGGAGACCCCACGTGAACATGAGACAATAACTAGCCGTGCATACAGGTAACTTTTTCCATCCTTATTTAAAATAAAAATTTATAGGTGTGGAAGTTTAACAAAACAAGGCCTACCTTTGTTTTGTTTAATAATATTGTTACTTTGGTTCATTTCTTTAGGCTCGTATCTGCAATTTTAGCATGAAAATTATGTTAAGCTCTGCTCCTCAGACATTTTAAATAAAATATCCCCATCAAACATGGTAGCGCAATGTTTCTTACTGTGGCAACGTTTTAAATGACCTCAAGCAGAGCTACGGTGGTCACATGTAAATTGACTCTTTAGCGATATATTTTATTTATACATATATTTGTGTGTACTGTATTCTTATCTGATGCTCGGTAGGTCAAGGAAATATGCAAAATGTAGTGTAAAATTAAACTGTTGGTGGATACAGTTTTTAAAAATAAATGAAATTCTAATTCCAATTATACTGATACAGTTCTTAAATTCTTGATGAATAAAAAATTACTTTATTTCTCCTTATTTCACAATTAAACAAGAAACACGCTCAAATGCATGTGTAAGAATACCCATATTAACCAGTCCTGAGGAAAGAAATAGGTTGGTTCACCATTTTCTTGAACTGGATTTGCTGAATGCAAGTGTGATTTGCTCCAGAAAAAGATGAGGATGGGAGACGGGTATATACTATACAGGGCATCGTGGTAATTGAAGTCCTGTGCTAGTGACCACCTCATAAAATCGGATGGAAAAAATATGCATGATACCAGAGATTAGGGACCTAATACTGACCAATCAGGTTAAATTTTCTAATTTGCTTTGGGTCAGTAAATACCTGTTTATCTCACAGGTTTCAGCGATATAAAGGGTTTTGCTGACACTATAGCAGAACTTGGCTGATTTGTTTTACTGTATTATGCTGTGGTTTTATATTTTCTGATGCTAGTTGTATCTCTGCAAAAGTGAAGGAGTGATAGCAATTGAACAAGACAGTCCTGTAGCTGAGGATGCTGGTTGTATAGATGAGACTGTGTGGCCAATGAGTTTACTGCCATCTGCTGGAGAAGTGACAGTAGTCACTCCACTTGGCTCAGGCAGCATAGATGCCTGTCTGGAGGGAGTTGTCCTTGTACTAAATTTGCTACTGTTTTAGATGGGGCTTAATGAGAAATAAAAATATGTAGCCTCAGATTGTGTGAAATAAACCATGACACTAAGCATCCATTTTAAAATTAGATCACACAACTCTCACAATTCCCTTACATTTTTTTTTTTTTTTTTGTAGATGATTTTGTTTTCGAGATTTTAATAACAGCTTCACAGGGAGGAGCACATGTATATATCTCACAAGGCAATTTTCAGGTGAGGGCAAGGACATAAGTTAAGCAAGATGGGGAAGCTGGATTTTCCCTTGGCATACATGTTCTACAATATAAAGTGCTGACAAGCTCAGCCATCCTCCTTCACAATCACTGTACCCTTATACAAAACCAACATTACCAATGGGATTTGTTACATCAGATATGAAAAGAATGATCCATTGTGAACAGGGAAATATTTTGACAATGTAGCTACTTCACATCTTGTTTTTAGAATAAGTTTGACTGCTGGTTGATGTAGAGCTGTGACCAGGATGCCTTGCAGTGGTGACGTCAGACCAGAAACAGACTCAGGAAGTAGCAGGTGAAACTAAGGCACAGGGACAAAAGATTTAACAAAAACAGCACACCAAAACAGGACATTGCACTTGAGGCCAAATAAACAGACAAACAAAACGAATTAACACTAAACGAAACAGACACTAACACAGTGGACGAACAGACAAACACGGTGAGCGAAATCACGTATTTACTTTTACTTGTGTTTTTAATTCTCTCCTCTCCACACTCATTCTCCACTCACCGAACACACAACCCAGAGTGAGTGAAAACATGCTGCTTTTATGTAGCTGTACCGAGACTCGATTGCTAATCAATCATTCAATTGGAGTCTCGGTACAACTGCATGTGAATTAATAAAGTGCAATTCCCTGTGCTCACATATTATTACATTTTACCTACACGTGAAGTTGTGCAATCCTTGTGCATAAATACAAATATACATTTTAAAAACTTGTATTACACAGACCCATTTATATCCCGTGTACCAATGACTATACACCAACATTAACACACTACACGTAATATACAACACAAATAAATAGCCCAGGGGTGGGGCACTTTGCCACAGGAGCATATTTAGGCAATGCCTTCAGGGGATTTACCAAAAACAGCTTTCTGAAAACAAAGAAAGACAGATAGATAGATAGATAGATATATATAGATAGATAGATAGATAGATAGATAGATAGATAGATAGATAGATAGATAGATAGATCGATCAACACAGGTTAGAGTCTTTAAAATTAAATTGAGATATGTGCTTCAGCTGACATGAAAAACAGACTAAGATAAAACAAGGAAAGACAAAGGATCTATAGACTGTAGGTGGTTTTCTTGTTTGAAGTAAAATACATTTTCTAAGTATGAAACACATACAAAATGTCTAGCAATCACAGATAATAATCTTTTACAGTGGTAGTGATAACCAGCTAGTCACCTGTCATAATACTGTCGCAGTGTGATAAAATAAAAATGGCAGAGTTTTGCAATCCTGTTATGCTCTGACGTCAATTGCTTGTTCACGCTCGTTCACATGGGAGGAGTTATAGGTATTGAACATAAAATCAATATTGCAGGCTGTATAAAAAATGCTTACAAGTATTAATACCCCAAAAAACACTAAGTGTCCATGAGATTATCGGTCCAGCAAGATTGCAGCTGGAATGATTGTTGCATTATTATAATATTATTCTAAATATGTATTTATACTAATCGGTACAGTACTTGTACACTTCCAACTACAATGACTCACTACTGTATTCTGGTACTGTGTCAAACTATTATACAGTCCTGTTCATTCTGTACTTATTAATGTATGCATGAAAGGTGGAAAAATGGAAATTCAGAACACTCAATAATGCACTGAAGTCTAACAATAATTAAAAGCACAACAGTTTATAGTCTTAAGATGGCAGTGGTACAGATCTTGCTATGTAACTGTTTGTGTCCAAGGAAAATACAGTAGGTCAGTAATTTTTTTAATTTAATTTATTTTGTTATTTTTTTATTCTGGCATTAGTCGGGTTGCATAATGCAAGGTACTGAAAGCTACCGAAATGTAAATTTACTGCACTTCTACAAGACAAAACAAATAAATAAACCAAAGTAGAGCCTGTCATATCTCATTGAATTGGTACAAGGGGGTCTATCAGACATCCTATCTCAGAGTACTTATACTGAGGTCGTTATACCTCCTATAGTTGCTTTATTAATGTTGAGGGCATTGCAAATTAACAATGTCAAGTACAGCAGTGTGGCTAAAACACCACAGTACGGTACTGCAACTGTACTATACTAAGAAAACCAGTGCAAAGTATTACAAAACAAAGCACAAATACAGTATTTGGCAATTTAAAAAATAATATTAAAAAAAGCAACTACCATGTTTTCTCTGTCTAAGTATATCAAAGTAATCCGACAGGTGTTTTACAACGTGCATGTTAATTCAAAAAGCGCACATAGACTCTGGGTTGGTAACAAAACTTTGTTTTAATAAAATGCACATTGATCAGTTTCCTTCAGTGCCATTCAGTTGGTAACAGCATCTGCAAATCACACATGCCACAGGTCCATTGGTTAAGGGCCTCTTATCTTACCTGGATGTATAAGAGAGGATCTACTATATAGCCTAATTTCTCACTTTCTCAGCGGTAGCCACAGCCAGCTATAAACATGCTAAAATAAGGTGCAGTACTCTCTGCGGTAAAATTGAAGTCAATGCGATATGCAGTTTTGTCAACCTGTCCTACATTTTCTGCACGACAGAAGGTGTTATCCGACTAGAAACTGGTTTGCTACTGAAATACAGTGTTTCACCAGCGATTGTCACATGCTGAAGCTCTCTTGAATACCAAAAGCGCAAAGCTTACATTGAGTTAGTAATTTTTATACTGTACTGTATGATTGCGGTAACAGCTTGAATATGCTGACGCCTGCATTATATCAGGAAATGAAGCAATGCTTTAAGAGACGCCTAATAATAAAACATGTGCTGATAAAATGGGTATGCACACCAACAGTAAGCAGAGCAAATACATGCATATCCTGCTTCTCATCTGATGTTTAATTTTTTTGTGTGTATTTATGCAGCCTACAGTAGTTGTAAATACAGGTTCATCATTTATTTTCACTTATCGTGCAGCTGTGTGTGGGGGATTTCAACTTCCCCCAAATAAAATGGGAAAACCCGGTGGGTAGCGCGAAGGATGAAATAGAAATGGTGGAAATGACAAATGACTGCTTCCTAACACAATTTGTGAAGGCACCCACTAGAGGGGAGGCATGCCTTGATTTAGTCTTTTCAAATAACGAAGATAGAATAACTAAAACAGAGGTCAGAGAACCACTGGCAAACTCAGACCACAACATGGTCTCATTTGAAGTGTTTTTTAAATCCTCAAAAGTAAAGACTAAAGCTAAGGTTTACAATTTTAGAAAAGCAAACTATGAAGGCATGAAACAGAGACTAACAGAAGTAGATTGGAGTAAAATAGAGAAAACACCCACAGAAGAAGGATGGTTGTTCTTCAAAAACGTAGTACTAGAGGCGCAAAACAATTATATCCCTAAAGTAGACAAATCTAAATGTAAAACTAAATTGCCAAAATGGTTTAATAGATCAATTAAATAAAATATTCAGCGAAAAAAGGCACTTTACAGAGCATTAAAAAAGGACCAAAAAGAAAGTATGCAGAAAGAGTACACAGAACTGCAAACGCAAGTCAAAAAGGAAGTTAGAAAGGCCAAGAGAGAAATAGAAATGAACATTGCTAAGGGAGCTAAAACCAATTCCAAAATGTTTTTCCAATATTACAACAGCAAGCGAACATTCAAAGAGGAGATTAAATGTTTAAGAGATACAAATGGCAAAATCGTAGATGAAGAAAAAAAAATAGCAAATATATTAAATGATTACTTTTCACAAGTTTTTACAAAGGAAGATACTGACAACATGCCCCACATGTCATCCAGTTCCTATCCAGTTTTAAATAACTTTAGCATAACTGAGGCAGAAGTGTTAAAGGGACTAGGAGCTCTTAAAATAAACAAATCCCCTGGGCCGGATGAGATCCTCCCAGTAGTACTCAAAGAAATGAAAGAAGTAATTTACAAACCGCTAACCAAGATCATGCAGCAGTCTCTTGACACAGGGGTGGTACCGACAGACTGGAAAATTGCAAACGTAATACCGATCCACAAAAAGGGAAACAAAACTGAACCAGGTAACTACAGACCAGTAAGCCTGACTTCTATTATATGCAAACTTATGGAAACTATAATAAGATCCAAAATGGAAAATTACCTATATGGTAACAGGGTACTGGGAGACAGTCAACATGGTTTTAGGAAAGGGAGATCGTGTCTAACTAACTTGCTTGATTTTTTTGAGGATGCAACATCCATAATGGATAATTGCAAAGCATATGACATGGTTTATTTAGATTTCCAGAAAGCTTTTGACAAAGTCCCGCACAAAAGATTAATTCTCAAACTGAACGCAGTTGGGATTCAAGGAAACACATGTACATGGATTAGGGAGTGGTTAACATGTAGAAAACAGAAAGTACTGATTAGAGGAAAAACCTCAGAATGGAGTGTGGTAACCAGCGGTGTACCACAGGGATCAGTATTAGGTCCTCTGCTATTCCTAATCTACATTAATGATTTAGATTCTGGTATAGTAAGCAAACTTGTTAAATTTGCAGACGACACAAAAATAGGAGGAGTGGCAAACACTGTTGCAGCAGCAAAGGTCATTCAAAATGATCTAGACAAGATTCAGAACTGGGCAGATACATGGCAAATGACATTTAATAGAGAAAAGTGTAAGGTACTGCACGCAGGAAATAAAAATGTACATTATAAATATCATATGGGAGATATTGAAATTGGAGAAGGAATCTATGAA
The DNA here is from genome assembly GCF_017654505.1 of Polyodon spathula. NCBI lineage: Eukaryota > Metazoa > Chordata > Actinopteri > Acipenseriformes > Polyodontidae > Polyodon > Polyodon spathula. The sequence goes on along the minus strand of NC_054535.1, from coordinate 59,603,595 downwards.
AAAGACAGAGGAGTTTTTGTTGACTCAGAAATGTCTTCATCTAGGCAATGTGGGGAAGCTATAAAAAAGGCTAACAAGATGCTCGGATACATTGTGAAAAGTGTTGAATTTAAATCAAGGGAAGTAATGTTAAAACTGTACAATGCACTTGTAAGACCTCATCTTGAATATTGTGTGCAATTCTGGTCACCTCGCTATAAAAAAGATATTGCTGCTCTAGAAAGAGTGCAAAGAAGAGCGACCAGAATTATTCCGGGCTTAAAAGGCATGTCATATGCAGACAGGCTAAAAGAATTGAATCTGTTCAGTCTTGAACAAAGAAGACTACGTGGCGACCTAATTCAAGCATTCAAAATTCTAAAAGGTATTGACAGTGTCGACGCAAGGGACTTTTTCAGCCTGAAAAAAGAAACAAGGACCAGGGGTCACAAATGGAGTTTAGAAAAAGGGGCATTCAGAACAGAAAATAGGAGACACTTTTTTACACAGAGAATTGTGAGGGTCTGGAATCAACTCCCCAGTAATGTTGTTGAAGCTGACACCCTGGGATCCTTCAAGAAGCTGCTTGATGAGATTTTGGGATCAATAAGCTACTAACAACCAAACGAGCAAGATGGGCCGAATGGCCTCCTCTCGTTTGTAAACTTTCTTATGTTCTTATGTTCTTATGTTTAAGACTGCAAAGTAATGAACTGGTTTCTTGTGAACAATGCATTTCATTAGGTTATTATCACAACCCTGGTTTCCTGAAATAGAAATGCAACCATTACCTAATGGGATATAATTACGGGTCTACTTAAATTGTGGTAAATTTACGTAATTTTCGCGGTTAGGTTACAAAATAAAATGAGGATTTCGCGGACATTTCGCAGACCTGTTTAAACATTAAATGAACCTAAGTAGACAATATTTCAGAGCATATAAAATCCTAAGAATAGTGGTACTTGCTTCCTTACTAAAACAGAGTGCTGTCATTTGTTAAAAAGGCAAGCATGCAGCATCCCCCTGCAGCTGACTTGCCCATACATTGAGACAGACCCAAAACTTGGTTACACAAGGGCATCTGGCATGCTTTAATATAAGGCAATATATGCAGCATGTTCGTTGTCATGTTATTTGTCTCATCCAATAATTTATTTTATTAGTACCGAGTCAAAACAAAGAAAACATGCCTATTCAGGTCTAAAATTCTAACTGCGTAAATAACAGGTTGTTTTGAAGTGAGGTGGCTGTGCTAGATTGCGCCTGTAGTACTGATTTAACTTGGCTATAACCGACAGCAATACTTTTTGTCTGCGTTGACTTTCCAGTTTGTTTTCTGAAAGCTGTTTATTTTAGTTTTGTTCAGCAGCCTCTGTAGTAGCCTTTCATTTAATGTATGATTCTGAAGCTAAATAGCCATTGATTGTATTTTCTCCAAAGACACATTACAAGACAATGCAAAACAATTACCTCCATCTGCATCTTGGGAAATATCTCGATACGATCATCAGCCGAAATATACTTTTGTTTTGTTGTCCATTTTGGTATTTTACCTCCAATGCTGAAAACTAGATTTTAGCAACCTAAATCAAAATAATGCAGCACTGACTCTGTCCCACCCCCTACACTACAGTATAAGTCACAGAAAAGCCAGTGCAGGCGCAGTGATAGGCTGATTAAAACATTGTTGTCATTTGAACAGTAAACAAGAACATTAACTTTTTGGAGTATTTCCTTTGTAAATGTTATTTATCTCAGGACATTTTCTTTTTTTTTTTTACCTAAGTGCAATGCACATAGGATGGCGAAGGAATAAAAAAAGGCCTATCTACAGAAGGAAGATGCGTAGTTTGCGTCACATGCTTTGTGCAGTTGTTCACTGGAACAAGGTTTCTTTTTATTTCTCTCTGTACTTGTCTGGTATGCATTGTCCTTTAAAAGAAGTGAATTTCATGGTGACCCCTCAATTTCCTGATTTCCACGAAACCTGCAAAATCGCGATTTAGGTAGACCCCTAGATATAATCTTAAAAAACAAATCTTACAGCCCGAACTACCTGAGCACTTATATCTAAGCTGCTCCTTTAAGAGCCCTGTATGCGTCAGATGGTGTCTCCGCGCCCATGAGATAAATACGAGTGACGCATAAGGCTCAGCGCCATAATCTTTTCATAAACAATTTCTCTGACTGCCGCAAACTGCCATAACTGGACAACATGGAACTTTCTCTCCCTGTCAGACTGGAAACGAGGTGGTTAGAAGGCCTTCAATTCTACAAAAGAAGGATTAGTGTGGAGAGTAACCTTAGTTCTAGCCTCCACAAAAAACAAACATGCTTTCACACTTAAGAATGCTTGCATTTCACCTACCCGCTTAGCGAAGGTAATAGCAAGCAGGAAGGCTGTCTTAATTACATGAATTTTAGCTCTGCTAAATGTAAGGGCTCAAATGTTAGTTTTGTAAGCGTATCAATCACTGCTTTCCAGGGGGTCTTAACCTCCGAGCACCCTTCGAAAACTGTCCCGCAAGGAGCACCATTAGTTTGCGTACCAAGATTCCAATTGAATGACTGATTAGCAATCGAGTCTTGGTACAGCTGCATAAAAGAGGCAGTGTTTCACTCACTCAGTGTTGTGTGTTCCAGGTGTAAGAATGGGAGAAAAAGGTAGGAGAATTAAGAATAAAAATAACAATTACTAAAAGTGCTGGTTACTGTTTAGGTTTAGTCTGTTTTGTTTGTCTATTTATTTTGGCCCAAAGTACAGTGTGCTGTTTTGTTCAGACCTTTTATTTTATTTGTGTTAATAAAACACTGAGCACCTCAGCGTCTCAGTTTTGCCATTACTTGTTTTGGTTTCATTTCCCAGGTCTGACGTCACCCCTGCAGCCATCCCATTCACCATACACAAAAGACAAGAGAATACTGGCAAATTAGAATGTCAAACATCTTAACAAGGACAGTCTTCAGAAAGCAGACATAGCACACGCAGATATCCAAATGCTTGTACAGGGACAAGGTACAAAAAGTTGTAATCAGGTTTGCAAGTTAGTTCTAGATACACAAATGGAAATGGAAATTGGATCAACACATACAAGTCAGTGCATTAAATGATTAAGAAAATATTAAAACAAATATATGAATCATTGTAGTTGGAAGTGTACAAGTACTGTACCGGTAGTATAAATGCATATTTACATTAATATTATAATAAAGACACTGCAGATCATTTCATATTATTGCTGGATTGATCATCTATCTCCTGTGCGCTTAAAAAAAGGGTGGGTGTTTTTGTGGTGTATTTACACAAGCACTTTTTTATAAAGCCTGCTCTATTGATTTTAGTTCAATAACTGAATCTTTGCGACGAAAAACTGTATATCTCCAGTTTTAGAAAAAAAAATAGGGATATATTCTGATTGTCAGGGAGTCTCTTTTCCAAAATGTTTTTCCAATATTACAACAGCAAGAGAACATTCAAAGAGGAGGTTAAATGTTTAAGACTACAAATGGAAAAATCATAGAGGAAGAAAAAAAAATAGCAAATATATTAAACGATTACTTTTCACAAGTTTTTACAAAGGAGGATACGGACAACATGCCCCACATGTCATCCAGTTCCTATCCAGTTTTAAATAACTTTAGTATAACCGAGGCAGAAGTGTTAAAGGGACTAGGAGCTCTTAAAATAAACAAACCCCCGGGCCGGATGAAATCCTCCCAATAGTACTCAGAGAAATGAAAGAAGTTATTTACAAACCGCTAACCAAGATCATGCAGCAGTCTCTTGACACAGGGGTGGTACCGACAGACTGGAAAATTGCAAACGTAATACCGATCCACAAAAAGGGAAACAAAACTGAACCAGGTAACTAAAGACCAGTAAGCCTGACTTCTATTATATGCAAACTTATGGAAACTATAATAAGATCCAAAATGGAAAATTACCTATATGGTAACAGGGTACTGGGAGACAGTCAACATGGTTTTAGGAAAGGGAGATCGTGTCTAACTAACTTGCTTGATTTTTTTGAGGATGCAACATCGATAATGGATAATTGCAAAGCATATGACATGGTTTATTTAGATTTCCAGAAAGCTTCTGACAAAGTCCCGCACAAAAGATTAATTCTCAAACTGAACGCAGTTGGGATTCAAGGAAACACATGTACATGGATTAGGGAGTGGTTAACATGTAGAAAACGGAAAGTACTGATTAGAGGAAAAACCTCAGAATGGAATGTGGTAACCAGTGGTGTACCACAGAGATCAGTATTAGGTCCTCTGCTATTCCTAATCTACATTAGTGATTTAGATTCTGGTATAGTAAGCAAACTGGTAGAGCGGCAAGCACTGTTGCAGCAGCAAAGGTCATTCAAAATGATCTAGACAAGATTCAAAACTGGGCAGACATATGGCAAATGACATTTAATAGATAAAAGTGTAAGGTACTGTACGCAGGAAATAAAAATGTACATTATAAATATCATATGGGAGATACTGAAATTGGAGAAGGAATCCTAAAAGGTATTGACAGTGTCGACCCAAGGGACTTTTTCAGCCTGAAAAAAGAAACAAGGACCAGGGGTCACAAATGGAGTTTAGAAAAAGGGGCATTCAGAACAGAAAATAGGAGACACTTTTTTACACAGAGAATTGTGAGGGTCTGGAATCAACTCCCCAGTAATGTTGTTGAAGCCGACACCCTGGGATCCTTCAAGAAGCTGCTTGATGAGATTTTGGGATCAATAAGCTACTAACAACCAAACGAGCAAGATGGGCCGAATGGCCTCCTCTCGTTTGTAAACTTTCTTATGTTCTTATGTTCTATGAAAAAGACCTAGGAGTTTTTGTTGACTCAGAAATGTCTACATCTAGACAATGTGGTGAAGCTATAAAAAAGGCTAACCAGATGCTCGGATACATTGTGAAAAGTGTTGAATTTAAATCAAGGGAAGTGATGTTAAAACTGTACAATGCACTAGTAAGACCTCATCTTAAATATTGTGTGCAGTTCTGGTCACCTCGCTATAAAAAAGATATTGCTGCTCTAGAAAGAGTGCAAAGAAGAGCGACCAGAATTATTCCGGGCTTAAAAGGTATGTCATATGCAGACAGGCTAAAAGAAATGAATCTGTTCAGTCTTGAACAAAGAAGACTATGCGGCGACCTAATTCAAGCATTCAAAATTCTAAAAGGTATTGACAATGTCGACCCAAGGGACTTTTTCAGCCTGAAAAAAGAAACAAGGACCAGGGGTCACAAATGGAGATTAGACAAAGGGGCATTCAGAACAGAAAATAGGAGGCACTTTTTTACATAGAGAATTGTGAGGGTCTGGAATCAACTCCCCAGTAATGTTGTTGAAGCTGACACCCTGGGATCCTTCAAGAAGCTGCTTGATGAGATTCTGGGATCAATAAGCTACTAACAACCAAACGAGCAAGATGGGCTGAATGGCTTCCTCTCGTCTGTAAACTTTCTTATGTTCTTATGTTCTTATATATGCCATGTTTGGTTTTCTGACGCTATTGCACCTTCCTAAATAGCAACAAAATATATGTGTAGTGGAATAACCGTATCTGTGCAAGAACGAAGATGGCGGACGGACACATTCATTTTACTGTTGCCGACGATATTGGTAAAAAAAACAAAACAAAAAATATGAATCAATGGAAAGACAAACATCGAAAACAACTCAGGGATGCAGGGAAGCCATATTAACAGAAACGGGGAGAAAGGGCAAAATCTTTCCAAAACATACGTGTTTTGTTTTATAGAAAAACTGTATATATTTATGTCCATATTTGTTTTCTTAGAAAATACTTTCATCGAACAATGTAAAAAATATATTATTTGGTAGGTTTCATGAGGCAAGTTTATTACAAGGATGGATTACGCATAGGTTTTTTTTTTTTTTTTTTTACCTTGTTACAATGTAGCATACACAAACAGCTTTGTTTTGATTTTTACTGTTATCTGCACAGGCTTATTTTATTTTTTGACATTCATACTTTATTACATGTACATATAAATAAACTGATTTCGACATTGACTATGGTTGCCTATATTTTTATTTTTAAGGAGAAGGTATGCCATGACACCCGTAATAGAGACTGAGAAAAAATTATAGAAGCAGTACAAGCTAAATTGCTAACACATGTGGCACATCTTACGTTTGACAGTGGGTTCATCTTGTTTTATTATAAATCATTTTGTAAAATATAAGTAATGTTGTCCTAATGAATTTATTTAAAACTGTAATGTATTTTGGTAAAATATTTTAATAAAATAACTTTTAATTAAATATTCCTTGTCATGTGATATATACTGATCTTCCACAAAATCACAACTATCTGGAGATATACTGTTCTTCCGCACTACATTTTTTAAAAAAAGTCTGTAAAACCTAAATAATAAATCCCACTGAAAAAAAAAAAAAAAAATTTAGAAAAGATGAAGGCCTACAGAAGGATAAATTTGACTCAGGTAATGCACCTCACAGCACTCAATCTGTAGCACTTTAAATAAAAAAGACTGAATAGCTCAAAACTACTTGGAGTGCACATACACGGTTCTTCGTCTGAACGATTCAACTATAACTCCTCCCATTTGAACGAGTGTGAACAATTAATTGACATAAGAGCAGAACTCAAGACCACGTGCAGTTTAGCAACGCTCTGAGAAAATACATGATTGGCCTCAGCGCTTCCTGCTGTTTTGTTTAACCCTTTCCGGTCCGATGTCGGACCCTGTCCAACATCATCAAAAAGACATCAAGCACAGGTCTCTAGTCGTTTTTTTTCCGGAAAAAAGCAGAAAAAACCTTTCAATGGCTGAGTACGACCGATAGGAGCTAGAAAAAAAAAAACAAAACAAAAAAACACAAAGGTCCGGTTCTGAGCAATACACATAGTCCCTGCGCCACAGACCCCTAACATGGACATAAACAAACGAGATTGCTGCTTCCGCATCCAATATACCTTGCAGTACATCTTATTTTCTGAAGGCACAGATTTGCTGCAGCGAGTCCAATTGTGAAAGCCAGGTTACTTTAAGTGTGCTGTCTCTTTTCTGTCAATTTCCTGGTGTTGTTTGTGAATCATTTCTTCAGTCTTTTCTTTTATTTTGTGACGGGAGAGTAAATGTGAACTTTCGATACTATAAACTAGATCTACTTTTTAGACATCAAAACAGTTAAAAACGTCAACACACAAAAATCGCTCAAGTGAATAGCCATTTCCTCACATTATGTTTCTTTGAAACGGACCATATTAAATTGTTATTCTAATATTTACACTAAAGTAATATGAACACGTTAGTAATATGACAGTTAAGCAACTGGGAACCATTCCATGCCCAGTGGCCCATCTCGAAACAAACGAGGAGAAGGAACTCGCCGGGTGTTTGCCGGACGATGCGCTACCCTGCTTGCTCACTCTGGCTCCAGTACAACAGGCGGACTTCGGGGCACTGAGTGAGGCTCTCCGGAGCCAGTTTGGCAGCCAGGGCTGCTGCGGAACGAGCTCCAGGGAAGGACTCAGAAGCTGGGTGAGACCCTCCGTGAGCAAGATGCAACGATAGAGGTCTTAACACGCCGCACCTTTGCCTACATGCCTCCCGTGGTGCAGGAAGAGCTGTCCAGGGACCAGTTCATAGAGGCCACCGGGACCGGAGAACCGCAGGCGCAGGTGCGACTCCTCCGACCCCACAGCCTCCGGGAAGCAGTGGAACTGGTGTACGAGAGGGAGGTGGTTTGGGCCACGGAGCAGCAGTAACCTGCAGGACGGGGTCCACCACGAGTCCGGACAGCGCAGCCAGAGATAGAGGAGACTGTGTCATGTGAGGGGCCACCTGTCTGGCTCCCTGAGGTCGTACCTCTTCTCATGGCAGTAGCGACCCAGCGACCGACTGTGCTGGAGATGTGGACAGCCTGGCTATCGGTGTGCTGAGTGTCCGGATAGTTGCCATGCTGTGAACGCCAGCAACACTCGGCCAGCGTCGGGAAACGCCCAGGGGTCCGCTTAACTGGGGGAAAGTGGACGCTGCAAAGAAACCCCGTCAGAGTCGAGCAGGGTCCCTCGTGATGGTGGTCGGGAGGACCACCATGGTTGACCATTCCATGTCTCTGTGGAAGGAATGACCTGCACCGCCTTGGTGGATACCAGTTCAACAGTAACCATCATGCGGTCAGATGTCTTAAAAATGCGTCAAGGGAGACCGTGGCTAATGGAGGGAACCACTGCCTAGGTACGGACTGTGATGGGGGAACTGGTGCCGATGGAGGGAAATATGCATTGGGGGGCTAAAGCACCCCATGTGGATTGCCCTAGGCCACAACTCTTGCATTCTTGGACTAGATTTCCTCCATCGTATCGGGGCCAAAGTGGACTTATGGGCGGGGGTGTTGTGTCTTTCTGGAGGTCCAGTCCTTAACGTGGCTGGACCTAGAACATTGGGACCATCGGCCCACAGAGCACAGCCACCAAAACGCCCCCCCACCCTGACTCGCAATTGTGAGGGGCTTTGCCTGGAGCAACGAAGCGGGCTGCGGGAACTGTTGATGCGCTTCTGCCACAGCTTCGCCACCAAAGCCAGGCAAGCGGGGAGGACACACCTGGTCCAGTACAATATCGACACGAGGGATGCTGTGCTGATACAACAGCGACCTCGTTGAATGACGCTGGGTCAGCAACTGGAGGTGGAAAATATTCTGCAGGGAATGGTGGACGCTGGCTTGGTGGAGCCTTCTGAAAGCCCCGATAGTCATGATGTGTAGAAACAAACGCGAGTGGAGGTTTTGAGTTGACTACCGGCGGCTGAACAGGGTGACTAGGAAGGACTCTTACCCCCTTCCCTGTATTGACGAGTCCCTGGACCTGGTGGCTGGATCATCCTTGTTCAGGCCGTCCTTACCCCTAAAGCTTGGCTGAAGACTGCCTTTTCCACCGGGCAGGGTCTTTGGCAGTTCCGCGTGATGGTGTTCGGGCATGCAATACTCCTGCTACTTTTGAATTGCTGATGGAAAGAGCCTTGGCTGACATTCCCCGGCAGTGCTGCCTTGTCTACCTGGATTACTTGCTGGTGCACGGCCCCAGCTTTGAAGAAGCCATCGTCTCCCTGCGGCAGGTTTTGCAATGCTTGGAGACGGCGGGGCTGAAGCTGAACCCGGACAAGTGTAGCTTCCTAAGGAAGGAAGCTACTTTCATAGGACGGGTGGGGGGCAACGGCATAAGACAGACAAGGTCAGCGCAGTCCGGTATTGGCCCACCCCCACTAACCAGCAGCAGCTGTGGGTGATTCTGGGACTGGCATCCTACTACCGCAGGTTTGTGATGCATTCCGCAGACATTGCAGCGCCCCTGAATCGGCTGCTGATGAAGGGTGAGCCTTTCTGCTGGAGCCCTGACTGTCAGGCCATATTCAGATAACTGAAGGTCACCCTGACCAGTACTCCTGTGTTCTCCCCACCTGATCCAGAGCTGCCATACCTGCTGGATACGGACGCCAGCAACTTGGTGATCGGGACGGTCCTCTCCCAGCAGGGGCCCAATAGAGAGTGGGTCTTGGCGTACTAGTGTTGGGGTTTGTCCAAAGCAGAGAGGCAATACTGTGTCACCCGTCGAGAGTTACTGGCCATGGTTGCAGGGGTGTACCAGTTCCGCCATTACCTCTGCGGCCTTCCATTCACCATTCGCACAGACCACAATGAAATGCAATGGTTGCTGTCATTCAAGGAGCCGGAGAGCCAGGTTGTTTGGTGGATTGAGCAGCTGCAACCCTTCGAATTCAGTGCAGCACCGTGTCGGCATCCGCCACACCAACGCGGATGCCCTGTCATGATGGAGGAAGACTGCCAGAGTAAAGAAGAACGGTAACAGGAGCTGCTCTCCGAGCAGCAAGGGGAGGATGTCCCACTGGCTCCCGGCTCATCTGGCAGTGGCTTGGAACCTACCTGCAGACAGCTGACCATCACCGAGGCAATGGAATGGTTGCAGCTCCAGGAATAGGATCCCAACATCATCCCGTGTTGTATTAGGTCGAACAATGGGAGTGCCCTCCTTGGGAGGCCATCGCCTTGCATTCCATGAGCACCAAGGGGCTTTGGTCGCAGTGGCCCCGCAGCACTGATGGGAGGCTCCGACAGGACAGCGGTCTCACTGGCAGATGATCGTGCCCTGGGGCCTTCAGACCACATGGTGCAGGCGCACCATGGCACCCCTGGTACGGGCCACTTTGAAGTCAAGAAAACATTGCAGTGACTCAAACAGGGCTTTTACTGGCCACCATGATGTGGAGGACTACTGCCACCATTGTGACAGCTCCACTGCTAAGAAGGGACCAGCGGAAAAGTGCTCCCCTCCAGTAGTTTCCCATTGGCAGCCCTATGGAGCGGGTTGGGGTCGACATCCTGGGCCTCTTTCCCCGCTCAGAGAGAGGAAACCGCTTTGTGTTGGCCACCATGGACTGCTTCACGAAGTGGCCCGAGGTGTACACCATGCCAAACCAGGAGGCAGTGACGGTAGCAGAGGCACTGCTTGTGGGGTTCGTATGCCGGTTCAGGGTCCTCCTGGAGATCCACTTAGACCGGGGGCGGAACTTCAATGTGCCATCGTCTGGGGATCCACAAAACCCAGACCATTCCACTACATCCTACAAGTGTTGGATTGGTGGAGCGGTTTAACTGGACGTTGACAACACAGTTGGCCATCACCACCGCCAAGGACCAGCTGGACTGGGACTCGCAATTGCCCCTGGTCCTCCTGGTGCGCCAGAATGCAGAATCCACCAACTGCACCCCGGCCCTGCTGATGATGTGTAGGGAACTAAGGACCACAGCCACGTTGGTGTTCGGCCAGCCACCTGACACAGAGGTACTTCTCCCTGGACCAGAGTATGCCTGGAGGCTCCAGGACTAGCTGGACCTGCCCACGACTTCGCCAGAGTGCACCTCCAGGCAGCAGGCTGCCACCAGAAATGGCACTATGACACTCTGGTGAAGGGGAGGTCGCTTCGGGCAGGGGAGCTGGTTTGGGTATTCCAGCCCCAATGCAGGCTGGGCCATTGCCCTAAACTGGACAGCACCTTGATGGGGCCCTTTCGGGTGTTGGAGCTCTGGGAGAGGTAATCTACTGGGTCTAGATTCTCTGCGGTGGCCAGAGAGTGGTGTTCCATCGCGACCGGCTTGCTCCCTACCGTGGACAGGCCAGCGATGTGCAGGGGACCATGGATGCAACTGCTGGTCAACCCTGCGGCCTACCTGCCAGAGCCTCCCCACCAGTGGACTCTTCCCAGTCTGACAGCTACACTGCAAGGAGCTGTTACACCAAGGCCACAGAGGGTGAGAACCAGACCCCGCCGTTTTCTAGATTGAGGAGTTTCTCGGGACAACAAGGACAACAACAAGGTGGGGGGGGGGGGGGGGGGGGGGGGGTGCATGTGTAATGGCAGGTGCTGCCCACTTCTCCTAACAGGGACTTTCCAGAATCTCTGGGCTGGGGAGTTTCCCATCGCCATCTGCCTGTACTTTCCCTCATCAACTGTCAGGCAGGGTATTTCCAGCCATGTGCGGATTGGCTGGGGCAGGCACTGCCTCCATCCAGCTCCCCTACAAAAAGGGGCTGTGAGCAGGATCTTGGGATTAGTCTGGAGAAGAAGGAACTGTTACAAGAATCTAGATTGTTCAAACTGTTTTTTTTGTGTTTACTTTAAGCAACTTTGTTTTGTGTCCTTGTTGACATCGCCACTATATATATATATATATATAAAATGAATGAGTGCAAACAGCCAATTAGCTTCCAGATTTAGCGGGCTTCTATTTTGTATAGATGCCCGCTGGAACATTGAAGTACTTAACTGTGAATTCCATTTTTTAATCAACCCGTGCATAAATACCGGCTTTTTCCCTTAACATTCTAATCTACAACTAACCTGATAACACAAAAAGCTACTTAAAACATACTTTGTGACACTGGTCTAGAGGCAAGGGAAATTATGTCTGTGACAGAACACCATAATGAAAGCTAAATTCACAGCTACTGGACAGCAAATCAAGAGGGAAGACACGATTGGTATACAAAATGATCATGCAGATGTTTTTTGTTCCTACAACAAAGATATAATCTCATCATCAAAATTCAACATGTGTTTATATAATGTAATCTACTTTTCTATTTGTATCATGGCTTTAGTAATGTTAAACTACAGTAGAACCTCAAAGTTATGAACTGACCGATTCACTGACCTCCCCGTTTTCAGCTGGAAGAATGCGATCACTCAAACGTGCGTGCAATACAACCAAATAAACATTGCTATAAGCGGTGTGCTAGTCACGGAGAAGGCAAAATTACTGAACCAACAAATGCATTCATACAAAGGTAAGACAGATTTCAAGTACAGGCAAGTTTACAAGGAACATTTCAGTTTTAAACAAAAGCATGTTTTTTTTTTTCCCCCAAGCCAAGGAGGCTAAAGGACTGAGCAAGCTGCGTGAATCAATTTTGTTTAAAAATCTGTGTTTTTGCTACAGTTACGATTTCAATTATAACCGAAATTTAGCCCTTTTCCATCTATAGTACTGTTTTAAAGACTGTATAACCATAACAATATTTGTATTGTACTACTGCACTCTATCCTTGTATTATTCATCAGATTAAGGCTGTATATAGCACAGGTCTACGCACTATTAAAACCACTGATAACTAATTTTCAGAGTTACAGACAATTCACTTAAAAACAACCTCCATTCCCAAGTTATTTTATCTGGAATTACCTGCCCTCTCCATCTGCTAGTCCCTAAGTAAACAAGTAAAGGAGTACAGAGTTGAAATTACAAAAAAAAAGAACAGAAAGTGGCCTTATTCACAAAACTTCTCTCACAATTTACATTGACTATTGTGATTAATATAATTAGGTTGGTTATTCATCAAACTCTTCTTTGCTATTGTGAAGAGGGTTTACAGCCTATTCTCATGTTTAGAAATATTCTTAAACTTTTTTTTTTTTTCAGAAACTGTTTGAAAAATAAGATCCAAAAAACAAAAAAAAGTAGCCTTTGTTGAAAGAGTTGTCTTGTGAACATGGCAGACAGGTATAAATGAGACACACATATCCAGAATAAAGAAATAAGAAACAATAAGGAAAGGAGGACAGCTTTAGGTTAAAATGTTTATTAAAATACTACGTTATTTTTTAAATCAGCATATATAGGTGAGTATATTTCTAGAATGCAATAAAATTACAGTTTAAAAACCAACCTTCATTATCAAACAGCTGGAAGCGTCCACTTTATTTCAGGCAGATAGCACATTTAATACATACACACCTAATCAAACCATGTAACAGATGTGGACTTGAACATTTACAGTCAATCACCATCACCGACATACAGGTAATGACCTCCTCACTTTCCTTATCTAAAACAATATCCACCTCTTGCAGTGAACAGTCAAGATAATACCAGATAATACTCCTGGGAAAGCCAACCTATTTTCAACATTCCCCAGTACCAATAACCACAAATAAATATGCACACACTCAGTATGCTTCATGAATGTTAGGATGCAGTGTCTTCTGGGTATCATTTATGAGGGCAAATTAGTTTATGTATAATTTCCACAACGCTTTCTAGGGGATTATTATAAAAGAGCCAGTATCACGTATATCAAGTTATAACAATACCTGTGAGATGTATTAGGCTATGCTGTTTAACTATTTTACCGTTTCACTGGAAAAAGCTGCCAGTACTATTTAATAAATATACACAGCTCTGGGGTACTCCTATACTCCCTAAGCTGAGTGGATGTGTTTACATTCTTGAAATCCTGAAATGAGCAGAATCATTGCACCAAGATGCACTCAAGATATTAGTGTGTTCACCTATTAATTATCACATGAGTGACACAGCTATACTGTAGGTCTTCTATTAAACCATGGTGGCATTCTAGTTCCTCTCCAGTGTAAGCTGTGGCTTTGTTGTTTTATATACTTGGGGTTTTCCCTATTGTTGGCATCACTGGGTAAGCAACCAATGTATAAAAGAACACGCCTTACTTCAAATGCATTTTTACTTGCACATAAGAACAATGTGATTAATATCCCCTTCAGCTATAGTGTGCGTTCCAGGTTTTAGACAGGTCTCATTTGTTTGTATTTGTTGTTGACCAATAGACACTTTTAAAATGTGTAATATTAACATGCTTGTAAACATTTGTATGGTACCAATGGTAATTACTTACATTAAATACCACTTAGACCACATGGTCATGACCAGGGATCCTAGTTTTCCACAATAAAAAAAGAGAAATGCTCAGATAAAATATATATACCATTTGACTTTAAAGATTACAAATACTTTACTTTGTCATCTGGATGGCTGTTGCCAAACCCATTGACCTGATCTTTAGGGGTGATTTTTTTTATCGTTTTCAGCTTCTTTAAACAGCTTGTTCAGTGGTAACAACGCACTGGATACTGAAGTAAACTGCAGCTACGTTTCAACATGAACGTGATAGTGCGCCTCTTTCAACCTTCACCTATGTTGATGATTATATGAAAATTAAAGCCTCAAGTGTGAAACTAAAAATTATCCGACAACATAGAGAATATGTGTTTCTCTGCACTATTCCACAGCAAACTGACTCCTAGGATCCCTGGTTATAACTAACTTGATGCAAAGAAATTATATTGTCACAATTCATTGTATGTAATAGCTATCCTGCTCTCCATGATAAAGTGGTAGTATTTGGGTAACTGGTTACTTTTATTTTGATCAGTAGCTGCAGTCCAATCTTGTTGCTATATAGGAAAGATATCTCCTCTCAAAGCAGTAGAGCAAACTTATATAAATAAAGCTATGGCCAAAATGTTTGCAACACCTGCAATTTTTTGATTGACACGTAATAAAAAATAAAACAAATTAACATAATGTAGATCTTTTATAACACCATGTACTCAAAGAAACTACAAAATGATATTTCAAAAGTCTACTGGAAACCATATTGGTAACACAGTATTTCATGCTAGGTTTCAAAATGTCACATTTTTAATTTTTTTCAATTTTCAGCAGGTTTCGTTCGACTTTTTCAAGCAGAGTAAGTTTGTTCTACAGGTGATGCAAAACTTGTGGCCATAGCTGTAAGCTCAGCAAGACACTGAAGCTAGTTATCTTTCTAAAAACAATTTAATGATTAAATACTACTTTTGAGAAAGCTGTGGGTCAAAGGAGTCAATAAGGATCAAATTCACCGCTGGGAATGAAAAATGCAAAAAAAGCTCAATTTTGAAACTGGGAAACAAAAAAGAATGTCCACTCCATAAGGTTTTAAAAGGAGATCTTGCATTCCTGAATTCACCATTTGAAGCTACTGCCCTATTAACCCGTCTTATTTTCATACACACACAAACACACACACACACAGAGTATGCATTTCCTTGCTTTACAGAGAAGTAGGAAATAAAAGGGAAAATACAGAAAACTGAATCTAGTAACAGAGAGTAAAACATTCCAGGCCGTTGCAAAGCAGGTTAATAAAACAGAACACCGGAGAATTCCCAGCTCAGTGTACATTAATCTACATTGAGGAAACGAGCTGAGACACCATGGTGCCAGTCGCGCAGTTTAGTATATTTGGGGCCGATGACCTGAGTGCTCATCTTTTCCCTGAAGAAGAAAGCAGTGTTGGAAAGAAAGGAAATGAAAAAGAATAGTTAGACAGGAATAAAGGGGTCTCTGAATTCAGCCATTTAACTGCAACCCCATGCAACATTTCACGCTAATATACCATGCAATCTGTTTCCAATTTCCTTCAGAGTCAATACTCATGGGACTGTGCTCATACAGCCTTATGGTCCCTTAATGATTATCTTTATTGGCAATGCATACAAGCTAAGCAGCACATCCAAATCTCTGGACATAACTTAACCAATAAATAATATCAAAGAACCACAAGGCATATTCCACTAGTTGTAATGTTTGTCCTGTAGTACCTATAGGATATATGCAGATTTACAAAAGGCAATTTTGAATTATCTTTGTTAAACTGGTAAAACTGTAAAGTAACCTGTATTTATTAGATCGAGGGGTGTGACAATTTATTGTGTATGGATGAATATTAATATTTCTTTAAATGAAATATCAGTCAGGATTTTCAAAAGTTCATAAATGATAATTCCAGTATTAATCAAGAAATCGGTATGTAGCATTGATTTTGGCATTTTCAAACGGTCATTTTGCCTATTTCGTTAATAAATAATTGTGCTAATGTGATTTACGAAATTATGTTGATTTACAAAATGATGTTACTATCTTAACGAGCAGTGCTTCTTGCAAATATTTATTTTGTTTGCGTGGGAATTTAAAAGCAAATCTGTGTTGTCATCATTTATCAGGAGTTAACTTGCACTTGGAAAAACAGGGATCTTATTAACGAAAGAGTATACAACTCACCTTGAAATAGACTGCCTCTTTGATAACGACAATGTAGAGTGTTCAGGACCAGGGTTAACCTCTTACAGACTACCTCAATAATTCAATGTTTGTAATTATGAAAATATTTTAGCCTTTTCTACACTTGTGGTTATGAATGAGATTTATTCACATATTTTAACCATTTCTAACCTTATGGAACATTTGTTGTATTGCTAAAATGATATACTGTTATTTGCACCCAGTGTAATGTGACTACCAAGAAATTATTAATGCAACTATAGCTTATTTGAAGTCTGCATATGTACATTAAATGACAGCTGACATCTACTGTAGACTTTATTTGAATTAAACAACTGAAGTCTTGGTATAGAAAACGGAATATTAGATATTACAATAACGTTTCCTTAGGTGATTGCACATTTGCAATGCGTCCTTGGCTTTAACACCTGTGTCTTATCCACACAAGAATGAAGAAGAGGTGTCAAGGACACACAGCGATGCACTAGGAATGTGATCGAGATCATTGGCATGGAATTTGCCTAAACGTATTTGTAATGTTGTCAGACTCCCCCCACACTATGTACAATGTACACTTTCACCTTCACACGTTTGTGTCCATATAAAATGTTCTTATACTGTAAGTGTTCGGTGGCTAATCATGTTGAGTTTATTTATCGCAGAGGCAAACTGTGCATTAGGTTAGGGAGTTCTATCAATTTTAAAAGCTTAAAAAATATATAATGAAGGGTTACATACATGTTATACATGTATAATAACTGACAACTACAAACACCAATGGCACTTGAAACGTACGTATTTATATATAGCCTACAATCATACATATTAAAATACATACAAAAGTAAATGTCATCATAAGAATATATTCCAACCAATACACACAGACAGCTTACAGTAGCTTTCTTTTTAATCAACAAAAACTTCAAAATGCAAATTAAAAGAGTTGTACATAGTAAGCTGTGACAAAATATTCCCCCAAATGACGGTAAATCAGTAATGGGGTTTCATTTTTTGATTTTTTTTAATCTGTGCTGTCTGATTTTTACCCACACGCCAAATAATTGTAAATCAGCATTTTATGTGAAGTATTCTAAAGAAATGTACATTCTGCATGACAAAATGCACAATTTAAGTTTACAAATTATACACAACATAGATATTCTTATTATTTTTTATTTCAATGTGGCTGCTGCTCGCAGGTGAGAGAGCCACCTCTCTCTACGCTAGTAGTTTCCATAACAGCGAATTACTCTTCCATTCATTTTTCTTGATCTTGTTAACATGAATTTTGATTAACGAGTTCCCCATATCTAGTCGTTGACACAGGAAGTGATGTAGGTGACCTGTGACAGTTAAGCTTTTGTATGAGAAATGCATTCATTAACAACCTCATCGACTCAATTTCAAAGCATTAGCGGATTGATTTAATTAACACAATTTGAAAATCACTTGCTACTAAAGCTCTTACTATACCATGAGTCCGATATAATCACACTGTTTTTTGAAAATCCTGCCCATCATATCAAACAGCATATATAAAAGTAGGCTAACAACAAGTACAAAACAATCAGTGGGTATGTTTAAATATGTTCTGATCAACAGGAAAAATCTTGTTTACAGATACATATTAATTTATGTTTTGCTACTACTACTACTACACTCTTATTATCTTTACAGTGATTTTTAACACTGTTCAAAATGGTCTAGTCCAGCAAGCTAATAGTCATCAATAGTCTTGTTAATTAGGCTGCAAGTTGCAAGATCCAAATCAATGAATATCCAATGTATTTAGCTAAACTGGTCTTTAAAAGCATTTGGAACAATTTAGCAGTTTGAGCCAACTTGCTTCTTTGCTTCACGTTACACTATGATGTGGGACTGAGCCGTGGCAAGGCCTTAATACATGACCTGTTATTTCCAGAAGCTCCAAGTTAAATCTAGCTTCTACTGCATGTGAAGCAAACCAGGGTTATCATTATCCTATTGTGAACTGCTGTGGGTCATCTGTCATGTTGCTTGAAAACAGGGCATGAGGTTGATTACTTACACTGGAACACAAGAGCCATTTCAATACACACACAAACACAGCAGACAAGTAGGTACACTGTTACACTTGTATAAGTACAGTCAGCTACAGGTCACAAGGAACAAATTATGAAATTAAGTCACAATATTCTCCAAAGTGACCTAGAAATTGCGGAGTCAGGATTACACTCTCACTTCATACAACTAGGACACCAGAGCTTGAACAATGTCACAGGGCATCACAAACACTACATGCATCAAATATTAACAACTAATGCAATCAGACATGCGCTGGAAAGCAAAATCAAAATAATCCCAAATCACAGTTACTTACTTTTTCTTAGAAGAATCAGTTTCTTGTTCTTGCACTGCAACATAAATATTGGAATTAGTAATAGCAATAATATAATATATGCATGAACAGATTAAAGGTGCACTGAACCGGCCTTCCTACTTAAACACATTTTAGATAGTCAGTTTATGAATTTTATGATTCATAAATGTGTGCATAAAATAGAAGGCAGATTCAATGTAGCAAAAAAAACAAAAAAAACACATGCTATAAAAATTTATATTTTTCTTTTTTATACACTACTTGACTACAACTATAAAACTGGAATGAGTGCTCTACTGCTGTAATCAACAAAAAGAAACAGACATGCCAAATAATTACTGGTTTTTTTTGTTTGTTTGTTTTTTAGAAATGTTTCGTAATAAAAACATAGTCATTCCCCTTAAGGAGGTACACAGTTGAGCAGCATCTGGTCTTACTTTCTTGAAACCTAGCCTTCCTGAGGTAGTTATTTAAACCCTTGGTTACAATAGTAAATTGAACGTCATACTCCATTTCCAGTAACAAAAAATGCATAGCAGCCAATAACAAGAAATTATTGAATCAATTCCATTAATGCCAAGTCGTGACAGAACTCTTACATGGTTATGACTTATACAGTTGCTCAGTTTAAGGGTAAGCCTCAACACTTTTCTTCTAAGAAGCAGTTGGAACAAACAATATAAACAGCAGCTGATTACAGCTGTGCTAGAATTCTGCTTTAGATGCTAATCTATTCAGCAATCAGAATTCAGTCTTATGGGTTAATTTATATGTTGTTATATTTCATTTTATGTTTCTACACAGGTTACAATTATAAACAAGAATTTCAATCTCTCAAACCTGAATTAATCAGCAGGTAACATATTAAGTACCTCTGTGAAAATGTGACATGCATCTACACATTACAGCAGTAGTCCCAGTATTCAAATTAAAAAGAAAGTTCAAGGTACAGTGACTAAAAAATATTTAACAGCCCAATGGGATCCCTGAATAGATCGTCTCCTCCTTGAAAATACTTTTAATATGCAAGACATCTCACAAATGCTGTGGTGCCCTGTGGAAGGGCAAAAGCCCTGCGGCTGTAGACAGTATGTGTGTGGGAATGTAATGTTGGCAGGAATGGGATTAAATCTGGCTCTACCAGCAATCATAGGTGTAGCCATTCCCCAATTAGGTAATTGGTGCTAAATGGAGTGGCCACATGTATAAAAGCAAGGAGAAATCCTTTGTTTGGTGAAGGTATTTGAGGTGGTGAGTTGTTAAACTGTGTGTGCAGTGTAATTGTTGTACTGGTCAGTGATTGTTTTGTGTAAACCTTTTATTTTGGCCACTGTGCCTGTTTATTTGTTCCTGTGTTTTGATTGTCTATTGTTACTTGTTTGTCTATTAAAAGAGCACAGCTTTCTCAACTCTGAGACTTCTTTCTGCCGCTATCCTACACATGCCCCAAATGTTAACCAGTTGGTTTTTTGTAAAAGTGACAGTCAAAACTGGTACAACGTTCAATGTACACCTTTCTGGGCAGTCACTATTGCAGATACTCATTTTTTTTGTATCCCCAGCATATAACAATTTGACATACTGCGTTCAGTGCCAGTGATCTGGGCCAGGATGCGGAAGGAGCGTGACTGGGAAGTGCCTGTCCGAGGATGCCAGTCTTCAGTGTCCTCAATCAGGCGTTTCTTACTGGCGTCTCCGTGAGTGGGAACATGGTTAAATTCAATATCCGTGTCCACAATGTGTTTTCTTGGTGCTCTAAATAGCCAAAACAAAGAAAATAATAATTATTCTTTTTAGGAGTATCCCACATTTTGTCCTTTAAAATGCACATTTTATAAATACTGAACAATAATTTTGCTGTTTATGTAGAAAATAAAAGTTCACCTGTGGCAGAGCAAAGCTCTGCCCTTTTAAATTGGCAGGGATGGGGTTAACTTCCCCTGCCTGCCTGGGTTTATTATGTTCAGGTGGCTGGGGTTGATTAGTTGATTAGGTTGATTAACGATCAATCAGCGCCCAGCCACCTGATATAAAAGGAGGCCTCAGCTTCTCATTTGGGGAGAGGGAGCTGAGGAAGCAGGTTGGTGTTTGTTTTGTGGTTTTTGAATTTTCTAAATCCAGTGAAGGCATTGCCCAGCCTGGAAACTTTATTTTTCTGAGTTTTGTTTTTGCTTCTTTATTTGTGTTTGAGTATCTGTTATTTTGCCCTTGTCCCCCCCAAAAAATTTCAGGGGTTTGCTCCTCCTGTCTCTCTGTAGCCATCTAGCCTTGCTTCGGCAGGATGCAGCGGAATCCACTTCCGACACCATATGTGGCAGGCTGGCGAGTGGATAGAGGCCCAGAGACAGACTGCAGTTCAAAAAAATAACTATTTTATTATAAATAAACAAAAATAAAGTGCACAAGGGCAAAATAACAGATACTCAAACACAAATAAAGCAAAAACAAAACTCAGAAAAATAAAGTTTCCAGGCTGGGCAATGCCTTCACTGGATTTAGAAAATTCAAAAACCACAAAACAAACACCAACCTGCTTCCTCAGCTCCCTCTCCCCAAATGAGAAGCTGAGGCCTCCTTTTATGTCAGGTGGCTGGGCGCTGATTGATCGAGGTAGGGGAAGTTAACCCCATCCCTGCCAATTTAAAAGGGCAGAGCTTTGCTCTGCCACATCACCTTAATAATAATACACATTCCTTACATAACCGATCCAATTTTAATTATAGTGCCACTGTACTTGTATCAGCTAACTGTGTCTAATTATTTATTGGTAACAATACATGAGAATTGCAGAGCCATATTTAAAATGTAATCCTAGGGATAGTACACAAATGACATTTATTTGGTGTGAATATGATCACAACTACCTTTGATAAAATGACAGTGAATTGTGCCCAGATCAAGTGTTTGGTTCACAGTTTAAACCACTGGGTTTGCATCACAAATTCCTTATTGTGGCAGGGAAAAACCCTTGCTTGTTTAAATAATGTGTGTGAGATGTAAGATTGGCAGGGATAGGGTTAATTCTGTCCCTGCCAACAATCACAGGTGTCCCCATTCCCCAATTAGATAACTAAGTGCTAATTAGGGAGTGGCCATCTGTCTAAAGGAAGAGCGAAATAATTTGTTTGGTGAAGGAAGTAAGATGAGTTTCTTTTTTTTTTTTTTTACTTGCAGTGAAGCACAAACAAAACAGGCACATGGGCCAAAACAAACAATCTACTCATGTAGGCTGTGCATTCACCTTCACTACAAATAACAACCAAAACACAGTAAAACACACAAGTCAAAAACACTCCCCTAACTCTCTCCCCCAAACAAACTATTTGGTCTTCCTTTATACAGGTAGCCACTCCCCAATTAGCACTCAATTACCTAATTGGAGATTGGCCACACATGTGATTGTTGGCAGGGGTAGAATTAACCCCATCCCTGCCAACCTTACATTCCTACACGCACTACTTACAAGCAGGGCTTTTGCCTTGCCACACTTAATACATTTGCTTTCTTGTTTGTTTCCAAAACAAATTACCTTCTAGGTGCATTTTTCCTTAAGAAGGGTGCAAAGAGTAACAGGAGGTTGGAAGAATTCAGCATATGCCAGAAAAGCAAACAGAGAAGAAAGTGAAAGAGAGGTGAGAGAGCGCATAAACTACAGGCAAGATAGACATACAACCCTGAGTTGAAATACTTTTATATTCATAAAAAAAAAAAAAAAAGTTTAAAAATATGGCATAAGTTTGAAGCCACACAAGTCAAGACATTCCTTACAAAAAAATGAAAATTACATGGTGCAGTGCAATAACTTCAAATGGTGCAGCTTGGAGTCACAAAAGTCAAGAAATGCCATACTAGCCATATTCAGGTTAGGCTTTTAGCACAGATACAGAGATGTGATGGGCAGGATAGCATTCAATGATAATGGAAACTGTGGAAATTGCAGAGGTAACACCATTTATTTTAAAACCTTAGCAACAACGTCGTTACAAGGAAAATTTCCACTAAACAATGACAAGGGGAGCAGTGAAAATCTATTTTGCTTCCATGATCACCTGCTGCTAAATATGTTTTATTAAGGGTGGTTTTAAAATTAATTCTGCTACCTCTTAGCTTCAGTAATGAATCTATTTACATAACAGGGATACAGGAGACACACTTATGTGTTTGTTGTAAACTGTAGTAAATCTTGAGAATCGCTCATTCAGTTGTGATAAAATTTGGTATGGGCATTCATTAGTGCAAGTGCTTGGGGTATTCAAATCTTTGTCAACCAGTGCATTTACATGAACATAAGATTAACACTTGCATCTTAGTTTACTTTTTGTAACTATTACAGACCAACAACTTCATTTTTTGATTGTAAAAAGAGCAACAAAACAAGATTATGTAACATGAGCATTAACCCAAGAAGTAACACCTGCAATCCCCTAGATGGTGGTGTTGTTACATAACACTCATTAATCCTATGCTAACTCAAAAGATCCTAACACTACACTACCCAAGTGCAGGGGTGAAATTCTGCCGGTCCTCAACAAGACTTATTTTGATGCTGGTGTAGCACTCTTGGGAGTGCTTTCAACTTTTCTTATATGTACATATGGGCAATAGTTGATTAACCGGTAGATTAATCCATGCAGATTTTTAACAAAGGTAACGATATTATAGTGGCTGCCGAGCACAGTAATTCTTAAAGTCAATAAAATCTAAAAAATAAAATAAGCCCAATTGGAATTTGGTGTTTTTAAAACCACTTTTATTATTATGCAGTCAAACCCATTTACAATGTACCCGGGATATAACGTACACACTGATATAAAGAACCAGTATCATGGAACCGAACAAAATCGTATAAAATCCTGTTTAAATTCTCCTTTTAGTACGTACTCTGATAGTGCACACTTCCTGTTATTACGCACGCACCGCGATGGCAAGCATATTGCGTACTTGTAGGCCTACTTCTTGCTGTTGAACTTGACCTTGCTCTCTGTTACTGTAATTTATGCAGTATTATCATGGCCAGAGGACAAACTGTACATTATTGGAGAAATCTTAAAGGGACGATCTTAAAACACGCATTATGTTGTCAAAGAGCTCAAGTTTAAAAAGCAGCAGTCACTGAGGCAGCCCTGTCCACATTAGAGCAAAAAAAATCGACAACCAAGTTCAACACCGATTTACCTGAACTCTAGCCCATGAGTGTTAGAGCGTCTAGACTGCCGTAATGAAACCATATTAGTTTAACCCAGCTGTTGAAAAAAATACTTCGCTGGATGACTGTACCCCAGAAACCACTCTAATGTATACACGTTCTTCTTTCTTTTTTCCCCCTCGTAAATGTTGTTGCTTATTTTCATTGAACACGGGAGCCGAATGGAGGAGTTACGATAAAGTGCCTAAGTAATCAAAAGGAAATAATTTGCATGGGGAAAAAAATGCCCATGCCATAGTAAAATCTGGGCCAGAAAATACACTCTTTAATTAAAAGTCTAAAAAAGTGTTTTGGACACATTAATTTATTTCTATAATGTACCATTACTGTACTGTATTATTAATTAATTGATTTTACTAATTACAGTAGAGTATTATTGAGTACATTAATTACATGTATGTTATTTTTTTCTAATTCAATTCTAATAATTTAGCTGACCGTCTTTATCCAAGGCAACATAGAATTACTGTAATAAATAATTAAAATACAAAATGTTACATGCTCTATAGTAATGTACAGTACTAGTTACAAGTTACATTATTTTATATTGTTTCTTATGTAATAAACCTTTATACTACATACATTAACCAATTAGTACTGTACTAGTTTTTGATTTTTCTGCTGATTTGGCAGGTATGTGCATGTATCTGGTTAGTACATACCTCGGTTATAACATACTGTTTTTTACGGTCCCATGGCAGTACCTTGTATAAGATTCACTGTATATGTAACAAATGTTACCTTTCCGTCCTATTACTCTAATAAAACAGAATTAGGGACCTGTTAAACTCAGTCACACAAGCCCAAAGGGCCAAAGCAGCACGAGTAACTTTGCAAACACACGTTTGGCAATCATTTAAATCAACGTAGATAAACATTCCAGTTCCAAATATATATACATCCGCACCAAACTATCAGCAATCCTTGTACAAAACAACGCAACAATTATGAATTTTTTTAACCCTTTTTTATATGAGCTTAAAAGCACAGTGTGCTACCACTTCCGAGGAGAGAACGTGTGCTTCAAATCCACACATCCCTAAATAGCTGCAAGCATTTTTCTCTCATCTTGCCGTGGAATATACAGTAGCATTAGCTAGGGGTGCATCACACACCTGCTCAAGTACATCAAGCCTTGCAATTGTGTTTAGGTGATAAGGTTACAGGTAGGGGACTACCCATTCATAACTGATGGCTGGTCCTTGAAAGAGAACCATTTGCCCAAATTTGATAAAACTTTGCATGGATGCCTAATAAAAGAAAATATTCATATACTGTGTGGGTGTTGCTCACGCTAAAATATTTTCTCACAACACTGACACCTGATGGGCTAAGCTATTGAAGGCTATATCTTGGAATTGCTTGCCCCAATTTGATTTATCTTTGCATTATGTGTAAGTCACGGTTACTGTGACAGGATAGCAGCGAGACAGAGACTCAGAACTTACAGATATTGCAGATCACCATGGTTGAAAACTGGCGGATATGTGTGTGTGTGTGTGTGTGTGTGTGTGTATATATATATATATATATATATATATATATATATATATATATATATATATATATATATCATTCAATAATCCCTTCCCCCAAATATCAGCCTGCATCCAATAGTCTGTACCTTTACTTTTAATTCCTCCAAGCGTGCCATCTGTATCTCTTCTCAACACTAATCTGACTTCGCCAGTCAGTTGGTCAAGGATGCAATCATGCAGAATGCTACTCATACAGTCAACCTGAACAAATCTGCTCACTGCATTACAAGACACTCCTATCTGCAATTACTGTAATGTATTTACGTTTTATACCACATTCGTAAAAATCTAAAACTAGTTTTTTGTTTTTTTTTTGTTCATACATGGTTCCTTTGTTGTGAAGCTCCAAGGAAATTGCTCTCCACCCCAGTTTCAGATTCTGCAGTTGGGCATAATTTTGTACTGCAGCCCAGGACTTTATAGGCACTATTGCCGTGGCCTAAGATAATGTTATTTTGAGATTTTAAAGAAATTTGATGAAATTGATTATCATTTTAATTGTATATGATTCTATTTATTTTCTGTTAGTATTTGACTATAAAAATGTTTCTAAAAAATGCTTACTATCTAAGGGGCTTGAAGCCCTTAACTTAATGAATGGAAGCAGAAGTCCACACCGGGAGTCTGAGAAGCCTGTGACCGGAAATTACTTCCAGTAGTAATGGAATTACTTCCACTACTTCTGCTATATAAATATAACTAAATAAAAAACAAAATAAATAAATATATATATATATATATATATATATATATATATATATATATATATATATATATATATATATATATATATATATAAACAACTGACTGACAAAGAATGAAGTATGTTTCGTAACATCATTAATTAAAATGAATCTGGGTTTTATTTGAAATATTCACTGAGCCATATTTAATTAAACAGTTATCCTGCTTGCATATCCATATTATTATATTTGATAACTTGAGTATTATTGGTTCTTATAGAAAAGACAAATTATTGATATTTAATGTACATGTAACTCATATTTACAATTCAGATATTATCAGAATATTATTACTTGCTGGGAATAACATAATGACTTGTGCTATATTGATATAAATTTTCTTTTTTTGTTTTTGTACCATATTATTCTTACTAGCCTTTGATAAAACTGATAAAAAGATAAGTGTTGCTTTATTGGCAATTCTTCTAAATCCGCTCTTGGCTGGGAGAAATTTGTAACTAAGAGTGCTAATTGAAACACTAATTAAAATTCTCCCTACGATATAACCGGTTTGTGAGTATGTAGCTGTGGCAGTGTGCCCCGCCCATGTGTGTATTTTCTGTTATATGTTGCGTGTGGTGTGTTAATGTTGGTGTATAGGTATTGGTGCACAGGATATAAATGGGTCCTTGTAGCACAAGTGATTACAAATATATAGGTGTATTTAGGCACAGGGATTGCACAATCACTTCATATGCAGATAAAGTACATAATAGTATGTGAACACAGGCAGTGCACAAATTAGTTCATGTGCTGGAATTCAAATGAATAAATTAATAATTGAAGCCTGGCACAACCGTATATATAAATGCATATTTCACTCACTCAGTGTTGTGTGTTCGGTGAGTGGAGAACGGGTATGGAGAAGAAGAAAGTAATTATAAAAGTAAGAGAAAAATAACAAATGCTTCTTGTGCGAGTCCTCTCTGTTTAGTGTTCGTCCACCGTCTGTTTTGTCTGTCTGTTTATTTTGGAATTAAGTGCCGGGTTCTGCTTTGTTCAGCCTTTTATTTTTAGTTGCAATAAACCGGCGTAAGCAAGTGCCTTCACCATTTCACTTGCAGTGCTGTGTGTGTTTCTTCCGGGTCTGACGTCACCACTACAAGCCATCTGTGACATATGGTGCCCTGCGCGGGACAAACCACAGCCTCCAGAGTCAGTATTTTTTTTCCAGACTGTTTTTTTTTTATTCATTTTTTTGTTTTATTTTCCCCCCAAAAAAGAGAGCTTGGTCTGGGGAGACCGCCGCAATGACTTGGAGGACCTCCTCGGTGGCCTAGAGGATCAAGGCTAGTGCCTTGCCTGCAGCAAGTTCGAGCACATGGTGGCTATCTGCCCCTTCCAAGAGAACGAGGAGGAACCGGCCCAGGAGAAGAAGGTGAGGAGAAGTGGGAAAGGAAGGCTGCATCAGCAGCAACAACACCAACCACAGCAACAGCAGGAGGGGGTTGGGGATGACGGCTGGGAGGCCTTTTTAAGGAACCTCATGGTGGAGTTGTACCCCGGAGTTGTGACGTCACCACTACAAGCAATCTGTGACAGTGGCAGTCTTCATGAAGATGTCAGATGAGTGAGGTGCAGTGAGCGAACGACAGGCTTCTGGCCATGAGAGAGAGAGAGAGAGAGAGAGGTGCCAGGCAGCTTCACTGATACAGCTCTACAAATAGATTGTCATTCGGAATTATTATTACTACTATAACTATTATTAAAGAAAGCCTTTCTATAGTACAGTCAGAATGATCAATACTGCTGTACCGTATACAATTTCTGAGGCTTGCTGTAAAATTGTGGAGCGACGTAATCAGATCAGGCTCATTGAAAATTGGGAGCGATGAAATCGGTTAATGAGAACGTCAAAGTTCAAAACGGAAATGCACACATTATGATAAAATGTACCTTATGTTTTTAAGAAAAAAAGCCATAACGTTCAAGCTAAGAAGTGCTATGTTTTCCATGGCACGGGCTCCATATTTGTCAGGTTGTAAACATTAAATACAGTGCATGGTGGGATAATGTCATATTAAGTTCCACAGTCCATTGCGCTGCTAGGAATTGTAACCAAACTATTTTAATAGTGTGTGTACGCATTAAGCCCCATTAACCATGAAATGGTACTTTAGTGTGGATGCTTTGAGTTGGATTAATTAAAACATTTCTGATTACGATTCTCAAAATCTGTTATGTAGTGAGGACAGGGCAAGTCTGCACAGACTGCAACCTCGCTACCAAGTACTATAGCTATAATAGTTTTTTCTCCAGGTCCCTCCTTACACCAGTACTAATCGTATGAAAAAGCAGTTAATTAAGAGAAAATGTCCTACAGTGTTTATGTTCCAAAGGACACCACTCTACTTATGGCTGCCAAGATATTGATTGAAAATCAGTTTAAAATAAAAACAAAGTTGAAACCATAAATAAAGCGCCACTGTTGCGCCTCTATAAATGACCTTCATTTTTTCTGTAGTCTTCCTACAACTAAAGAGATTTTTACACCATTTACATTTCTGCAAAGTTTAATTTCTTACATGTCTAATATCCTAAAATGTATGTTATCTATTTCCTTTTCAACCTGTTTTTGTACTTGAATATCTGAAGAAAGGTTTTAGTAAGGACAACTTGGGGTGTTTTTCGGACCCATCTGCAGGTCTGGCAACTGTGATTAAATAAACGGAAATTCTCTATACATAATCACAAGGACAGAAACAGCATTTTCTATAATAAAAGGGTAAACAAACTCCCCCCACCATTGCTGCTTAGAACATAAAACACCACACTGACCCTTAAATGTTTGACTCTTAAATGTTAGTCTAAAGAAAAAGTTCTAAAAGGTCGCCCAGCTCTTAATTCAAAGAATGTGCACCAATCTACTTTACAGCCATGAACGTTTTTCACTATCTGATTTGTAATGTTGTGCATATGGACAGTTCACAGACATGATTAATGTTGGTTGGACACAAAATTGCCAAACTGCATGTGCAGCAGACATCTGTCTTCCATATTAAAATATCTTACTGAAAACAAAATCAAAAGAATAGCACTTTTTTCAGTCCAGCAACCAATACTGTGTAGTTTCATACTAGTGACCAGATTAACAATCAATTTCCTAAGCAGTACAAACAAACACAGCAACCCTAATCCTATTCAAACTAGCTGTTTGGAAACAGGATAAAAATAGAAATGCTAATAACTACATTCAGGTTGCATTCTTTAGTTTATTGCATAACTGGCATGTCTTCTGGTTCTTGCCTCACAGGAATTTATATAATCTAAACTTTTGACAGCCAAGAGTCACTCCTTGCTCTAAAACATGTTACATTCAAATGTATTTAGAATTGACCCTCTTCCAAGAAAGGAATGCTTTTCCTACACTCCTTTTTCTGCACTTACATTATTAGATACTTTTAAAATAGTGTTTGCCATCCAAACAATTCTAGACTAGAACCAACTAGGCAAACATTGTCTTCCCGATTTTATAGAGTATTTGTCTAGCAATGTAAATGTATAGAATACTTCTGAAGTGTACAACTTCTACTTGGAGAAATATTGTACTTACTTTAGAATGCTTGGAGGGCCCCTGGTAGAAAAGTAAAGCATAGAAAGAAGAGTGAGGATTATTGAGACAAGAGAAATTATGCAACACCAAAGAAGATAATGAAAAAAAAAAGTTGAGTGAGTGACTGACAAAACAAACCTAAAATATGAGCAAAATGCAGCATTGCTTAAACAAATCACAAAAGCAAACACACACATGCCAAAGCTGTTTTAATTCCTCCTGACACCGCTCCTAATCCAAAACACTAGAAAGATGCACTGGGCAGTGTAGGCTACATCTCATGCTTTCATCAGGATAAGATCATGTTTACAGACCTTTTAAGCGCTTAACATGGGTTACATTTTTTTACAATCAAACAGGCATAAGCTTTTTAGTTTCATGACTGTCATTAAATACTGCTATTGAATAGAACAGTAAGAGTCCATAAACCACTTTATTTATGTCCAAAGCAACTTGAAAATGTATTTTTCAAAAAACCGCAGCAAGGTGGCACAACAGGTGAGACAAATCAATATATAGGCTTTCTATTGGTTAACCAACCCTAAAGCACTATGATAACAGTGCTGGGTGATAACTTCCTTCTATCAATTTAAAAAATATATATTTAAAGACAGAATGGTACAGTTTTGTAAAAATCACCTGAGCTAGTTTAAATGATGTTTATTACTAAATGAAATTAATTTTTTAGACTGAATGATATGCTTATGTTGAAAAAGTAGTACTCTATATTCGTTTTTTAAATTTCAAGTTACATTCAGGAGTATAAAAACTGTTTTCTTCAGATGCTGCATGTTTTAATTTTGGGTTACTTTGATACATCTCAAAAACAGTATTGACGTAAATGATCTTATAATAATATATATATATATATATATATATATATATATATATATATATATATATATATATATATATATATATATATATATATATATAGTGCCTTGCAAAAGTATTCAAAACTTGAATGCTCAAACTCAAGACTTCTAAGGGTAAGATAAGTTACAGTATATGTCAGCAAAAACTAAAGAGAAAAAAAAAAACGAAATATGTTAATTGCATAAATATTCAGACTCGTCAACTCAATATTTGGTGAAAGCACCTTTAGCAGCAATTCCAGCCACAAGTCTTTTTGGGTAAGTCTCTACCAACTTTGCACACTGGCTTGGTGCAATTTGTGCCCATTCTTCTTGGCAGATTTGTTCAAGCTCTTTCAAGTCTTTCCACAGATTCTCAATAGGATTCAAGTCAGGACTTTAACTGGGCCACTCAAGGACATTCACTTTCTTAGACTTAAATCACTCCAGTGTAGCCTTGTGCTCTGGATCATTGTCCTGCTGAAAGGTGAATTTTTGACCTAGTTTTAAATCTTCAGCAGACTGAAACAGGTTTTCCTCTAGTATTGTACTTTGCTCCATCCATTTTTCCTTCAATCCAAACAAGCTTTTCAGTCCCTGCTGAGGAGAAGCATCCCCATGGCATGATGCTGCGACCACCATGCTTGACTGTAAGGATGGTGTTGGCTGGAAATGTGATGTGTTGGGTCTGTGCCAAACGTAATGCTTGGCATTTAGACCAAAAAGTCCCAATTTGGTCTCGTCTGACCACGACATATTTTTCCACATTTTTGCAGGATCACACAGGTGTTTTGTTGCAAACTCCATGCGGGCTTTGAGATAGTTTATTTTTAGTAATGGCTTCCTTCTCGCCACCCTGCCATACAGGCTACTTTTGTGAAGTGTTCTGCATATTATTAACTGATGCACATTTTCTCCCATCTCAGCCATTGAACTCTGTAGCTCTTTCAAAGTTGTCGTTGGCCTCACAGTGGCATCACTCACCAGTTTCCTCCTTGTCCGGCTGCTCAGCTTGGAGGGACGTCTCGGTGGTACAATGCACCTTCCATTTCTTGATGACTAAGTAGACTATGAGCGATATTCAGAGACTTTGATATTTTTTTGTACCCTTCTCCTGATCTGTGCTTTTCAATGACTTTATCCCTGAATTGCTTTGAAAGCTCCTTGGTCTTCATGGTTGAGTCTTTGCTTGAAATTCACTACCTGACCAAGGAACGTCACAGAGACAGGTGTTTTTATTCTGAAATCATGAGAACCACTAATATTGCAGACAGACAGAGGCCATTCAACTAATTTTGTGGCTCGTTAAGGTCATTTTGTGCCCCTGAATTAATTTAGGTTTGCCAGAGCAAAGGGTTTGAATACTTATGGACGACAAAGAAAAAAAAGCTAAGTATGAACTGTCAAGATATTTCCTAAAGAAACTGTACATGCAGATGGAGGTAGTTGCTCTGCACATATTGTAATGTGACAAAGAAAATATGAGTGATCGCTATTTAGCTTCAGAAGCACACATTAAACAAAAGGCTACTACAGTGGTTGCTGAACAGAGCGTAAAATAAACAGCTTTCAGACACAAACTGGAAAGTCAGTGCAGACAAAAAGTATTGCTGTCAGTTGTAGCCAAGCTAAATCAGTACTACAGGTATGATCCAGCATAGCCACCTCGCTTCAAACAACCTGCTGTTTACTTTTTAAACAAAGTTACAATATTAAACCCAAATAGGCACGTTTTCTTTGCTTTGAATCGGTACTGAGAAAATAAACTATTGGATGGGACAAATAAAATGATAACGACCGTGCTAGATATATTGCCTTTACTAAAGTATGCCAAATGCTCTTGGGTAAACGAGTTTTGGGGCCGTTTCTAGTTGATTTCCGCATCTGTATAACTTGGCAAAGCTTTGCCTTAACTTCCAACCAATTCAGTGGATGCAGATCGTGCAGTCTCAATGTATGGGCAAGTCAACAGCAGGGGGTTGCTGCATGCTTGCCTTTAACAAATGACAGCACTCTGTTTTAGTAAGGAAGTAAGTACCACTATTTTTAGGCTTTATAGTGTTCTGAAATACTGTCTACTTAGGTTTATTTAATGTTTAAACAGGTCCAAGAAATTTCAGCGAAATCCTAATTTTATTCCGCAACCTACCCGTGAAAAATATGTAAATTTACCACGGTTTAAGTAGACCCCTATATATAACACATATTAATTCGTACTTCAAAGTGTCATGACTGCAAGCTGTGAGACTGTCTGAATACTTTTGTAAGGCACTATGTGTGTACATATACAGTACTAGTCAAAAGTTGGAGTACACTTCCTGGAAACTAGGGTTTTTTTCATAATTGACAGTGTTTTATGTCGTATACATTTCTGTAAATACTTGAAAATGAAAACACATGTTACAATATACAAAACAAAACATACGGAGTATTAAAGCTATGTTCAAGAAAATTGAAAATTGTCTCAAAATCTTGGATTCGTCAAAATAGCCACCCTTTGCCTTAATAACAGCCTCACAAACACGAGGCATTCAGTTAACAAGTTTCAGCAGGAAATCACCCGACATGTCTTCCCAGCCCTTTGCAGCAATTCCCAGAGATGTAGGACACTTGTGGGTAGCTTTGCTTTGACTCTTCTGTTCAGTTCGTCCCATAGTAGTTCTTTGGGATCGAGGTCTTCTAGACTGGGCAGGCTAGGTCATTAGATTGAGTTGTCCTTCACTTTCCTTCTTCACCAGATAGTTCTTGCACAACTTTGAGGTGTGTTTTGGGTCATTACCTTGCTGAAGAATGAAGGACTGCCCAACTAGCCGTAATCCTGATGGAATGGCATGCCTCTGAAGTATGCTATGATAGCCATGCTGGTTGAGCTTGCCATGGACTTGGTAAAGATCACCAAATCTGTCACCAGCAAAGCAACCCTAGACCATGACACTGCCTCCACCATGCTTGACAGTGGGAACCACACATGCAGAACTCATGCGCTCATCCTCTCTGCGTCTTGCAAATACTCGGCGGTTGGACCTAAATATTTCAAATTTTGACTCATCGGTCCATAAGAACAACTTCCACACCTCAAACGTCTAGTTTCTGTGTTTTTTGGCCCAGGCAAGTCTCTTCTTATTCTTCACTCTTAACAATGGTTTCTTTGCAGCAATTCTTCCAGTTAGGCCAGCTTCACACAAACTCCTCTGAAAAGTTGATGTTGAAACATCTGTACTTCTAGTAGCATTTAGCTAAGCTTGTACTTCACGGGCAGTTAATCACTGGTTTCGCAGACTTGTGACTCGAATGAACTTGTTCTCTGATGCTGAGGTCACCCTTGGCCTGCCTGACCTTGCTCGGTCCTCATGAGTGCCAGTTTCTTCAAATCGTTTGATGGTCTTGGCCACAGCAGTTACAGACACTTGCAAAGTTCTTGCAATTCGTCTTAAAGATTGACCTTTTTTCTTTGCTTAACTGAGTGTATTTTGCCATTTTCTGCTCCCTTACATTCAGGAATGACAAACTTGTGCCTATGCTACCTATATTTATAGTAATCATGGACCCTCACCTGTTAACAATAACTGGTGACAAAAGGTTAACTAGGTAACATGCTAGTTAACTCAGAGAACATCTAACAAAGACACTTTTATACTTTGGCCAGTGTTCTAACACCGTGTTATACACATTTCAGACTTTTAACTGACTTGGGCTTCAGACTGAAATCCATTTGCTTTGGGTGACCATTTCATTGAAATTGACAAGATTTACATTTTCATTTAAAAATTTAATTTTTGAATGCAGTTCACTGATGATTATCAGCTTATATAAGTACACATATCATTTTATACAGTTAAAAGCATAGATAATCATGAAAAACCTGGTTTCAAGCAGGTGTACTCAAACTTTTGACTAGTACTGTATACGAAAGATATATTTGATATAGTAAAAAAAATGATTGATTACTTAATTGACTAATAAATATTAAAGTTAAAAAGACAATTGCCTAACATTACTGGTTCTTTTCAGTTCAATTTTAACAGCTTTAAGAGTATAGTAATTTTTTAAAAGTTGGCTTAACTTTGAACAAAAAGAGGGAGCCCACAAGATTCAACCGACGATAATAATAATATCATCTGTATGCACACATACACATTTCCTCTGGAGATTGAGAAGAACGGATATACTTGTAGGGTAGACGCTTCCAAACAGGGTGGGACAAATCCTGTTGTATTTCAAAACCTGGTGGCCAAGTGAACTTATGATGGTACAAATGGGGACAATATGACGAGACATGTATATTTTGCACATTGCTTTTGCATGCTTTGTTTTCTTTAAATTGTGGGAGGGGAATTATTTACTGTGTAAAATAATGAATAATGATGCAGAAAATGCCAGTGAGTGAAGTATATATATATATATATATATATATATATATATATATATATATATATATATATATATATATTTTAAGTCCTTTACTTTTGATATGAACTACAGTCAATTCTCATTAAAACAAACTCGAATTAGACACAAATTTAGCAGGTGCTTATTGTAATGTACTTCTTATAATACAAATTCACTTAAAACACATTTCTTGTTAGGGAAAATTATTTTGGCGACCACCCGGGAAAGAAAATTCAATAAAACAAATCACTCCAGTTCAAACAGCTGAGTGTAAAGGATATTGGGAAATGCATTAACTTCCACCGAGATTAATGCCTCTAGTGTATTTTAGTGCTATTTAGTCCTAGCTCCCCTTCTTTTCAGTAGTTACTATAAGGTTTTTCAGTAGGTAATCCAGAAACATAACATGGGTTTTCATTTCTATGCCGATGACATTCAGATTTATCTATCTTTTAATCCTTCTGAAAAACATGCCTCTTTTCTCTCCCCTGTGTCGCAGTGATTTTAATTCCTGAATGAGTAACAACTTTCTCCATGAAAACAAGAAAATTAGGTTTAAAATGACTGCCTTCACGAGATCAAATGGGGCAGCGTATATTGTGTCAGTTGTGAACCAGAAATGTATTTTTATAGAGCCGAAGTTCTGTTATATGTACAGTAAATGTTTAGTCGCCAATGTGGCGGGTTTACAGTAAAATCTACTGGCCATATTAAAATTGAAGGTCGCATTTTGCGACCTGGAGACCTGATTTGACCCACCCTTCTCCCAAGCATTATCAGGGGAAACAAACTGGAACTAAGAAGGCTACATATTAGGGAATCTGCCAAATACATGCAAGCCATTCTCAAAACATGAATCACCAATCAATAGTAATGAAGACACTAACTTTTCCACTGTGGTCTCCTGTAACAAAACAAAACAAAACAAAACATATTTTACAGTTTTTAGTATCGGAAACAAATATTTAAATATAGTTTTAAGCCACAGTGGAGACCTGAAACAGCTTTGGATCACTGCAACAGTTTAGTGGCACAATGACAAATGATGGAATGGAACCCAGTTTTGCTGAAGGTTCAAAGTTGTCAGCCTGGCTTAAAAGAGCAGCAAACCTTACTGCATGCAAATAGGGTGGATTGAGTAGAAACATTACATATACCCAAAGATCAAAGGCTTATGTGACTGGGTTCCAAGGCAAGAATAAATACTTGGCTGGCTTAAGTGTCTTTTGTAAATAGTCAAACTGTTTTTAACTGCATGGCATGATGGTGGCTTTTAGAAACAAATGATAAATGGGCCTGTGGCAGGGTAGACGCCCTGCAAATGTGAGGACTAGTAGTAGGGAGGACTGAC
The DNA here is from genome assembly GCF_017654505.1 of Polyodon spathula. Lineage (NCBI taxonomy): Eukaryota > Metazoa > Chordata > Actinopteri > Acipenseriformes > Polyodontidae > Polyodon > Polyodon spathula. The sequence continues at coordinate 59,567,176 of NC_054535.1, read as the reverse complement.
AGCAGCAGGTTGAGATTTCTGACAATGCACCGTGATTGCGTCATTTGAGCGCTACCTTGTTCACTGTTTTGTTTAATTGTTTCACTATGTTTGCAAATCAATAAAAGTGCGCTACCAAGCTCTTGCACTGCAATCCCTTGGCTCCTGCGTCTGCTATTCCTGTCGTTAGTCTGCCTGAAATCAATGCTACCCTTCACAGGGCCTTAGTAACAAAACTTGAAGGACTGTTTTAAGGACTCTTTAAGCAATGTTTAGACAATCTTAAGAGTTTCTCTGATATATGAGAATAAACTGATATCAACTCTAAAATAATTGAAAAAGGGGGGGGGGGGGGGTTTGAATTTGACTGGTAGTTTTTTTTTTTCTTTGTGTGACATCACTAATTTTTAAAGGGTGGAGATAATTTATAGCGTCATGCAGAAACATGTCATCTGTTTAGAGATAAGAAAGCGATGGAAACACTGTAAATCCAATGTATTTGACAAACTTATATTAGAACATTTATTCTGTCTCAAGTATTATAATATGTTTTACAGCCTTTATAAATATCAAGAAAAGAGTGTATATAAACAGATAATGTTTCAGTAACTAAATTGATACCTGCTACATGTTTTTCTTGTATTACCGATAAGTTTATTTTGTAACTATGTATTCGTTCTTGCTGTTTGTAAAATACTGCTTTGATAATAGATTATCTGTGTATTATGTTTACGGTGTATGTACAGAAATTGATATGCATACATGTGGCAATGTTGCCTGCCCATGTGTGTATTTCAGTGTTATATGTTGCATGTTGTGTGTTAATGTTGGTATATAGTCATTGGTACACAGGTTATAAATGGGTCTGTGGAACACAAGTTGTTTAAAATGTATATTTGTATTTAGGCACGAGGATTGCACAGCACTTCACGTGCAGGTAAAATATAATAATATGCGAGCATGGGGAACTGTACTTTATTAATTCACGTGCAGTTGTACCGCGACTCCAATTGAATGATTGATTAGCAATCGAGTCTCAGTACAGCTGCATAAAAGCAGCATGTTTTCACTTGGGGGTTTGTGTGTTCGGTGAGTGAAGAACGGGATTCGAGATGGAGGTAATAATCAAAGTAATAGTTAAAATATCAGCTCACTGTGTTTGTCTGTGTAGTCCGTTTTGTTTGTCTCTTTATTTTGGCGTGTCCTGTGTTTTGTTTGTCTTTCTAACCTATCATTTTCTGTATGTTCATTATTAAACGCTGAATCGCTCAGCTTCACCTCTTTGTGACAATACAATATACAATAATAAACATTTCCACTCTACAGAATTTCATTTCGAGATGGTAAGACGATTAGATGAATCACTGTTGGCAGAATCAGATTTTTATGACTGTAATTCATTTTATATAATATTGATGTTCTCAGTATTATTTATTTTTTAAATAAATGTTTAGTTCTAAACCATGTGTTGTGTTTGTTTTTTTAACGAAAGGCTCCACATTCATAAAATCACTCAGGTGAAAGAATGTCTTGTATTTTAAATAAAACCAACACAACTTTCAGTATTGCAGGGTAAGAAAATCTATAAAAGTATTTTTTATAGTTCCTGAAAATCACATTTTCATAAAGTAATAGTGTTTGGAAAGCGTGACGGATTTTCGAGTAATGTACTTGCATTTGTATTACCTGATTCTGACTTGTTTGTCAAGTCTGAAGCAGCACTTTGTTATTCCCTAGTGTTCCACACATCACATGCTTTTAGAAAATGTATCACAAATTTCAACAAAGTGGTAAACCGGTGCAAGGTAAAACACATCATTATAATTATTCTAATATTTTTCAATGATGTAATTAATGGCGAACGTAGATTTTTGCCATCAGATTCATGTGCAGTAATGGTTGTTCATATATTCAGACAGTTTCTCTGCCACTCACTAAATTATATATATATATATATATATATATATATATATATATATATATATATATATATATATATATATATATATATACACACACACACACACACACACACACACACACACACACACAGTGCCTTGCAAAATAATTCAGACCCCTGACCAATTCTCTCATATTACCGAATTACAAATGGTACATTGAAATTTTGTTCTGCTTGATATTTTATTTTTAAACACTGAAACTCAGAATCAATTATTGTAAGGTGACACTGGTTTTATGTTGGGAAATATTTTTAAGAAAAATAAAAAATTGAAATATCTTGCTTGCATAAGTATTCAACCCCTGTGCTGTGGAAGCTTCCAGTTTGCACCGATGAAAGAAATTGCCCTAATGAGGACACAATTACCTTACCATTGGCTTCCACCTGTGAACCATTAAAGTTGCTGTCACATTTTCTGGATAAAAACCCCACTGTTGAAGCATCATTGGTAAGGCTGTGAATCTGAAGGAAAATGGTGACCAAAGAGCATTCTACAGAAGTTAGAGATAAAGTAATACAAATGCATAGATTAGGGAAAGGGTACAAAATAAAATCTAAGTGTTTTAATCAGGAAGTGGAAGCTGCATCACACCACCCAGGCACTGCCAAGAAAAGGCAGTCCCTCAAAACTCTGTGCTCAAACAAGAAGACGACTTGTGAGAGAAGCCACAGAAAGGCCAACAATCACTTTGAAGGAGCTAAAGAGTTCAGTGGCTGGGAGTGGAGTAATGGTACACCAGTCAAACATACCAAGAGCTCTGCATAACACTGTCCTGTATGGGAGGGTGGCAAGAAAGAAGCCGTTACTCAAAAAGTACCATCTCAAAGCACGTCTGGAGTTTGCCAGAAAGCATGAGAGTGACCAAGCTGCGATCTGGGAAAAAAGGTTTTGTGGTCAGATGAGACCAAGATAGAGTTTTTTGGCCAAAACTCAAAGAGCTATGTGTGGTACAAACCCAACACTGCCCATGCCTCAAGACACACCATTCCTACAGGGAAGTATGATGGTGGAGGCATCATGCTGTTGGGGTGCTTCTCATTAGCAGGGACTGGGCTTCTTGTTACAACTGAAGGAAGGATGGATGGAGCAAAATACTGCAATAGAATCTGCTTCAGTCCGCTAAAAAACTGAAGCTTGGGAGGAAATTCACCTTTCAGCAGGACAATGATCCCAAGCACAAGGCCAAAGCAACATTGGAGTGGCTGAAGAACAAATAGGTGAATGTCCTACAGAGGCCCAGTCAAAGTCCTGATCTCAATCCCATTGAGAATCTGTGGCACTATTTGAAAATTGTGGTCCACAAGCATCATCCAACCAACCTGAACAACCTATAGCAAATCTGCCAAGAAGAATGGGCCAAAATCACTCCCGACACTGTGTGCAAAGCTGGTACATACTTACCCCAAAAGACTTAAAGCTGTTATTGCAGCGAAAGGTGGCTCTACCAAATATTAATGTGTTGGGGTTGAATACTTATGCAAGCAAGATATTTCAGTTTTTTATTTTTCTTAAAAATATTTCCCAACATAAAACCAATGTCACCTTACAATAATTGATTTTGAGTTTAAGTGTTTTAAAATAAAATATCGAACAGAACGAAATTTCAATGTACCATTTGTAATTCAGTAATTTGAGAGAATTGGTCAGGGGTCTGAATACACACAAATGTGTGTTGTGTGTGTGTGGTATGTATATATATATATATATATATATATATATATATATATATATATATATATATATATAATATATATATATATATATATATATATATATATATATATATATATATATATATATACACACACACACACACTTCATTTAGCTGTTTTCATGTCGTACTGATCAACCAATGTGCACTGAAACAAAGCAAAGTGGGTGGAAATTTGTGACGCATGCTAAAATGAAATCCTATCAGCCAATCAACATGCATTTATTATACTGGCAGTAATACTGTCCAATAGCAGCTAACAAACATAAGCAGTATGAGGAATCAGAATGTAAGCCTCATGGACTGTGCTGAATGAAATCTTAGCTGCACCAATTAAGACAAAGGTTGCAGAGAGGAGCTGCTGGGGGCATTGCTGGGGGACTGCTTTGGCCACACACAATCCTGTTGGTGGCTGCATTTGAGAAACGTTGCGGCTAGTGGACTGTGCAAGAGTGGATGGAATGCTGGCCCATTTGATGAAACGAACTTGCACACATTAAAACATAATGTCAACTTCAAATGCACAAGTTGCTGGGAGCATCTAATCTTACAATTCGTAAATCTTGTTACTAAAGCGCCTTGCTGTAAATATATTGTAAGATATAGAATAAAGAATTGGTACTTGAACAGGTGGCAGAAGCACTTCACCTCACTCATTGTTTTTAAACAAAAAGAAAATGTTTTTATCCCCCTTCAACTCCTGGTATTTGGTTTGAGACTGGATAAGAGGTTGTACTATTTGTGCCAAGTATTTTTGCAGTTTTGTGAGTTTTCTTGGCACGGTCTTAGTTAAAAATACGTTTTTGGGCTATTTTACATAATAAAATCAGGTCAACAATGTGACAAATCCAAGATAAGTAGATCTTGCTAAGCAGATCTAATGCAAACAGATACAATTACTGTAGTCTAAATATATGCATAAACGGTCAGTGACTCTTATACAAACATTTCACCGCCTTAGGTTCTTCCTTTGCTAAGCAGATTTGTACAGCACTAATGCAGGAGGAGCCCAACATCTGAGACCAAGATGTGTATTTATTTATAGAAGTTCAGCACACGTGTCTGTAACTTTGTGTTTGCATGCCAGCAGTACAGCAGGGCATGATGTGAGCACACCCGTGGGTAAAGATGTGTCAGTGGTCATGCTCAACACTAAATTCTTTGTTCATTTCACAATATCAGAAGCACAGTTAAGCATGTACACTGTAAATAATTATCTGCATGAAGTGGAATCCTCATTTAATAAAATGTTATAGGCATTTACTTTTTTTTTTCTTTTTTTTTTTTACATCTGCACTAAACATTATTATATACATTGGTGAACTTCGAGATTGAATAAGCTTGAGTGTTCTATCACTTTTGAAGGTGTTCTATTTTTGTGAAAGTGTGCATTAAAGAATACAAATAATGGAAAAAAGCAGTGCTTAAAAGCATAGTAATGAAATACACAAAATATAAGGAATAAAGAACTGTAACAATTGTGTGACCACTGCCATGAAACACAGTTAGCAACAGGAAGAAAGGGAAACTGATGGCATATTTTAGTTCTGTAATTTGCCTTCAATAAAAAAAAAGATCTGACCCAGTTGGAGATCTGCATGATTGATGTTTGCTGCTCAGTTTAATCAACTTGAGTTTTTGTGATTTAAGTGAACATGTGATTTAGCCCAGTATACCATTGCTAACCTTTGTCAACATAGTATTTTGCCTCAGTTTTAGGTAAATATCGATCTGATAAGCCAGAAATATGTATTTTTACAGCACACTGCATTTGAAAGTAAAATATCTGATAAGTTTCTGACCTTTCCAAATTAAAAATTACATTATATAAGTGTGCAACAGTGAAAAATACATGCTTCTTGTTTGTTTAATGGAATTAGAAGTGTGGCTTGGTATATTGTACTGTATGCATAATATAGTTATTGTCACAAATAGTCAGTATATACTGAGGATGATGGAACTCAGAAGCATGTTCTTATTTTACGCCTTATTGCTAAATAGTTTCTTGGTGCCAAGAGAGTGCAATCAAAACCAAACAAACTGACTGGCAAGCTGGGGAAGTTCTCAGTTTATCAAATACAGAAGATAAAGTGGGATTCGCAAAATAAAATAAAATTTGGAATTCCAGGCTACATAGAGGCAAACTGGCTGCAACATTCCTCTAAATCAGCAACTGAATGGCTCCTGTGCTAAAGCACTTGCTCTCCAGATACACAAAAACTCACAGCTGAGACAGGCTATAGATCCACCTACCCATTGTGCTGTGCAGCATCCCTTTGGTTCAGTCCTCTTCTCTGGCCTTCTGCGACCTCGCAGGCATTGTTGTTGGAGTAGAGATGGATGGGGGTATTATAGACAGAGGGCTGCGGTGGGACATTAACGGATGGTGCTACTGTAACTTTAGCTGCGCTGGGTGGGGGCATGTGCCCTTCTAGAATGGGTTTAGCTTTTGTAGATGCATATACTGCAGGTGGAGGAGGGGCAGCAGCCGTTGCAAAGGTGGGTGGTGGGGGAGCAGCAAAGGAATGGGGAGTGGAAGCAGGTGTGAACGCTGATGATGCTGATGGAATGGAGGCAACTTTGGGTGCTGCAGTAGCTTCAAAAGGCTTAGCTGTCTTATTGTAGGCTGCGCTGGGAGAAGGTGTGATTTTGGGTGCAGTAGGAAGAGGAGATGGTTTAAATATCTCCTGAGGCTCATCCTAAACAAGAACACAAAACACACACACACATAACATACATGCAACACTCTGATGCGTCTTTGCAGGCTGGGGTATATACAGTATACAGGAAATGACAGTTCTTAGATTTACAAATGCCATATATTTTAGTTCACACAGTGTATTGCTAGGATGACCCCATATGAGAACTGGCAGTACATGAAATGCAGCAAAGCTGAAATCACTAAAGATCAAAAAGATCTATTTCTTTACATGCCTATTGCTGTGTTGCACATGCAGAATATTTAGGAACACAAATGACAATTAAAACATCACACATATAAAAAGTTACTGAATGTGTTAATTTCAGTATTAACATATTAGGCTTCTGTGTGTACTGTTGAGTTGCATATCTATGGATACATGCTATCTATGGTATGGATCTAACTACCACTAACATGAAAATAGCTTCATAATAATTATATAATAATTTTTATTTTGACATCATCCTTGCCTTTTTATGATTTTTACAATAATATTGAGGACCTCTGTTGCTTCAATATTACATTTGATGCACATTGATGCACACTGCATAAAAACCATAAAAGGAAGCCATAAAAAAAGGTGTAAGACCTGCCTTGTCTTATGTATATGCATTATGTACATACCTTTGGAACTGAAGCATGCTTTGCATCACCAGAAGATCTGGAAGAAGAAGAAGAAGAAGAAGAAGAAGAAGAAGAAGAAGAAGAAGAAGAAGAAGAAGAAGAAGAAGAAGAAGAAGAAACAATGTAAATATCAACATTTTCCTACATATGTATAACACAGGCCACATAGTTAAATTTGTATTAATTAATAAAATGTGGTATCTAAAAATAAAACAAGAGGACTATATACAAAACTTCCTATTTGTAGAATTTATGGCCAATCAAAATACATGAGCTGACATGTAAAATCATTATTCCGGCAAACAACAAAAACAAAACAACTAAAATTAAAATGTTCTAAATTTTAATTTAAAAGGTAGATTGTGAAAAAGTCTATTTTAATATGTGTATATTTTTCTACCTATCCTTTAACCACCCAGCTGCTTATCCCATGATTTCCACGTGGAGCACAAGCGAGTCCAAATGTGTCACTCCCATGAGAATAGCGTGCAGGGGGTTATATGTGCCTCTGCAGTTTAACACGACGTTTTGACGTGATACTCTAAGGGCCTCATTCACTAAATGGTGGCAAATTACCAGAATTACCGCATGGCAGGGGGAAGCCACACCGTGTACAAAAATGAACCAGCGGTAGCTCTATTCACTGAGCTAATTATATGCACAAATATGCATTAGCTGCAATATACATGGGCACTTAGAATTACTGTTTGTTTTATTTCATACTGCACATCACAAACAACAATATACAAATCAATTAAAAACAAAACATTAATATCGTACTGTTATCATATACACGTATTGGATAATAACACAAAGCAAATTAAATATCTACATGCTGAAGCGGTTTTTATTTTAGCCAATGAGCTGTTCATGTGTACAGCAATGCACTAGTAAAAGCCACAAGGCACTGAAGTCAGTTCCCTAGCAACAAGCCTCCTATGTTGGGAATGAATTATTTCAATACAGTGGGTTTGTGCATTTGAGAAAGGATAGGAAGACTCATGAAATTAATAGGAGACTGAAGTTGATGAGAAGCAATTACCCTCCGCAGTAAGAATTAAAAAGGTGTGCTGCTTTTTATATGACAAATGAGAAAAAGCAGGCTGCGTAGAGGATTTACACTGGACCCTGACGCACCCGATAAAATGAGGGAGTGGTTGTGCAGTATTTATTTGTTAGCCTATGTGTTTTTCTATGGGTCTCTTGCTATATAACGGCCCTCGATATATAGCGAATATATATTGGATCCCAACACCCGCAACATATCAAGTGGTTGGTGTATATTTTTTTGTATATATACAAAAAATATACAGTGCCTTGCAAAAGTATTCAGACCCCTGACCAATTCTCTCTTATTACTAAATTACAAATGGTACATTGAAATTTCATTCTGTTCGATATTTTATTATATTATTTTATTATATATTATTATATTATGTTATTATTTGCTATTTTATTTTTAAACACTGAAACTCAGAATCAATTATTGTAAGGTGACATTGGTTTTATGTTGGGAAATATTTTTAAGAAAAATAAAAAACTGAAATATCTTGCTTGCATAAGTATTCAACGCCCACACATTAATATTTGGTAGAGCCACCTTTCACTGCAATAACGGCTTTAAGTCTTTTGGGGTAAGTATGTACCAGCTTTGCTCACAGTGTCAGAGAGATTTTGGCCCATTCTTCTTGACAGATTTGCTCCAGGTTGTTCAGGATGGTTGGATGATGCTTGTGGAACGCAATTTTCAAATAGTGCCATAGATTCTCAATGGGATTGAGATCAGGACTTTGACTGGGCCACTGTAGGACAGTCACCTTTTTGTTCTTGAGCCACTCCAATGTTGCTTTGGCCTTGCGCTTGGGATCATTGTCCTGCTGAAAGGTGAATTTCCTCCCAAGCTTCAGTTTTTTAGCGGACTGTAGCAGATTCTCTTGCAGTATTTCCCTGTACTTTGCTCCATCCATTCTTCCTTCAATTGTAACAAGATGCCCAGTCCCTGCTGATGAGAAGCATCCCCACAGCATGATGCTGCCACAAGCATACTTCACTGTAGGGATGGTGTGTCTTGAGGCATGGGCAGTGTTAGGTTTGCGCCACACACAGCGCTTTGAGTTTTGGCCAAAAAGCTCTATCTTGGTCTCATCTGACCACAAAACCTTTTTCCCCAGATCGCAGCTTGGTCACTCTCATGCTTTCTGGCAAACTCCAGATGTACTTTCAGATGGTACTTTTTGAGTAACGGCTTCTTTCTTGCCACCCTCCCATACAGGCCAGTGTTATGCAGAGCTCCTGATATGGTTGACTGGTGTACCATTACTCCACTCCCAGCCACTGAACTCTGTAGCTTCTTCAAAGTGATTGTTGGCCTCTCTGTGGCTTCTCTCACAAGTCTCCTTCTGATTGAGCGCTGAGTTTTGAGGGACTGCCTTTTCTTGGCAGTGCCTGGGTAGTGTGATGCAACTTCCACTTCCTGATTATTGACCCAGCTGTGCTCACTGGGACATCCAAACACTTGGATATTATTTTGTACCCTTTCCCTAATCTATGCATTTGTATTACTTTATCTCTAACTTCTGTATAATGCTCTTTGGTCACCAATTTCCTTCACATTCACAACCTTACCAATAATTATTCAACAGTGGGGTTTTTATCCAGAAAATGTGACAGCAACTTTAATGGTTCACAGGTGGAAGCCAACGGTAAGGTAATTGTGTCCTCATTAGGGCAATTTCTTTCATCGGTGCAAACCGGGAGCTTCCACAGCACAGGGGTTGAATACTTATGCAAGCAAGATATTTCAGTTTTTTATTTTTCTTAAAAATATTTCCCAACATAAAACCAATGTCACCTTACAATAATTGATTCTGAGTTTCAGTGTTTAAAAATAAAATATCAAACAGAATGAAATTTCAATGTACCATTTGTAATTCGGTATTATGAGAGAATTGGTCAGGGGTCTGAATACTTTTGCAAGCCACTGTATGTATATACACACTTTTGCACAGTAACTGGTAACAACCTTCACATTCAGTTTATTAACTTTCTATCGTTTTTATCATAAATATCAACCTCAATCGAGACTCCAGCCTCTCAAGGTAAACCTATTATTTTGAGACCATTCTTACAAAGCATTAAAATAAGCACCTTGCAGATGATTCTCTGATTTCCATCTGAGTGCAGGGCTCACTCGGGCACCAGCAGACATACTGGTACAGGGTGGGCGAAGCAGGCCATTCTGCCTCTGCCTCCGAGTGCTGCTCGGTGCTGCTCATGAACTTTACAGTTTTTAACTCGTCATATAATTGAATACTAAAATCAGTGAAGCACAATCTTCCTGCATTATTTAGATGTATAAATACTCCGGTAAACATAAATAAAAATCACAATACTCACACTTCGACGGTTTTTGTTTTATTTCCCTTTTAAAAAAACGTCCATTTCAGAAAACACCTCAGGCGTTTTGAAACTGGTAAAAATGTAATCAGCACATTAGTCAAAATTACACATTTAAGTGTATAGTAATTGAAGATGACAGACTATGTCCATTTTTCTTTTGCAAGTTTATTCATCATGTGACTTCACTCCATGTCTCTGCTGAAACACAACATGGCAGCTGCACCAATGAAGAAAAAAAAAAACAATGTTTCAGTAAGACAGAGCTAAAAGAAATCTGATTATCTATATGAGGATGGTTCGATAGTATTCGTTTAGCTTCATGGCTCCGACTCGTTGGAACTCTCTCCCAGCTTAGGTGCATGATGCTCCCACCTGGTCTCTCTTGCTTTCCATGCTCTTTAAGCCTGATATCTGCTATTAACTGTGTGTTGCTGCTACTTTTTCACTTATGTTACTATCATGAATTATGCACTTGCCACTGTATTTAGTGCACTAAATGTATTATGCTACTATCATGCTTATTTTAATGCCAGCAATGCCTATAAACAGTGACAGGTCTGAAGTGTCTTCAGGTGCTTTACTTACTAAAGTATTACAGCAACAAGAGTCTGATTTAAAAAAAAAAAAAAATGTTGATAAAAAGTGGGAACAAATGGAATTGACCATTTTTGAAAAACGGAATTTGGTATTCCCAAGAATGGAACAATTAAAGGTGGCCCTAAAGATGGTTACAATTGAAGGCAGTGCAGATGCCAGTGCAAATGCCAGTGTTTTATGCAGCAGTATAAAGCAATTTTATGCAGGCCACCAGTTAAGCATGCAGTCTGTATCTATGATAACAACTTACACGGCTGAATAGGATCAGAGGATGATTCAATCAGAGGATGACTATTGAGGCAGAGCCACAATAAATGTCTTGTTTAAATTTAAAGTAAATGTGTAAAATTGTTGAGATACTTGTGTTGGAATAGTGTTTCAAAATTGTATAATTTAATATATTAAATGGGTTAATGCACGGCCAAAGGCTTCTCGCTGATAAATTTACCCTTTCTCGGTCAAAACGGCAAGTTTCTCAGTATCTAAAAAGCTTAGAGGGAATGCTTTGTGTGTGTGTGTGTGTGTGTGTATATATATATATATATATATATATATATATATATATATATATATATATATATATATATATATATATATATATATATATATATATATTGTGGAAGGGTTGTGGGGTAATTCACTGACACACGGGAGACAGATGGTTTTATTTGAAACGCTGCTTGGTGCACTGATTATTTTCGCTAAAAGGTGGCACTGTGGTAATGTTGCAGACCACAACCAAATACCAGTAATGGAATTCCATATAAATTATAATTTTATAAATCCAGCCATGCTATTAATGACTTTTAGTTCCAATAATCTGATTAAATCAGGGTTCATCTGCATTTGACATATTTCAGAAAATTCCAATAGGAGACGGTGGGGGGGATTTTCAAAGGTTTGTAAATGATAACTCCAGTATTAATGAACACATCGGTATTTAGCATTGATTTTGCCATTTTCAAGTGGTCATTTTTCATTATTAAATAATCGTGCTAATGTGATTTCTGAAATTACGTTAATACCTTAACAAGCGGTGCTTCTTGCGACTATATCTTTTGTTTCTGTGGGAATCAAAAGGAAATCTGTGTTAATTGTCATCATTTATCAGGCGTTAATGTGCACTTGGAAAATGAGAGTTTTAATTAACAAAAAAGTATATATAATTCACCTTGAAACAATATTTCAGTTAAAAAAATAGAATAAACAAACTACAGTAAGGCTTTGCGGGGAGTGGCAGCACTTGTAGCAGCAAATGTAATTTTAGAGTTTGAGTATGAGATTGACAGGCCCATGGCTACAATGCTGACGATACAGAGAGAGGTTGTACAAGACCAGGGTTCATTTCTTACAGACTACCCTGATAATTCAACATTTGTAGTTATGAACATTTTTAACCCTTTTCTATACTTGTGCTTATGAATGAGATTTATTCACTTGTTTTAATCATTTCTAACCTTACAGAATGTGTTTTGTGTTGCTAAAATGACATATCGGTATTTGCACCCAGAATATTGTTACAGAAATTATCATTGCAACTGTAGCCTGAACTCTGGATATGTACATTGTATGGCAGCTGACCTTAATCACTGTACTGTGTTATCACTTTGTGAAACTGTTTTAACCCCATAACATTGCTGGTATAGGAGTAAAACTGGGGGTGTTCAGTCACAAACTAAAACGTTTCACAAAATTATAGCAGACAACAATCAACAAAGTACAGTATATATGTAGTATTTCATTTTATTTTACACATTTTTTTTTGTATTTCTTTTATATATTGTATGTGTAATTTTGCACATACTTTACTATTTGAACTTATCACATGATACAAATTTATTATTTAATATATATATATATATATATATATATATATATATATATATATATATATATATATATATATATATATATATATATATATATATAATATCCATGTTCTAACAAAAAAGGTACAACTTTTGTGTCTGTTTTGGTTTACTGACTAACTATCTAGTACACAGGAGCCTAATAAATTAACATGTTAATAAATATGTTATTAATGTATTGACTTTTTTCCAAATATTATTATTTCATACCAATTTCAGGGGTAAAAGTACCAATTACAATAACTTCAAAATGTGGTACCTGGAGTGCACATTTATTTTTTCATCTGGAGGTTAAATATCAGTACATATTGGTTTACATACAACCACCATTTCTGAAAAAGTCAACTGTATTGACACAGGGATGACACTTGTCAACTAAATCGTTAATCAACTAAATCGTGTTCAATGTAGGTCTGGGCGTCATCTTGTTTTATGACAGAACACCATTTTCCATATTTGAAGGCTGTGAATATATTCCATATTTGAATTCTATTTTCCCCAGGATGGGGCCTACCAAGTTAGGAGTTAGTTGGTTTAAACAGTGTGCAAACAGAAGCAGTTTGATGTTTGTGTACATTTTGGGATATTTGGTGGCAGCCATTTTGATAGTAAAATTTATCGCAGCAACTTCTGCTCTGCAAACTTGAAGTGGGTTTGGTTGCTGATGACATATGCAAAGTTTAAGATGAATCGGTTCACCGGTTCCCAAGAAGATGATTTTGAAAGAATTTTCCAAAAAATGCATCAGGCCACCATTTTGGTTGATGCAGAAGCACATTTTATTTATTTTTTTTATATCTGAACGGTAGTCTACTCTGGGTGACACCTGCAAGTTTCATGTTGATTGGTTACACTCCGTGTGAACAGGAGCAGTTTAAAGCTTTGGGAGAAAAAAAAAAAAAAATTATCTTATAAATTATCTTTACAATAACAATAAGCTTTCCAAGCCAGCTTGGAAGCCTAAATAATACTACAATGACAATACAACACAAATTTCACTCATATAGCACTATTCATGCAAGCATTCCATGGCACTTTACAAAATAAATAAAAAAAGCCTGTATCTAATATTACTGAAAAAAATGTACAATGAATCATTGCAGACAGCTACAGTACACAGAGTGGTAACCCTAGGACTGTATGTTTACAACAGTGTTATTGTACCATTTAATGCAAAAGGTGTTTTTCTTTTGTTTTGTTTTGCTTTAGTGACACAGCAGTACAATACTGACAGTATATGTTATATATTTGATATGAATCAAAAGTTTAAAGTAATAAGGTTTAAAAATAACCATTGTGTAAACTGTTTTATATCACGGCAATTGTTTCCCATATAAAAATCTTCTGAAAAAGTCTGGATAATCTAGACAAATTAATCTTTGTTACACTTATCAGTTAATTAAGCTATGGCTCATTTGATAACCAGACATACCAATGTCCTTTAAAATGGAAGCAGAAAACTGTCCACTGCATTCCAAAATATTCTCAACTACAATACCTTATTAGGTAAAAATATCACATTTCAGTGAATCCAACCAATATACAAATAGACAAAACTTAAAACAGGCCAACAAATAATTTCCATATTTTGTGGTCAATTTCAGTCATCTTTTTATGATTGCTCACATATGAAGTTGTTGCAAATAAAGCAACAACATAAAAGTAAAAATATCAGGATTTGGCCATATTTCCAACAGGAAGTTTTGGCTGAAAAACAATTTTTTTTTATGCATTTCTAAGAATTGTCTAGACAAGGAAAACTGTCTAATAATAGCAGCAGGAAACAAATGGTGCAGCAGTTCACAAAGACATAATGTAAGCAAAGTTGTAACATTGTCTGTCATGAAAAGACTCACATCAGTGCATGTAGTATATGTTGTGTTTATATACTCCAGTGTACACCGTCGATTTCTATCAACACTATGCAGTGAAGGAATACATTTTCCTATTTCATTGTTACACTCAATAAGGATAAATATGAGCATTCCATTCTTCATCATGCAACAAAAAAAATGGCAATGATTGCATTTCAGATTGCAATATGTGGTTAATTTAAGCCAGTCACTCATTAGTTCACTTACTAGAAACTATATACTGCAGGCTAGTTCAACAGGCCCTAAAATACTAACTATTCACAGCAGGCAGTTGTCATTTCCACGAGTATGCAAGCTGCTCTTAGTTAAACAAATTGGATAAAACGATGGCAGAATACTGCATACACGAGACGAACAGGTACATGTAATTCTACTGTTATTCACAATCTCATCTCATTAACTTACTCCAACAGTTTATCATTAATTTTGATTGCCCTTTTGCTATAAAGAACCCCTCGATATAATGAACAAAAGGCTTGGAGCCCATTTGTTATAGCGAAGGTGTACTGTATATGTATCTTCATTTTTCATCAGCACCTTCCTTTCCTTACATTATTTTCGCCATTTTCTGCAATCTGAACTGTAGAACTGCACCATAACGGTTTAATTCGCAGTACTTGTTTGTGGACCAATGAAATAGAAACTTGCCACGACAGCCACCTGCAAACACCAATGGGGTACGTAATATAAAAACTCAATGAAACTGTGCCTTATTTTTTTGTTTTAGTTTTATGTAAAAAAAAAAAAAAAAAATACAAACCTCATCAACTGTCACTCTGAAATATTTACAACAATCTACACCAAGTACTCTGGAAGAAAAAAAAATCCTGTGGAGTGAAATGCAAAATAAAGCATAATATCTTTTTTTTTTTTTTTTAGTAATTGCCAATTTTATTATTTATGTATGTATTAGCAGTACTACACATGGTTCTATCACTGTTTTCAAAAACATTTTATTGCCTAGCTTGAAGACTTGTTAATCCAGTCAGTAACAACTGTTGCTTTGTGTCTCTACAGCTACGGCAACATGTTTTCCATCACCCTATATAAAATTAATTAATTTTGCTTCATAAAGTAGACACTTGCGATATCATTGTGTTGTATATTTGATTACACAATGTTTTATAAAAGATCCAAATTATTTTCAGATTTTTTTTTTTTTTGTCTCAATCCTAAAATGCTAGGTGATGCAATACTTTTGACCATAGCTGTATATTGTAAAATATTTAAAAAATCCATAATGCATGCAGTGCAAAGCTCATTGCATTTCAGTGGTCTAGTCACTTAAATGGAAATTAACTGATGCTAGTATTGTTATTTTATTTTAAGCAATTACAGGGACAAAATTAAGACATGGCCTAAACATGACATGAAGCTGTTCTCTGATTGGTCAATTGTGTATTTGTCGCTCGACAAATTCGCAAAAATAGGATCAGTTTCTATTTTTTTTCCATCGCTCGCACTGGAATTTGTGTCACTTGTCGTGTTGCCTTTGGTGTGAAGGGCCCTATTGAAAAGCAGAGGTTTTATTGATTTTCTCGCGTTGCTTTGTCGTGTCACTCATCCCGTTGCGACTGGTGTGTAAAGGCCTTAACTTAGTGACAACCTCTCTATTACGAACATTTCGCCCCACTGTACTACAGAATTTAACTGGATTACACGTTAAGCATTATTAAGAGTCCAATTGTGCTTGCATAAAAAAGTTTAAGTTGCAAAATAATACAAATAGAGTAATACATCTAGGTTAAAAACATGTACATTTACAAAAGTGCAAATTATAAAACAGAAATTAAAAAAAAAAAAAACCTATGGATCTTCTTAACCTAGAACACCTCTTTAATTTTATTCAATTCCTAGGCTCAAAGGATCCAAAATGATTCGGATTCATGAGGCAGTAAAAGGCCTTATTCATCAGCTGGAGACACAGTTGCAGGACCTGTCTTTCTACATGCCAAAATAGCTCAAATGTCACTGCAGATAACACCACACTTGAAACCAGACAGCTGCACTATTCTAAGAACAAGAGATAAAACAGGCCAACCAGGCACTGTTTCCTTGCATTCAATTCTGGTCATAGCTTAAAATAGTGACACCAATGCAGATACAGTGCCATTAAATGCCAATGGTAAGCTTATTTAAAAAAAAAAAAGTAAATGACTAAATGATTTCCACTATGCAGTTGTGCTATAAATCCCTTTAGCAAACAACATTTCAAAGAATTGTTTTCAGCTCTTCGCAAGAACTGGAAAAAGGATTTAAGAAAGGGCAGTGATGTCATGATGCAAACATGGACATAATGCACCGTACATTGTGTCTGGAGAGCAAGTGGGATAAACACAATGATAACAAGGAATCACACCAATGCCACAGAACAATTATTCCCAGTGATGCCTCTAATAGAGCACGGCAGGGCTGAAAACGTGTTGTATTGTGGTGTATTGTTTGGTGTTTATTGGGAACGGGAGAATTTATTGGTATGACTTAAAATGTATTGATTATGTTTATTTAAACGGGTGATGTGATTGGGGTTGTAGTTTAAATGTATGATGTGTTTATTTAAACTACAATGTTTCTTTTTGTAATTGTTTGGCAGGGTGGATGGGGTTAAAGCCACATACCACTAAACACAAGCAAAATGTGTCTGTCTCTGAATTGATTAATTGATTGTCACATGTATATAAACATGTCTGTTTGTGTGTTTGTGGTGTGGGAGTTCAGGAAGGAGGAACGGGAGCGGAGGAGAAAGATTAAAGCAAGAGAGGAAACAAAACAGAAAGTAAAAACAAAGCCAAAACAATTGCTACGAGTGCAGGAAGCATGGTGCTTGTTTGGTGGAGGTAGAGGAACAATTGCTGGCCCTGAGGAGAAAGAAGGGGAGGAGCGGCCATCTCCGGAAGCAGCCTGTACCAGCTCCAGCAGAGAAAATGAAGAGATACAAGGGCTGGCTGAGGGACTCCACCAATTCATGGCTAAGAATGGAGGGGAGACATCTGCTGGTGGATAGCCACCTGGATATTCTCCTGGATTAAGTCTAGCCGAAGCCCGAGATCCAGCGAAAAGGGATCAGCCGAGGATGTCCAAGGCTGATGGAAGCAGTGGAGAGGATGACCCAGGTCATGGACTGGGTTTACAAAGAAAGAAAGAAGTAACCACTGCCATCCACAGTGCCTGAGAGGGAGATGAGCAAGGGGACATGGCCGAGAGAACCCAGGGAACCCCAGTGGACACAGGCGGAGTACTACACCGCAAGTGGGAGAATGAGGAGCGGTGCACATATTGACTGTGCTATGGGCATAAGGCTGACTGGGACACAGATAGAGACCTGGAGTGGGAGGAGCCAGAGTGTCCAACTCCCAGAAGGGGGGAGCAGGAGCATCCACCCAGAAGGGGAAGCCCGTATGTCTAGAGCCCAAGAAAGGGAAGCGCAACTCTCCAGTGACCGAGGGAGAGCCGCAACAGTCTCCAGCGACCGAGGGGAGACTACCTGTTGCTCCCACCTCCAATGTAAGAAGAATACTCGCTGCTTCTGCTTCCACCACCAGATGAGCTGGAGGTACCTCGCAAGGGTCCGCTCCTGCTGTCGTCTCCCAAGGGACAGCTCCTGCCCTGACCTGCACCACCTAGGGTTGCCAAGCTTGCACCACATAAGGCTGCCAAGTTTACACCACCTAAGGCTGCAAAGCCTGCACTGCCATCGCCCGGGGGTGCCTGCACATCACCGAATGGAGATGCCTGGAGTATGCAGCACTGCTGCCACTGCCAGAGTGTCCCATGCTGAGAACACATAATTGTTGTAGCAATGATACTAAATACAGAATCTTTGAAGGCACTTTTATACTGTGCAAGTTCTACTGAATGTCAAAATGCCACAGAATAAGAAATGTGTTACATATTAAGCAAGCAATGCTATTTATAGTCAGAATTGTTTGAGCGTAACTAGGTCAATGTGTACTTTGGTGGCAAACCCTGAGAACCAAAGTCAGCCTGATGGTATGGCAGATTATGGAGTCAGAGATTATGTAGACCACAGACAGGAAGGAACCCAAAGGAGTAAGGGAAACAAAAAGTAAATTGCCCTACTACAAGGGTGCACAACTATATTTTGTTAGGGGACAGATACAGGGAAAGCCAACTCGCCAAGGGATGAAATTCATGTGGGCAAGAACATTACCAAGACATTTTAAATTTTTCCCACATATTGTCTACCATAGGCATTTATTTTAAACCCTGGTAGCTAAACACAATAATAAGGTTTTTAGTACTTATCCTCTCTGATTGGTAAAGATTTCAGTGGGAGATGTTGCAGTGTTTCTGGGACACCAGTTTTTGAATGTTGGGCTCCAGTGAGGTGGTGGTGACTAAGCACAACATGCAGGTCAGTGCAGGCATTGGTCAGGCTTATTCAACAACTATGTTAACCCAGCTTTTTCCAAGATCAATTTTGTAGTAAAATGAAACAGTAGGGCTGCTAAACTCACTAAACAGGTTATTAGTGCTTTGGATACTATACCCTGCTCCATACACTGCAGCAGCACCATAAAGAGTTGCTACATATAATGATTTGGTAGTGGATTGTTTACGCAATATGCATTATACAAATCCAAAAGATCCAATTTTTGCATGTGAGTGACATTTAATGTGCAATTTATAGAATTAACACATTGTCAAACTGTTTCTATTAACAGAGGAAAAAAAAAACACAGTGCCTGAATGTCACCTGACGAACCTTCGAAGGTTTAAAACTACCTTTGAACTCCTGGCTAGCAAATGAACTTTCGAACACAGCCCTAAATGTAACCATTACCATATAAGTATTTACCTCCTAAAGACCCCAATACCTGAATAAGATATATCAAAGCTGATCGCAGCGCCTGTGTCTTATACTGTGCTCACAGACTTCTGCGTCATTTTTCCTTCAAGTCTGCAGCAATTATGGAAGCAGCGACCTTGAAAATTAATGGTTACATTTCTATTTCAGGAAATCAAGTACAAAAAGTAACTATCACCATATGGTTGAGAATACCAAATCCATTGCAAGGGCAAAATTGTAGAATGACTGGCATGCTACAAGGCTAAGCCAAGAGGCTGCCTTGTGCGTTACCATACAGAAAACCATTAACAAATAGCCAGTGCTGTAAGGATCGACTGGGAAGCCGTCCTTAACAATCTAGTTCCAAAACCAGGGTTTTGAGGATCCACAACATTCAGTCTATGGAACCTAGTAAAGTTATGAAGAGTAGCCCAAACTGCTGCACTTTGACAGATGCATCCTGGTATAAAGCCCATCAAGTTGCCATGCCCCTGGTGGAATGGGCAATGAGCTTTTCTGAAGGGGACAAGTTGGTCAGCTCATAGGCAGTCCTGACTGTCTATTACCAATTTGAACAGCCACTGCTTACATAGGGCTTGACAATGGGACTTAGCCCTATAGCAGACAGAAAATTGTTTGGACTGCCTCCAACTTTTCATCCAGTCAACGTATGTATTTTTTTTTATTTGCATTTTTATAGTGCTTTTTAATACAGTAGTACCTCAAAAGACTGCACATTGTAGAAAAATCAAACCAAAATACATTTGTAAAACATCAACCACAATCATACCATTTAAATAACATATTCAAACAGTACCACAAATTCGAAATATATATATATATATATATATATATATATATATATATATATATATATATATATATATATATATATATATATATATACACACACACACACACACACAACTGGTCAAAAGTTTTAGAACACCCCCATTTTTCCAGTTTTTATTGAAATTTAAGCAGTTCAAGTCCAGTGAATAACCTGAAATGGTATAAAGGTAAGCGGTAAACTGCCAGAGGTATAAAAAAAAAAGTTTAGGTTACCAAAAACTGAAAAATAATGTACATTTTACCTTAGAACTACCTTAGAACAAGACGGTAGGCTTCAAATTATGGAATGGCCAGCAAAGTCTCCAGACTTAAACCCCATCGAGCTGGTTTGGGATGAACTGGACAGAAGGGTGAAAGCAAAGAAACCTACAAGTGCAACACATTTGTGGGAACTTCTACAACAATGCTGGGAAGAACTTTCCAAACAATATTTGATTTCCATTGTAGAAAGAATGCCACAAGTTTGTTCGGCTGTTATATCTGCAAAAGGTGGCTACTTTGAGTCAAAAATTTACATTAATTTTTGTTAAACAAAACAATTCCATGATTTCTTTTTTTATCTCCAATTGTTTATTTGTTCTATGCTTTAATTTCAGAGTACATTGAGACATTAAACTGCGTAAATTTCAATAAAAACTGGAAAAATGGAGGTATTCTAAAACTTTTGACCGGTAGTGTGTGTGTGTGTGTGTGTGTGTGTGTGTGTGTGTGTATATATATATATATATATATATATATATATATATATATATATATATATATATATATATAGTATATACAGTACCAGTCAAAAGTTGGAGTACACCTGCTTGAAACCAGGTTTTTCATGATTATCTATGCTTTAACTGTAGAAACTTGTCTACAAACACTTAACATTTCATTATATTATATGTGTACTTATATAGGCTGATAATCCATAATCTTATGTGAACTGCATTCAAAAATTTAATTTTTAAATGAAAATGGAAAATCTTGTCAATTTCAATGAAATGGTCACCCAAAGCAAGGGGATTTCAGTCTGAAGCCCAAGTCAGTTAAAAGTCTGAAATGTGTATAACACTGTGTTAGAACACTGGCCTAAGAAACAGTGTCTTTGTTAGATGTTCTCTGAGTTAACTAGAATGTTACCTAATTAACCTTTTGTCACCAGTTATTGTTAACAGGTGAGGGTCCATGATTACTGTAAATATAGGTAGCATAAGCACAAGTTTGTCATTCCTGAATGTAAGGGAGCAGAAAATGGCAAAATACGCTCAGTTAAGCAAACAAAAAAAGCCTGTAATTACTTTAAGAAATGAAGGTCAATCTTTAAGACAAATCGCAAGAACATTTCAAGTGTCTGTAACTGCTGTGGCCAAGACCATCAAATGATTTGAAGAAACCGGCACTCATGAGGACTGAACAAGGTCAGGCAGGCCAAGGGTAACCTCAGAATCAGAGAACAAGTTCATTTGAGTCACAAGTCTGCGAAACCGGCAATTAACTGCCCCTGAAATACAAGCTCAGCTACATGCTACTAGGAGCACAGATGTTTCAACATCAACTGTTCAGTGGAGATTATGTGAAGCTGGCCTAACTGAAATAATTGCTGCAAAGAAACCATTGTTAAGAGTGCAGAAAATAACACAGAAACTGGACATCTGAGGAGTGGAAGTCGGTCTTATTGACCAATGAGTCAAAAGTTGAAATATTTGGGTCCAACGGCCAAGTATTTGCAAGACGCAGAGAGGGTGAGCGCATGAGTTCTGCATGTGTGGTTCCCACTGTCAAGCATGGAGGAGGCAGTTTCATGGTCTGGGGTTGCTTCAATGGTGACAGAGTTGGTGATCTTTACCAAGTCCATGGCAAGCTCAACCAGCATGGCTATCATAGCATACTTCAGAGGCATGCCATTCCATCAGGATTACGGCTAGTTGGGCAGTCCTTCATTCTTCAACAAGATAATGACCCGAAACACACCTCAAAGTTGTGCAAGAACTATCTGGCGAAAAAGGAAAGTGAAGGACAACTCAATCTAATGACCTGGCCTGCCCAGTCTCTAGACCTCAATACCACAGAACTTGTATGGGACGAATTAGACAAATGAGTCAAAGCAAAGCTACCCACAAGTGCCCTACATGTGTGGGAATTGCTGCAAAGAGCTGGGAAGACATGTCGGGTGATTTCCTGCTGAAACTTGTTAACCGAATGCCTCGTGTTTGTGAGGCTGTTATTAAGGCAAAGGGTGGCCATTTTGAGGAATCCAAGATTTAGAGACAATTTTCAATGTTCTTCAACATTGCTTTGATACTCCTTATGTTTTGTTTTCTGTATTGTAACATGTGTTTTCATTTTCAAGTATTTACAGAAACGTATATGTAAACATTGTCAATTATGAAAAAAACCTAGTTTCCAGCAAGTGTACTCAAACTTTTGACTGGTAGTATATATATATATATATATATATATATATATATATATATATATATATATATATATATATATATATATATATATATATAGACACACACACATACTTACATACATACACACACACACACACACACACACACAGTGCCTTGAAAAAGTATTCAGACCCCTGACCAATTCTCTCATATTACTGAATTACAAATGGTACAATGAAATTTCGTTCTGTTTGATATTTTATTTTTAAACACTGAAACTCAGAATCAATTACTGTAAGGTGACATTGGTTTTATGTTGGGACATATTTTTAAGAAAAATAAAAAACTGAAATATCTTGCTTGCATAAGTATCCAACCCCTGTGCTGTGGAAGCTCCCAGTTTGTACCGATGAAAGAAATTGCCCTAACGAGGACACAATTACCTTACCATTGGCCTCCACCTGTGAACCATTAAAGTTGCTGTTGCATTTTCTGAATAAAAACCCCACTGTTGAAGCATCATTGGTAAAGCTGTGAATCTGAAGGAAAATGAAGACCAAAGAGCATTCTACAGAAGTTAGAGATAAAGTAATACGAACGCATAGATTAGGGAAAGGGTACAAAATAATATCCAAGTGTTTGGATATCCCAGTGAGCACAGTTGGATCAATAATCAGGAAGTGGAAGCTGCATCACACCACCCAGGTACTGCCAAGAAAAGGCCGTCCCTCAAAACTCTGCGCTCAAACAAGAAGGAGACTCGTGAGAGAAGCCACAGAGAGACCAACAATCACTTTGAAGGAGCTACAGAGTTCAGTGGCTGGGAGTGGAGTAATGGTACACCAGTCAACCATATCAGGAGCTCTGCATAACACTGGCCTGTATGGGAGGGTGGCAAGAAAGAAGCCGTTGCTCAAAAAGTACCATCTGAAAGCACGTCTGGAGTTTGCTAGAAAGGATGAGAGTGACCCAGCTGCGATGTGAAAAGATTTTGTGGTCAGATGAGACCAAGATAGAGTTTTTTGGCCAAAACTCAAAGCGCTATGTGTGGTACAAACCTAACACTGCCTATGCCTCAAGACACACCATCCCTACACTGAAGTATGGTGGTGGTAGCATCATGCTGTGGGGATGCTTCTCATCAGCAGGGACTGGACATCTTGTTACAATTGAAGGAAGAATGGATGGAGCAAAATACAGGGAAAATACTGCAAGAGAATCTGCTTCAGTCTGCTAAAGAGAGGCTCACAACGCAAATCATATTGGACAGTTTAGTACAAATACCTACAGTACTACAGATCAATGTGGATACATTACGATTTTATAAGATAATAAACAATGACCTAACAGAATATTACGTTTATTCAGTATCTATAAAATGCTAATTTAATCTGTCATGGAGATTATTTTGTATTTAGTTGATTCTAATGTTAACCCTGGTTTCACCCATGCTAAAAAGGAACTTATAATGGGTAGATAATTATTACTTTATCAAAATTTTGACTACGAAAAACAAAATTACAGGAGCAAATAGCTAGCTATAAGGCTACCATGAATCAAGTAACATCTTCCTTGGTTTATCAGTGTGAATAATAGACAAATACAATCTTGAGATGCATTGATTTATCACTACCTTGCTTACTTCTCCAGTTTAGCTAGTGAAATGCGTGCTTTAAGTGAGTTTGTGAATAACTGCAGAAATGCTTGAGTTTCCAGCCGCTGGCAAAAAACAACATTGAAACAGATAAGTAAAAATTGTAATTTAGATTTCCTTTGTGTGCTGGGCCTTGTTGAACTGGGAGGCCGATTAGAAACGTGTGTTCACACTAGAAGCCGCATGGCAGTCATTTCTGGAGGTTTTTGGTTTTAAAATTAAATTATCTCCAGTCGTGCAACACATATGGCGCTGCGCATTCATGTATGTTTCTGTCCGTATGTATTAAATATTCTCACAAAGCATGAAACGCAGGAGTGCAGAAATAAAGGAGATCTATTACATTATACCTAAAAGAGTAGGTATTTACGGAAAACTATGTACAGTTATTATACAGAACGGTGTTGTACTTTATTATTTTTATTTACTAATCTGCAATGTGCTTAGCTGTAATTAGATTAGTCTGTACCCTCTGACTGAGTGAATGACTGACAGTCTATTGTTTTTCAATAAGCCTTTTCAAAGGCTGGTGCCTGCTTGCCAGCTGTGCTGTTTTGGTTAGTCAATTAGCATTGGAACTAATGAAAATAAGTACCAGAGACCGTGGAGTTTTACAAAGCAAGAAAATATGGAGTTGATGTTTTGGATCAGATGGCATGGAAGTATTCAGTGAAAGCTGGCTCCCGACAGAATCTGTAATGCAGGTGTCATAGATTACTTGCTTGAGGCCATGTAAAAAAAATATGTTTTGTAAGTTAAAGTTTAGTTTCTGCAGCTTTCAACCAACTTCTAAACTGCTCTGCACTTTTCCATGAAGCACTTCTCGCCATGCTGTCGCTCTCCACACTGTTGCTGTTTAAATATGGATAAACAATTAACACATACCCTGTGTAGCAGCAGTTTTTTCAGTTAAGGAAGTGCACGGTTGTCTTAGCCAAGAGTCCCACAGCCATAAGACCTATTACTCACAGCAAACATCGTAGTCTCTAACTGTTCAGTGGGTTAATAATAAATATAGTCCCCACTAATTTGCATTTAGCAAGGTTTCGCAAAACGTAGTATTTTATCCAGCGACGATTTCTTTAGCTTAACAGCAACAAAATTCACAGCTCCCAATCAACAGCTCCAGTCATGATAGTATAATCCGAAATTTAAATAAAAACAATAATCATAAAAAAATAAATCAAACCCTTTCAAAGTTTTCTTCTACGGCTCCAGAGTCCAGTCGTCAGCCCACTCAAATTTTACTGCAGCCTGCAACACAGTTTTGTTTCAGCAACGCCAGCGAAGGAAAAAAAAAAAATATTCCAAAGGATTAATCACAAGAACAAAAGTATCTATCAAAACTGAGCTGGCTCTTCACATGATTCATGTAAAACCCAATCCTTGGTGGATTCCTGCACGTGGTAAGAGTGCTGCAGCACCTCATCCACTGGGGACCAAATCTGGTGTAGTAAGGGCGTCCTACAGCGGTGCTCTGTCTCCGTCAGGCACGCATACCTGGGATAGCCAGAGCTGCCTATGTGCAGCTATTAGCACAGCCAGGTTCCTGCCTACAGCCTGACCACTGAGCTTTGACTCAAGGAGCAGGTTCTTATTAACCAGGAGCAGCTCATCCAGCTGTTGTAGTGAGGGCCTGTGACCGTCAGAAAGGGAACTCAGCAAATAGGACTAGGGTACCAGAATACTATTATAGTTGCCAGCCGTGCACTGAACGCACTGGCTGAATAGGCGCACTTGAGGATCACATCCGAGACCCGGCACTGCTTGTTGGAGCAAGTAGCATCATTAGCTGCCACAATATGCTTACAACTTTGCTTGGGCCTATCCGGTTCCTCTCTATGAAAAGTGGTTAGCATATCAGTGTGTATCATGGGGGACCATTTGAATGGCAAATGGTACAGAAAGATAGCATCACATGATTAATTGAAAATACAATTCATTGTAACTGGTTGAAAAAAAACATGTTTTTATACCGTACAACTGTACTATTAGTTCAAATACCTATTAAAAGTCAATTGAATCTCATACAGTTACACCACTGGAAAACTCTGCCTGCCACGCAATACTACTCCATTTCATTGCGAAATCAGATTAGAATCTAGATAAATATTCTTTGCTGGAAAACAAATTTAAGTAATTTAAAAACATGTCTAATATTTTTTAAAAGACTCTTATCCTGGCAGACAGTGTGAAACAAAAGTAAACTTGTTACAGTTCCTCCATATTTTCCTATCAGACATTTTTAATATCAATCCGACCCAGATTTGTTCTGTACAGTTTTGAACTGTTGCTGGGAAACACAGCACCACATTTTATCAGATAATTAAAAAAACATGGGCCCCAAGTCATCTTCCTTCCTTTTCGATATTTCTTGAAATGTGTAAAAAGACAAATACCTTCAATTGTTTGCTTAGGAGTGAATGTGTGGAATACATGAATAATAGGTTCATTTTTATTTGCAGGAGATACCTAGTTTTACTTACACTGTTGCAGATAAAGTTAGAGAGTTACAGTATAAAATGTGAATTTGGACCAAAAAGGCATTTTGGACCAAAGGCATTCGGGCTATGCAGGCATCTGGATGGAGATTAATTGCAAAGGCTGTGGGAAAGCGTTATAATAAATATCACGTTTTCTAGACCACATACACATGTATATTTTAACACTGCATGATGAAATACCACACATTCCAACTTGTGCATCACTTGCAGAGACTGGAAGTTCAGACACTGCCAATAACAAATCAGCAAAAATTTCCACAAGGACAGTCTATTTCACAGTAAATTATACTTGTATTCCTGATTGGAGCTGTAAGTTACACCTCTTTGTTTTCTAATGATCCTCATGTAGAATGTGTACAGGTGTGCAAAAGTATGAAAGTCTCATGCTTTTAGTACACTTTTGCAGAAAGACAAAAAAACATGGACTGCCTCATTTATACTGTTTTTGCCAACTGGGTTTGGTTTTTCTTGGACCACCTAGCATCTTTCCAGGTGTTTTTAAGTACATTGACAAACCACTTCTTAAAGCTTCTCTCCCTCTACTTGACAGTCTGACCACAGAAGTATAAAACTTGTAGTAGTCAATGTTTGTGTATGCAAACAAATCAACAGTAAGAAGGTCACTCTTGAAATCAGGGCTTAAAGAATGTGTTTAAGGATGTTTTTGCAGTAAGAATACTGTTAAGAAAGTGGAATAAGACTAAAAGGCTAAAATATGCACAATAACACAGAAATTGGACTATGGAAAAATGGTCAAAAGGTACTCTGGACTGTTGATGGATGGACAATGACACCTATGCCTTCTGCCAGTTTTGTTGTCAATTCAAAGCTTGTCTTCGTTCTATTCCTTAACCCTTTGCAGTCATATGTCAGACCAGGTCCGACATTATAATTTTCCCTTTCCCGTCCAATGTCGGACCCTGTCCAACATCATCAAAAACACGTAAAGCACAGGTCTCTAGTCATTTTTTCTCCGGAAAAAGCAGAGAAAACCTTTCAAATGGCTCAGTGAGACAAACAGGAGCCGAATGAAACCGAAAAAAAGGGTGTCTCATAGCCCCATCCACTACTGAGATAACACAGACATAACAAAAGAGGTAGCTGCTTCTGCAACCAGAACTCAAAGAAAATCAGAGCTTTTTGGAGATGTTATAGTAATAAAATAAAGACTTGGATCACATTATTGAGGAGTTTGGTGACAAAACGAGTGATCAGGAGAGGATTTATCAGTATGCAAGTCTATAAAGAGGTATGTGAAAAATACATCGAACAAGGGGTGGGGCTTGGCTGGAGTGTCCTTTTGCAATTCAATGCCTTTTAAACCTGTGTTACTCTGAAAAAAATTAAAAATAAACAGCACGTGTAAAATAAACAGTGCGTGTGAAAATAAATTGTGCCTGACAAGCGCTGAATAAATGGACTGCAAAGGGTTAAAGATATTATCTTCAAGTATTGCTCATCTTTAATAGACAGCTTTATGGGTCTTCCAGTCCTGGATTTGTCAATTACAGCTGATGATTCTCTGTACTTGATGATTATGCTTTGGACACCACACATTGACAATCAAGTGATGAAACCTATTTCACTCAATGTTTTTCCTAGTGGAGGCTTCCAACAAATTGTTAATGCTCATAATGCATCAGAGTAGAAAAATGCATCATGTTCAAGACTTTTGCACAGCAGTGTATGTATAGTATGTGTATGTGTGTGTGTGTGTGTTGTGTGTGTGTGTGTGTGTGTGTGTGTGTGTGTGTATATATATATATATATATATATATATATATATATATATATATATATATATATATATATATTATATATTATATATATATATATATAGTACTGTGCAGAAGTTTTAGGCAGGTGTGAAAAAATGCTGTAAAGTAAGAATGCTTTCAAAAATAGACATGCTAATAGTTTATATTTATCAATTAACAAAATGCAAAGTGAGTGATCAGAGGAAAAATCTACATCAAATCAATATTTGGTGTGACCACCCTTTGCCTTCAAAACAGCATCAATTCTTCTAGGTACACTTGCACACAGTTTTTGAAGGAACTCGGCAGGTATGTTGGCCCAAACATCTTAGAGAACTAACCACAGCTCTTCTGTGGATTTAGGCAGCCTCAGTTGCTTCTCTCTCTTCATGTAATACCAGACAGACTCGATGATGTTGAGATCAGGGCTCTGTGGGGGCCATATCATCACTTCCAGGACTCCTTGTTCTTCTTTACGCTGAAGATAGTTCTTAATGACTTTTCACTGTATGTTTGGGGTCGTTATCATGCTGCAGAATAATTTGGGGATGCCTCCCTGATGGTATTGCATGATGGATAAGTATCTGCCTGTACTTCTCAGCACTGAGGAGACCATTAATTTTGACCAAATCCCCAACTCCATTTGCAGAAATGCAGACCCAAACTTGCAAGGAACCTCCACCATGCTTCACTGTTGCATGCAGACATTCATTCGTGTACCACTCTCAACCCTTTGGCGAACAAACTGCCTTCTGCTACAGCCAAATATTATAAATTTTGACTCATCAGTACAGAGCACCTGCTGCCATTTTTCTGCACCCCAGTTCCTGTGTTTTCATGCATAGTTGAGTCGCTTGGCCTTGTTTTCATGTCGGAGGTATGGTTTTTTGGCCACAAGTCTTCCATGAAGGCCACTTGTGACCAGACTTCTCCAGACAGTAGATGAGTGTACCAGGGTCCCACTGTTTTCTGCCAATTCTGAGCTGATGGCATTGCTCGACATCTTTCAATTGCGAAGGGAAGTACGCATGATGTGTCTTTCATCTGCTGCAGTAAGTTTCCTTGGCCGACCACTGTGTCTACGGTCCTCAACGGTGCCCGTTTCTTTGTGCTTCTTCAAAAGAGCTTGGACAGTACATCTGGAAACCTCTGTCTGCCTTGAAATTTCTGCCTGGCAGAGACCTTGCTGATGCAGTATAACTACCTTGTGTCTTGTTGCTGTGCTCAGTCTTGCCATGGTGTATGACTTTTGACAGTAAACTGTCTTCAGCAACCTCACCTTGTTAGCTGAGTTTGGCTGTTCCTTACCCAGTTTTATTCCTCCTACACAGCTGTTTCAGTTAATGATTGTGCTTCAACCTACATATTGAATTGATGATCATTAGCACCTGTTTGGTATGATTGTTTAATCATACACCTGACTGCATGCCTACAAAATCCCTGACTTTGTGCAAGTGTATCTAGAAGAAGTCTACACCCCCTTGAACTTTTTGCACATTTTGTAGTGTCATTGCCTCAGAGTTTCATGCATTTAAATGAGGATTATCTTCCACTTATCTACACACCATACTCCACACTGTTTAAAAAAAAAAAGGTTTTATTGAGAAACAATTACATATTAAATACAAAACTGAAAGATCATAATTGGATAAGTCTCCACTCCCCTGAGCTAATACTCTGACTGGGCCACTCAAGGACATTTACCGTTTTGTTCCTTAGCCACTCCATTGTAGCTTTGGCTTGTGCTTTGGGTTGTTGTCATGCTGAAAGTTGAACTTCCATCCCAGTTTCAGCTTTCTTGCACAGGGCAGCATGTTTTCCTCAAGGACTTCTCTGTACTTTGCTCCATTCATTTTCTCTTCTGTCCTGACAAGTGCCCTATTCCTTGCCGATGAGAAACATCCTCATAACACAATGCTGCCACCACCTTTTGCATACTTCAAAACGGGATTCAAGGTGGACTTTCTTAAGTAATGGCTTCTTTCTTGCCACCCTGCCATACAGGACACATTTGTGGAGTGCATGAGATATTGTTGTTACATGCACACTTTCACCAGTCTTGGCCATAAAAGCCTGTAGCTCTTGCAAAGTTACCATTGGCCTCTTGGTAGCCTCTCTGATCAGTCTCCTTCTTGCTCGGTCATCCAGTTTAGAAGCAGGGTCTTGGTGGTGCCATACACCTTCCACTTCTTAATAATCGTCTTGACCGTTCTCCAAGGGATATTCAAGGCCTTTGGGCTTTTGATGTTTTTTTTTTTTTTTTTTTTTTTTATACTCCTTCAGCTGATTTGTGCCTTTCAACAACTTTGTCCCAGAGTTCTTTTGAAAGCGCCTCGGTGTTCATGGTTGAGTCTTTGCTTTGAAATGCACTACCCAGCAGAAGGAACCTACAGGAACTGCTGAATTTATCCTGAAATCATGTGAATCAGTACAATTTAACACAGGTGGAGGCCACTTAACTTGGTGTGCGATTTTGAAGGCGACTGGTTACACCTGAGCCAATTTAGGATTGCTATTACAAGGGGGTGGACACTTATCCAACCAAGCTATTTCAGGTTTTATTTTTAATTAATTTATTCAGTTTTTATTTTTAGATAAATGATTATGTATCGATAAATTAAATGCATTTTAATTCCAGGCAATAAGGCAACAAAATGTGAAAATTTTGAAAGGGGATGTAGACTTTCTATAGGCACTGTGTGTGTGTGTGTGTATATATATATATATATATATATATATATATATATATATATATATATATATATATATATATATATATATATACACACACACACAAAATGGACACCCGGCTCCCCGCTGAAGATGTTTATGGGAAGAAAGAGAACCGCCAATGCATATAGAAAAGAAAAAGAAAGAAAACATTTAACACAAAACAAAAATGACACAGGGGTTAGTAACTGTACCCTACTGACTATGTGAAGAGCCTCTGCACAGTGGGAAGGAAAAAAAGAACCTTTATTTTATTTAACTTTATATTATTTTAATTTATTTTATTTTAAAGGAGGAAACCTTCGGTAGTCCAGGCAGAAATGTCATCCCCACTCTGGACATACAAGCAATGGACTGATGGGCAGATGCTACTTTGGCTGATGAAGAACGAATGTAAGCTTCGACTGCTGATGAGGTCCAGCGTCCCATATTTTTGATTAGTCATTGCACCTGGCTGCCCCAATTCTGAATGAATTTGGAGTGTAAAATTGCGAGGGAAGACCTGCTCTGGAAACCAAAGCGGAGAGCTGAGAAGAAAACCAATGCCTTGAAACAACAGACCCGCTTGCACTGACGAATAGGGGATTGGAAGGAGATTTAGGTTTATGTTCTTTAATGTATTTCAGCATAGAAGAATATGGGCATACAGGAGAGTCAATTTTTGAAATTTGAATATATTGTCCTTGCCGAAGCTGATCAGTTTTTGAAATATGTAGAAAGAGAATAAAATGAATCTAAAATATGACTAAAGGTCACTGCAGCGAATACCTAGAGTGATAAAACTGGAAATAGAAGGGACTGTATATTCAGGGCATCTCAAAAAAACAAAAAAATGCAGAAAGGCATAACACTTCCATTGTTAGGTCATCAACTGGAGAAAAACAGCCTTGTCGGAGAATTGAAATCATGCTGCCAAGCATGTCAACAAAGATAGGCAAGCGAGTGGTAGAAGTAGCCGGCGAGCTCTTGGAAATTCCTCAAGCGAAACTGGTGCTGAATTCCTGACAAAGGTGCAGAGAATCCTTTGCATGAACTAAAAAAGTTCATCCAATTCATCCAAAAGTTCATCAATCATCCAATTCTGGCTGAAAGAAGTAGGACTGTAGAAGCAGTGGCTATGTTGAAGATGGGAGAATCTACTGAAGGTGCCAATGATAGAGTGAAACCGTAAGTAACCGTAGCTGCGACTGGAGTAACTGCAGGAATACAGGAGAAAACTGAAAGAGCCGAAGTTTGCTTCTCTTGTTCAATATTAGACACCCTTTTACCTAAATCACTCAGATGGGTATTGACCGAGGATAATGAGTTGGAAATAGCTGCATAAAAGATTTAATCTCTTGAAAAATCAAGGAGTGCTCTTGTTGGTTTGATCTGCCTGAAGCAGGTTCCTGCTGTTTTGAAATGCTGGCTGTCAGGATGCAGACTGCCCTCAGTCTGGTTGGGACTGCTGAGCGTAACTGGGGAGCTGTTTTAGGACAGGAAACAGTTTCTGCAGAGATGGATTCGCAATAGAGAATAAATAGAGATTATCGATCGCTACCTGCTGGAATCAAGTTTTTGTTTTTAAGAAGGGATTTTATAAGTTTATTTAAAGTCCAGTCCTTCCAGTATAGTCACTCTGGAGGTGCATCTTGAGCCTGGAGTAGTTTAGAACGACGAAGATTAGCTCCTTGGGAAGCTGGCGTATGGGAGGCAGCTATTCGGATCTCACAGAGCCACTGCATGGAGACTAGAATGGAGGAGTGGTTTGACCCTGATTTGAAGATGCAGCGGAATGATCTGCTATAGACAAGAAATTTGTGAGTCCTCTGAATCAGAATAGAGTTGCTGTAAGTAATCCATTTAATTGGTCTTTGCTGGTTTAAACAAAAAACAAATTGGTCTTGCAGTCTGATTTGGTTTACACCTGAACGAATAGCAGAAGACAACTAGGATGAGGTGACTAAGGTTTAAATAGAATAGATTTAATTAGTGAAAGAAGATGATAGGGTGCACAGGCCTAGCACCACCCCCTGAACCATACATTTAGGTTAACATATTTTGCTGTTATGGTTGCTGTTATGGGTAGTAACGGCTGAAGAAAGGCAGTCTGCTTTTTCTGATAAAACAGCTACAGTACATGCTACATTCTTTTCAAGTGCATTTGTAGCTAAGACACTTTCTAAAAAATTTCAAAAAATAAATAAAATCAAACTTGTCCTCTACCGGTACATGTATTTTCTTTACTTTATAACGTAAGTTGCATGTTTACAGATAAAATATTATTGCCATTATTGAAATAATGCCCAACTGCACAAATAGATACTATATAATAGCATTCAACAAGCAAGCTTTGAACAGTACTTCCATTCACTTCCCTTGCTCTTTTTGAAGTCTGTTCTTTTGTATGATCCTCACACAGCTGTATTTTCTTCTAGTTGTGATCACATCAAAGCCAACAGGTTTTTTTTTTTTTCGTTTTTTTTCACATATTGCAGGAAATAACGCTGGATTGATCAAGCAGAGAATGAATTTGCCTTGTAAAACAAACTGATAAGCGCACTGTACAGACTTTTGGGTGCATTCATGGATGATTCATGGAAGTTTCACAGCATCTGGATAAGGGCGACTGCTGAGGACGTGACGTCACAACAACATACATGTTGCTGTTTTTTTAAGCAGTGGCTATGTTGCTGTCACCAAGTGGGTTTTTAATGGTAAGGAAAGTGTTTCCAGAGAAATGTTGCTTGTAAGTGGTGGTTGCTCTTACCAGGTGTTGGTACTAACAACCGTCTATTGTACTGTTATTTTTGCCTTCAGAGCTGCTACGGCGTCAGTAAAAAATAAATAAAAAAATCTCAGTTTTTCACTGTGGAAATCTGGTAATCCTAAATTACATGGACAGTGTGAGAAACTAAAGCTCTGGTAGAAAATCTGGTCAGACACCAAAATCTTGCTGAACTGGACAAAATTCACAAAATAGTAAAATATAGTGAGTCTTTTCTCAAATTACTTTGTTTAATGCTAACATTAGGAGAACCGTGCAGAATTGTGTAAACTGCATTATCCTACTGTAGGCATTCAATAGTGTATTCATTACGATTGTGAAGTGCTCCCTAGTGCTTTCTTCCACAGTAATAAGTGATTATATGCTATACTAAAAACCAGAGCAATACATCAATAGCGGTCATCTTTCAATATGCCTTACAGGATATTGTAAATATCTGGTTCACACACCATATAAATGAGCCGAGTGAACTTGCAAACTGCACTGTGAACACAAACGAACTCGGTCCTGAAAAAAAAATAGGGTTCCCAAGAAAAAGATTTTGAAAGTATTTTTTCTAAAAAATGCATCATGCCGCCATCTTGGTTGATGTAGGAGTGCAATTTGTTTTGTATCTGAACTGTAATCTACACGGGATGATACCTGCCAAGTTTCATGTTGATTGGTTACACTGCGTGAGAACAGGAGCAGGTTGAAGTTGATGGAAGAAGAATAACAATAAGAAGAAAAATCCTAAAAATAACAATAGGCTTCCCAAGCCAGCTTGGAAGCCTAATAACAACAACTGCATATTTTTCATGATGGTTTTCTAATGTGCACAGTAATCGAAGACAGCCCACATCTCAAAAGAAAAAGTGGCTAAGTGAAGCCTTTCATTATATGTTACTGTATTTCAGCCATTTAACAAGCACACATTTCAGAAAATGAAAATACTGTATTCAAGACTTAAAATGTATATGTACAAATGATACTGATTTTTATTTAATTTTTTACAAGCAAACCTACAACCCAAGCTCTATGGGCACAGCAACGCTAAAAGGTTAACAGATTTATACTACCCCCTCCCCCCCCTAATTTTCAGATTTTAAATTTAGCCTACAAAAGTATCATACAACATTAAGGGCTATTCTTCACAATACAGCATTTACTCGCTGCATTTTCTATGGACAAAAATTGAACATATGGAATTGAATACTACCCTTCATACATGAACATAAATCACTGTGAAAAGAATTCGAAACAGGTTCAATTTTTGGATGAAAAACACAACGATCACGACCTTGTCCTGCTAAATTTGGATGCAATCTGAAGGCAGTATGGATCAGGTGCAAACTGCGGCATGGCTATTGCTCCGAAAAAAGAGAAAGAAAGAAGAAGTGGATTCACCCTATAATAATGAGCAGCAGTAAAGTTATTATATATTATAACAGGGGAGTACCAGCGACTTGTGCAAGAGCTTAATATACTGTATATATTTATAGAATCTCAAATTGTGCTATTGGTAAAAAATAATCCCAACAATTTTACTGGCAACAAAATTAGAAGTACAGACAGAACTACCAAATGCAATCATTTCGATGCATCGTGATTTTTAAATAAACAATACATAAACACTAGTAGATGGTACTGTCAATGCAGATTTAACGTCAGACAGCACAAAACAGTGTTTTACATTACTGAGGGAAAAAATACACATATACTAACGTATATGACTGACATAAAACCATTTTAGACAGTTTAATTTGCTGTAAATACAATACCACAATGCTACTGGATATAATTAGATACATGACTTTGTTTTGAAGTTTAGTCAATATTAAAAAATGGGCCATGGTATCCCATGTCATGGCATGCACTTTCTAGAAGCTATCATTTGGACAATTATGAAAACCTGTAGTCAAAACTGTGTTTATTTTAACTTATCAATAGTGCTACCTTTCCGATTTCTTCATATTTCCCCCAAATTTCTTTGTATTCTTTATCAATATATTCCTTTTGTTACTGGTTTTGTAAAAACTAGTGGTGGGTAGCAATATGAAAATTTTATATCATTATCGATGTCTTCCAAAACACAGAAAAATATAACAGAATTTCCATATGAAACATATACAGACGTGATCAGATATATACATATGAAAATGATATATGATATCTTTCAATTACCGTTATCCCCTTAATTTTCTTATTTTTACTAAAACAGTAGAAAACACTATTCTACATTGTATTAAAGTATTTGTTATCATTATTTGTTTTTTTCAGTAACATCCACAAATAAAGTTATGAACCATCCCGATTTTCCCGGAACAGTCCCCTTTTTAGGTAGTATGTCCCGGTGTCCCCACAAGTCCCATTTTTCATTAGCTCAACAGTAATTAAGCACCACCCTGATGGATTGAGGTAAATCTAAAGCTACCAATTGGCCCCATAATCACAGAGACAGGAGACGATTTTGAAGATGTTAATGAAATGCTGTCATAATGGTAAAATTAAGGACACTGCCGGAAGCTTGTCTGTGAGCTGCAAACAAAGTGGAAGTGGGGGGGAATAACAAAGAATACTGAATATAAAACTATTTTTGTAACACTGTGTCACGAAATAACTACCAGTTTGCTACATTAGTAAATATATAAAGAGGTGGTTACTTAATTCCCCATGTGCTCTGTGTTCTGAGCTTAAACCCTCCAGCACCTGTTGTTTTCAGCCATGAAATGGGAAAGCTGAAACATTAACTTCTTTTACATACTGTAGAAGAAAAGGTTCGGCATGGCAACAATTTTGTTTGTTTGTTTTACAAATAAACACTAAAACTAAATATGTCAATAGTACTTCTAGTTTCATTGTGTAAGAAAAAAAAGTTTTTGAGTTGTAAGCAACATAATATTTTAAGCTGGGGGGGTGCGTAGGAGAGAGTTGGCACTTATTAATCTTTTAAACTGGACGCTAATATGAATAAGGGCGTACAGTCGAGCCTGGGCACTATATCAAGCATATACTGTATGCTTTTATTTTTGCAGTGCTAGAATTTTTAGTGTCCAAACCTCCATCAACATTATTTGTTCTATACAATTTCAGCTCAGATATATTTACATATTATTTGTCATTTAACTAAGTTTTTTAGTATTTCTAAATGCAGCGGATGCTATATGAAATAATAAGAATTTTTTTTTTCTAGCTAACTGAATCTCAAAGTGTGCCCTGGCATCTGTCTAAAAACATGAGGATGCTATCATCACGGGCCAGTCTGCATAACTACCACAGTGTGCAAAAATGAAATAACAAGTTATAGGGTTTACACTGTGCTACATTCTGTCTGCAGTGCCCATTGCTCAGAGGTCTGCACAGCAGGTTTAACACTGCGGGGCTGCTGATAAAAAATGTCAAGTTTGAATCTGGGGCCTGTTTCCAATCCTCTCTACCTAGTTGTGGTTTTCATTAAAAAATGGGACTAATTCCTAAACCTTGCCTGTTCATTAATTGTATTAACACTCCAAGTTTTTGTGCAAGTTCTCTTAACTGTGCCAAGCTCATAATTACTTCCAAAGCCTTTGTTTGAAAAAAGTTTTTTTTTTTTTTAAAGACATAAGGATCAGTATTCTTCCATCACACATCCTCTCACACAGTTATCAAAAGCAGATCGTGAGCAAAGATGGAATACTGCAAACCATTTCCATGCAGCACAGTTCAAATGTTATGCGATCATGACCGACTTCGCACCCGACACCAGCCCTTAAACACTGCTGCAACTGTTTCCAACACAAGGGGCCACTTTCTCTCAAAACAAGCCACAAAAAGCTAAAATGACTGGTTTAACATAAAGTATACTTTGTATTCTAAACAAACTTAGAAAATAAAATTACAAGCAGATACACAGTGCTAGTACTGAACTGTTGGAACATATATTTTAATGTATCATCTGTTGTATCACTATTGGGCACCAGCAGCAGGATGAGTGGCATCTTCAGCTGTTTGGAATACAGCTCTAGAATTACAGTCTGATTTCTCAGAGGAGATGCAATTATGGAGTTTCTTTTTTTACCAATTAGAAAACATGGACATATTCCAGGAAAATTTTGATCTTCTAGTAGTGTCTCCAAGGAAAGGTGTGAAATTGACTCAAACTACTGGTTTCTATCTAGCTTGACACTATGCAAAATGTCACATGTGTGTATACACACACACACACACACACACACACACACACACACACACACACAATGCAGATATATGAACAACATCGCTGTTTTTTCTGTTTCAGCAATGATGGCAAGTGCCAAATAAGGTGTTTAGAGATTTGGTATGATCAATTGGGACTAGTACAAATGCAACTGTTTAAAAATACATTTTCACTAATATGTAGTATTACACAGCGGATAGTAACGGTAGTGATGTAGTAAATTTTATGAAAGTCAAGTGACACCGTTTAAGACACATTAAGAGGTTTGTAAAGTATTTTCGGAACACTACAATCCATTTGGATTCTGAATTCAACTGGTTGCATCATATCTCTAGAAAAACAACATTTTCTTATACAAAGTTGGGGAAGTTCGATTTGTAACATATGAACCAACCTATCCACAGCTATAAATTCTGACAATTCTCAAAGCATACAACACTATTTGTTTAGCGGAAAGCTTAGGGATCTTTTGTTGCAGCAGTATTAAGTTTATATACAGGCTTAGAGTAGATGGTTAACTTCTGTAATAAAAATATAAATCTTGGGCATGTAATATATGGGTTTTTTCTCTATCATTCTTGGAAACTTTTTAAACTTCTGGAGCCATTGGTACTACTAGACTGTTTTTGTCAGGCTCTGTAACAGAAACCCTGCGACAGATAGAGCCACTAGTAACTATGTCCGGACCTGTCATAATGCCAGCCATACCGACAAATGTTGAAATCGACTTTGGAATCAAAATGTATGGCTTAGACTAATAAACAAATATACAGCACCACGCAGAAACAAAACATTACAATAACTTGTTTAGATACAAGAAAGAAACAGGAAAACACTGTAAATTTTATTTGAACTTTATATTAAAACATGTATTCTGTTACATGTGTTTTAATATATGTGTTTTTACAACATTTATAAACATCAAGACACAAGTGGATATAAGATTATGTTTCATGAGATAAATTTAGTTTTTCTTTCCTTATTACTGATAATAATGGAATGAGGAGCTTTATTTATAAATATTTATTTTGAAAAAATAATCAAGAGTAGTGTCCATTATTGATTATAAAGACCCTGAGAATAAACATGTATTATGTCATTGCAATCACTCAGGTGAAACAATGCCTTTTAATTTGCTCAAACGTCAGTGATGTAGTCAAGCCGGAAAGTGCCAGAACACCGTTTTTTCTTGACTTAAGTATTAACTTAAGAATCTTTACCGATTTGTTATGAAATTGCGTACATGGTGCTCAACCGCTCTATTTTGGTGCCTGGGCACCAATGAAGCGATCTCTTTTCTGTGGGAAAATCAAATTAGTCTTTCTGCACCTTGCCACTAGGAACAAGTGTCCTGTTCCCTACACAGCAGTTTTGATGCTACAGTCCAATTCAGTCTCTGATAACCTACACGTATTTTAAATGTTTGCAGAGTCAAAAGTCCACACATCTCCTGCACAACTGTCCGATTCAGTCAGTCATCCTTGTGATGCAATGAAGAGAACATCAGGAACTTCTATTACAAACTAGA
The DNA here is from genome assembly GCF_017654505.1 of Polyodon spathula. Lineage (NCBI taxonomy): Eukaryota > Metazoa > Chordata > Actinopteri > Acipenseriformes > Polyodontidae > Polyodon > Polyodon spathula. Next base: position 59,527,302 of record NC_054535.1, on the reverse strand, counting down.
AGGCGGCTAACACTTTTTTGTAAAAAGTGCATCCTAGTGTGGACATAAACACTGGTTTATAGCTGCTTTGTATATCAATCAGTGCAGAGAGCCAGGGTTTGGAATGAACTGCTACCCTTGCAACTGGCTTAGTATGGCACTGTAATAGTAAATGTGCAGGGAAAAAAGGTATATAAGCTATGATTTGGTGGGGGAGGAATGAGATGCCAGTGGGCTGGAACGTGTGCCCATGTTTTTCCCCCATGTCTCGGACTTAGCAGGGGTAGGTTAATCAAGCGCAGCCCTTAGATTTTTTATTTATCTGTTTGCAATGTCCCACCAAATTTTGGAAGCAATCAGTCAAAACTTAGCTAAATTGTGTTTTTTAAACCAGCTTTATTTTTACACACACACATTACCTATAGTAAGTATTCACCCTCCTTAGACGTTTTCAGTTTGTTGTGTTACAACCTGAAATCTCTTGATGCATTTAAATTGGATTTTTTTTCCTTTGATTTACACAACCTACTCAACACTGAAGAGGCAAGAGGATTTTTATTGTGAAACAGTTAATGAAAATGAAAAAAAAAAAAAAAAAAGAAGAAATGTCTTGGTTAGATAAGTATTCAAACCCTGAGTCAATACTTGGTAGCTGTGAGTCTTTTGCAGTAAGTCTCTACCAGGTTTGCACAACTGGATTGTGCAATATTCGCTCATTTTCCTTGGCAAAGTTGTTTAAGCTCTGTCAAGTTGGATGGGGATCGTTGGTGGACAGCAATCTTCAAGTCTTGCCACAGATTCTCAATCAGATTCAAGGCCGGGCCACTCTAGGACATTTGTTTTCTTGTTTTTAAGCCACTCCAGTGTCACTTTGGCTGTGTGCTTGGAGTCATTGTCCTGCTGAAAGATGAATCTCCGTCCCAGTCTTAGGTCTTTTGCAGACTGAAGCAGGTTTTCCTCAAGGATTTGCCTGTATTTAGCTCCATCCATTTTGCCCTCTATGCTGACAAGCTTCCCAGTCCCCGCCGATGAAAAGCATCCCCATAGCATGATGCTCAAACCACCATGCAGTAGGGATGGTAGTCTTTGGGTGATGCACTGTGTTGGGGTTGCGCCAAACATAATGCTTTGCATTTAGGCTAAAAAGTTCAATTTTAGTTTCATCAGGCCACATGGCTATAGAATCTCCTGAGTGTTTTTTTGCATACTTCAAAATAGGATTCAAGGTGGGCTTTCTTGAGTAATGGCTTCCTTGTTGCCACCCTACCATACCGGCCAGATTTGTGGAGTGCTTGGGATATTCTTGTCACATGTACACTTTGACCAGTCTTGGCCATAAAAGCCTGTAGCTCTTGCAAAGTTGCCATTGGCCTCTTGGTAGCTTCTCTGATCAGCCTCCTTCTTGCTCAGTCACCCAGTTTGGAGGGACGGCCTGATCTAGGCAGGGTCTTGGGTAGTGCCATACCTAGGTGATGTGGTGTGTTGAGTTTGTGGCAGACATTACGCCTTGCAGGCCAAATAGTTACATTTTTGTTTCATCGGACCACAGAATCTTTTGCCACATCTTTTCAGAGTCTCCCACATGCCTTTTTGCAAATTTCAAGCAGGATTTTACGTGGGCTTTTTTCAGAAATGGCTTCCTTCTTGCTACTCTTCCATACAGGCCAGATTTGTGGAGTACCTCAGCTATTGTTAACATATGGACAGTTTCTCACATCTCAGCCATGGAATGCTGTAGGTTTTTCAGAGTCATTAGCCTCTTGGTGGCTTCTCTGACCAATGCCCTTCTTACCCTGTTGCTCAGTTTGGGAGGACCGCCTGCTCTAAGCAGATTCTGGGTGGTGCCGTATACCTTCCATTTCTTAATGATCGACTTGACTGTGCTCCAAGGGATATTCAATGCCTTTGAAATCTTTTTAAACCCCTCCCCTGATCTGTGCCTTTCTACAACTTTATCCTGGAGTTATTTTGAAAGCTCCTTGGTCTTCATGGTAGTATCTTTGCTTTGAATGCACTACCCAACTGTGGGACCTTACAGAGACAGGTGTATTTAATCTGAAATCATGTGAACCACTTTTATTGGATACAGATGGACTCCATTTAACTTACTGTTAAGTAAGTTTAGGAGTGTCATAGCAAAGGGTGTGAATACTTATTTAATGAAGACTTTTCAGGTTCCATTTTGTATTGATTTGCCCCCCCCCCCCAATTTTTTCACATATTGAAAGTGTTGAGTAGGTTGTGTAAATCAAAAGGGAAAAAAATCCCATTTAAATGCATCAAGACTTCAGGTTGTAACACAACAAACTGTGTAAAACTTCCAAGGGGGAAATATAGGCACTCTATGTGTGTATATATGCTTCAGTTACAGGAAAATAGTTCCATCTAGGATTTATGTGACATCATAAACTGTGAGACCATCTCGTAGTTTGTAAACTGTCCTTTAACTTACTGAAGCCCATCTATTATTTTTTATAATACATGGATATTATCTCTAATAAATAAAAGACAATAAAATGGGTGTTAAGGTTCAAACTGCAAATTAATTTAATGAATAATAATAATGTAAAGTCAATATTAAAGAATCTTAAATATAGTTTTCTTTTTGATAATTCAGAAATGACGAATTAAACTGGGTAAATAATGAACTGCAAAAAACATACTTTTAAGGAAAAGGTGTTTCAATGGGGTATGCTTTTTTTTCTTAGTCGCTGTCAGAGTCAAAGCTTATTTGTCTTACTCACTTGTTTGGTGTTCCCATTGGTGGAGGATGATTGTAAATCTTCAGAGACAGATTTGTTAAAAGTGGCTAAAAACCACAAATTGTAGGTTTTGTCAAGTGATTAAAAATGAGACATTTTGTGTTTGAAAAAGTAAAAATGTGGATATGTCAAAAATATCTTTATGAAGGATTTCATCATGAACAGAGAGGGGTTTATCAATTTCTCCCTATTGTGGCCAATTTCCTTTTAACCCACTTAGTAATGCTTACATATTAATTAAAACTTACTTTTGCAGAGTCAGGTTCAAGGAACCGGTGCAGGCCTTGATTTTGTTCTGGGCCTCCAGGTGAGTCATCCCATTAGTGCTGATCCCATCAATAGACAGAACCACATCTCCAACTACAATGCTGGCCTTGGCCGCCTTCCCTCCATCGGTTAACTGCAAGAAAAGAGAAAGTAGGGTCAACACTTACTGACTTGTAGTACTCTCTTTTATAATGAACATTTCACAAAGTAATGTCTACTGGTCAGATTACTCTACAAGATACAGATCCATAAAATACCAAAAGCACTATTACCCACTTCAGAATGTGTGTTTGTTTTGCTGTTTGTTCTAGTCATTTTCAGGATTTTGGCACAGCAAAGGTTAATCAGCCAAAAGCACCATTTCACTTTTAGTTTGTAGCCCAACACTCTTAGGTGAAATGTAGAAAAAAGTCAATACTTGCCATACAGTAACAGAAATAAGTTGCCAAAGTAAGGTAAAAATGTATTTTTCCATCTCCTTTTTCTCCTAACGTATTTTTTTGCAGACCCCAGGCACTTTTATCCACACATATGTATATTACAGGACATCCGAGTTTAATGACAATTAACTTGACTTGTCAACATGGAAATATACTAGGGAACACATTTATTTTGACATCTGTTTTATTTATACTAAACAATATATTGATATTTTAAAATTGTGTAGTCAAGTGGCATAAAAACACAAGCTAAGTTAGAAGAAATAACTGGGGCAACCTTGACCCCCACAGTTGTGCCTATTTGCTTGGTGCTGGCTAAGGTTGCCCCAATTATTTCTTCTAACTTAGCTTGTGTTAGAAGAAACAGCTTCAGTAACCAACATTATACATAATATGAAAGCCTAATTTGATGTGATGTGTAGGTTAGACTATTTGAAATGATGCTGCAGTTGCACTCCCAGATCACCATTGAAATGAGACATCTGTCTTGTGATTAATCCTAGTAAATCAAATTAATACTGGTACATCATTAACTCAATGTGACAAATACTGTAGCTGATTCTTTAGTATTTCATTTAGTTTTTTTTTTCCATATTTGAATTTATAAAGGAAAAAATGTATTTTTCTTTATGTTTATACTACATGTATGTTTAATACTGTACAGATACTGTATTACTTATTATTTATCCATGGCTGATCCCACAAGTTTTATTTTTTCTCACAAAAATTGTCAGTAATAAAAGCAGCAGCAGTAGCTTTTCCTCACGTTGACATGGTAAGTTTTATTCACATTTGATATCAAACGAATAATAATTGGTTTACATTATGTTGGTCGCCATAATGTTGGCACCTTGACGACAGCATGCTTGTCTCTCGTGTGACCCCAGTATTTACTAGACAAGAAAAGTCTCCTTCTTGTAGCTGTTAACAAAAATTGCTTGCATGGCCAGGCCTTTAGGTAACTATATATATATATATATATATATATATATATATATATATATATATATATATATATATATATATATATCTCAATTCAAATTAACTTTGTAAAGTAGATAAATCTCTGTTACATTTCAGACTGCATTATTCCATGTTAATGCATTGATCAGGGTCATAGTAACTCGTCAATTTTTCAAAAACAAAAAGTTTTAAAAATTTAATGTAAAGTTTATTCTGCCATCTGTGCTGTGCAACTCTTATGCCAGTATTATACATTTGATTAATTCTAATGTTACGGCTTTTAAAGTAAGTTATACCCATCAGTGTGCAGACACCATGTGGATATCGCTGCGTGCAATCTCTCAGAGAAATGCTTTTTGATTTTGTTGGTGCATCTATTTGTTCTAAAACAGGTCTCAAGGTAAACTTTTCATTTAAAACACATCAATTTTTAAAATGGCAATAATTGTCCCTCAAAATAAGGGGGTGTTTTCTAATTAGCCAGAATGTTATGAGTTAATTACTCAATTAAACTTAATTTAAAAAATAAATAAATAAAAAACGAATTTACTTTCTACAATATCGCAGGGATGTTTGACTTGCAGATATTGATCGTGCACCACATTTGCTGAAAACAGGACTATTCAACTTTATAAAATGGCTTGTATAAATTAAGTACTGTAATTGGCTGAACAAGATCACATGACCGTGTGGTAATAATTGTCTTACCGCACGGCTATGACATCATAGTACTTACCTGACCTACTAATATTAATATGCCTTAATAGTAACAATTATTTAAACAGTGTTTCGTGGGTAAAAATGTCAACATACAACTGAAACAGCATTTAAATCACTTAACAGTCTGTTTTTCTTTTCATCTCTGTCACTAAGAATTACAGAAAAATTTGCAAATATACTGGCTATTTATTTAGTCAGAGAAGAGAACAAAGAAAACAGTAGCAGTAACACAATTCAAAAGTCATCTGAGAAATCACCATGCAAGTGTCTCACTCAGCATGTAATTAAACTAAATACCGGCTTATAAAAATGACTAGCGAGTATGCAATGTTTAAACTAGACAAACAGACACATCTCACCCTCCGATTTCAGAAACATATTTAAAAGAACATTAAAATCTCTGCTGACACAACCACTGGGTCGCGTTCGGCATAGAATTCTACTGTGTTCACCACGGACAGGAAGGACTGGAGCACTGCACAAACTGACGTGGAAGTCGTTTAGTCCACATATCATCTAATGCTGGTTTACAATCTAGGGAAATTATGCCGGTTACCGGCCATCGGTGTGAAAACAGCCTCTGAAATTATTTGTCAGCGTCTCTTGAAGACTGCAAAGCCTGAGTAGGATCATTTCCGACCATAAATAAATAAATAAACAAACACACACTCTGAAGCCCCTCCCTCGAGTGCCAGTGCAGTGCAGTGTTTGGCTGTTCCATGAATTCTCCCTCAAAAGTAGGAAATCAGTCTGCTTTCAATTCCCAAATGCCATTTCATCTCGAAAATCTTACTATAAATGGTAATGTTCAATGTAATGTTTATGGCAAATAAAAAAAAAAAGTACAAAATATAAATATGTTACAATCAAACAGTCTTCAGGGACTATTTTTTTGCAGTAGAAGGATACATAATACATTTCTTATTTTTTTCTTTAAAAAGCGATTTTGTGCAATTATTTTCAAGAGGAAAGTGTAGCCATTTTAGAAGCAAAATAACCCACTCCAGGGCGTGTTGTAAGAATGTGGCAAAAGTATAGGTTCTATTCATTTTGTCTCATTGCATCTGGTGTGTAACAGACCTTTTTCCTTTTTATCTGCCACAGACCATTTACAGTATTCACTGCCTGTTACGCCTGAATGGATGTTATTGTTATCTCACAAATGCCATGCGTTCACAATGGTAACTGTTCTTTGTTTATTGTAGAAGGGTAGTGTTCCCCCACCATAAACAGCTATTCAGCAGTCTACCGTGAAAAATGTATTTTCAATTACATACTGATGAAAGACAAAATATCCGGAGATTTTGGATATAGAAAACATTTAACTGCCTGTAATTTCTGTACACATTTTTAGCATTTTCACATAGTATTTACAACAAAAAATGCTATGAAAAACACAATCTGTTTCATAGATGTTTCAGGCATGTAGCGATTGGTTGTGATTAATTACCATTTCCATGGTAATTAATAGTCGCATTTAAATATGTTTTCTAAAGACAGAAAACTCCTTCCTTAGTTATTGGAAACATTTAAAAGTAAACCAGTCATTACAGCTCTTTCAAGTATTTTACCACAAAGTACAGTCCTGAACACAACTTAATTAGAATTTAATTTGCTGAATGTGTTCTCCTAACTCACGTATTCTATTTACTCACACAGTAATATCATAACCGGGGCTTTGCACCTGCGCTTTATATTAGCATATTGTACTTTATACATCAACATAATAAATACCAGACGTTTAACCTTTTTTTTTTTCCTTTCTTGAATGTGGCAACAATTACTGATAATATTTATTATTAAACAGATGGTACTTAGTACATCTGGTTCAGTGTATACTGCTGGTCAGATGAAAATCATTTGCTTGCCTTCCATACCAATTATTTCATCCTGATAAGTGAAAACTTTGTTGATGGTTAATGCAGCACAACAGATAGACATGTCGCTGTGCTGCACAGAATGGAGGCACATTAGAATTTAAAAACACCAAAGTTTGATATTATGTTTTTTTATACATTTGTGGGTGAAGTGCAGCATTAGTAATCCAGTAAATCTCTCACTAGTACATATCCACACAGACTCAATTACAGAATTAGGGAATGGGAATATAAATCATATCCTAGCCCTTACATTTAACATCTGTGTTCTAACACAAGGGGATAATAGGTCAGCCACCGTGGGTTAAGTAGCTCCAGGCTACAACAATGGCTAATGTGAAAAGGGATGAGCCCGTGTGGATTTTTAAGATCTCTCACCATTGATTAATGTACTCAATGTTTATTCTACAAGTAAGACTTGAGAATTCAATATTTAACCACTTAAGGTACACAAAGAACTGAACAGTTGTTGAAATAGTTTTTTCTTAAAATACATTTGGGAGTGACTCAAGGATCACAAGGAAAATGACAATTTGGATGACCAGATTCAACTTGTCAAACTTTTAAACCCTGTTTCGTTCACCTTATTGCAAAAAGAAGAACTCTAGCATAACTGTTCTTGTGGGACACATGCCCCTCGTACCTTAAAAGAGTTAAGGTACGTTTTCTGAGCCCAAATGTTAAGTACTTAAATGAATTTAAAGCCATTGCTATCTGCACAGCAACCCCTAACCCTAATGCAGTTAAAATGACATGCAGTTACTATGTTTAGAAACACCATAAACATACAATACAACTTTATCACCCCTATATCATTTTAGTTTGCATTACTCTTCAACAATATGTAAATATGTTTGGAATTAGTTTGTGGTAAACGGACAAGGAATTACTTTTACAGTTATTGTAACTATTGACCTTCAAGTGCTTGAATTACATCTGTGTGGTACCTCCAGGCCATAGAGTTGTATTTACTTGGTCTAATTTTAAATTAGTGCCATAAAAAAGGCATCATTTATTGTTATTTCCCCATTTCCATGGAAACGAGAATGCAAGCAAGCATTTGGCACTCATTTAAGTGTTCATTCCAGCTATGTTTGGGCATAGCATGTTTTCAGTTTCAGTGACAGAAAATTACTTATTTAAATCACATACATTTCCATGGCACAAAGGAAGTCTCATAAGGGTGTATAAGGGTGGCTATTTCCTGGTAACTGCTTGCTACGTTTTCAACTGATCTGCACACTCACATAACTACAACTGAGAGGGTTCAACCAGTAGCTCAACACTCAACACATTTTATTTTGTTTACAGTGTAAAAAAAGACATCAAACACCAAAGAAAATCACAAGGATTTTAATGGTGTGCATGGAAACTTCATAACTGCCGGGCACAAAACTAGGTGTTGTATTTTCTAGCTCCAGACTTGCCTGCCTTCAATTCAACATTTTTTTATAATAAATACAAAAAGTAGGATATAACATCTGTTGAAGGTGTTTTGCACTCCATGTGTTGTACAGTTGACAACAGCAACAGTAACTATTTTTGGCTCTAAACTTTGACATAATTTGATACTGTAAAAACTCCTTTACTTTAAGGGATGCGAATAAAGCATTTCTGAAATTCATTTCAAAATCATGTTATTACATGTAGGTAAACATTAATTTAACTGGAATTTAAATCACGTTTGATTCAAGTTTAGGTTAAACCTCTTTAGAATTGCTTGCCGATTCATATGCTGTGAAAAGCTATCAGTAAAGGATAGGCCATTTGCAGGTGTTAAAATAGTTTCTACGTATAAACAAGGGGGGAGGTGAAGAACAGCAGCGATTGTAAGCATCATAGTTTAACATTACTTTGGGAGCCTCTAGCGCCTTAATTCACATAATTTAAAATAACTAAAACTCTCACACTTTGTTTTCAAAAACAGCATCTCTGTTAACTGGTAAAAACAGATACAGTACAGTGGCTTTCAAAAGAATTCACCCCCTTGGACTTTTCCACATTTTATTGTGTTACAACATGGAATCAAAATGGATTTAATTAGGTGTTTTCACCACTGATCAACACAAAAACAGTCCATAATGTCAAAATGAAATAAAATCTACAAACTATTCTAAATTAATTACAAATACAAAACAAAATAAATTTGATTGCATAAGTATTCACCCCCTTGAGTCAATATTTGACAGCAATTACAGCCATGAGTCTAGTTGGATAAGTCTCTACCAGCTTTGCACATCTGGACACTGCAATTTTTGCCCATTCTTTTTTGCAAAATTGCTCAAGCTCCGTCAAGTTGGATGGGGGCCTTTGATGAATCTTCAACACTTTCCACATATTCTCAATTGGATTGAGGTCCGGGCTTTGAGTGGGCCACTCCAGGACATTGACCTTTTTGTTTTTAAGCCACTCCAGTGTGGTTTCGGCTGTATGTTTGGGGTCATTGTCCTGCTGGAAGATGAATCTTCTCCCAAGTCCCAGGTCTCTTGCAGGTTTTTCTCCAGGATTTCTCTGTACTCTGTACTACTGTATCCATTTTCCACATTGACACAGAGAAGCAACCCCATAGCATGATGCTGCCACCAGCACGCTTCATGGTAGGGATGGTGTTCTCAGAATGCTGTGCGGTGTTCGGCCTGCGCCAAACATAGCGCTTAGATTTGAGGCCAAAAACCTCTATTTTGGTTTCATCAGACCACATAATCTTCTTCCACTTGGTCACAGAGTCTCCCACATGCCTTTCAACAATTCTTTTTGCCACTTTTCCATAAAGGCCAGTTTTGTGAAGCACCCGGGCTATTGTTGCTGTATGCACAGTGTCTCACAGCTCAGCAGTGGAAGACTGTAACTCCTTTAGAGTTGCCATAGGCCTCCTGACTAGTGTCCTTTTTGCCCGGATACTCAGTTTTTGAGGACGGCCTGTTCTAGACAGATTCACAGTTGTGCCATATTATCTCCTCATTAGTGCTTTTGAAGAACCTTATTCTGGATTTGCTTTGCATGTTCCTTCATCTTCCTGATGTAGTTGTTGTTCGGAAATGTACTAACCAACTGTGGCACCTCCCAGAAACAGGTGTATTTAACCTGAAATCATGGGAAACACCTTAACTGCACACAGGTGGACTCCATTTAACTAATTATGTGAATTCTAAAGATAACTGGTTACACTAGAGCGTATTTAGGTGTATCATAGCAAAGGGGGTGAATACTTATGCAATCAATTATTTTCTGTTTTATATTTGTAATTAATTTAGAACAATCTGTAGATTTTATTTTTCTATTTGACATTATGGACTTTTGTGTTGATCAGTGGCAAAAGACTCCTACTTAAATCCATTTTGATTCCATGTTGTAACACAATAAAATGTGGAAAAGTCCACAGATTGTGTTACAACATGGAATCAAAATGGATTTAAGTAGGAGTTTTTGTGTGTGTGTGTGTGTGTGTGTGTCTATATATATATATATATATATATATATATATATATATATATTATATATATAATATATATATATATATATATTATAGTACACACAAACAAGTTTGTTGTGTTGTTTAACAAGTTAGGGTTAGAAGAAATAGATGTCTACAATTATTTATTTCAGCTTTTTTTTTTTTAAACTTCAAAAATGCTAATTCAAAAGTATATACCTTTTAAAGTTAAAGTTTAATGTAAAAGTTCATACAATTTAATGATATACTGTAGCATGGGCGACAAGGTGCTAGAAATTTCAATATGATAATGCAGAACCTAATTCTAGAAAAGTCTAGAAAATGCTGGATTGTAGTTGAACATTCTTAGAGTATAAAAGGGTTAGGTATAGGAAGATTGCTGTCCTTATCAATAAGTCAATATGGGAAAAAATAAAAAGCTCTGAAGACCTTAGGCAGAAAATGATTTATTATCATGAAGCTGGAGAAGGGTACAAGAAGAATTCCAAGCAATTGAGTATCCCAGTTACAACTACTGTGTCTTATCAAGAAGTACAAGACTCATGGTACTGTCACAACACTCCCTCAGTCTGGAAGAAAGAAGGTTCTTTCACCAAGAACAAGTACAAGAATTGTGAGAAAGGTGAATAATAATCTGAGATTGACTGCCAAAGTTATTCAAATTGAACTGGTTGCAAATTGGACTGGGGTTTCCATTTCAACCATAGGTCGAGTATTGCATGCCAAGGAAAAAGCCACTCTTAGGAAAATGTCACAAGGACAATTGCTTATAATTTGCAAAACAGCATTTGAATGATGGACATAAGTTCTGGATTTTGTACTTGGCTTGATTCATGCCAAAGCTGCCCGATTCCAGCCTTGCTGAAGCACCTCCAGATCATCACCGATCCTCCACCACATTTCACAGTGGGTACGAGACACTGTGGCTTGTAGGCCTCTCCAGGTCTCCATCTAATCACTAGACAACCAGGTGTTGGGCAAAGCTGAAAACTGGACTCATCTGGGGGTGCTTCACCAAGGCTAGAATCAGGCAGATTTGTCTTTGTGAAGGGCGCATGAATCAAGCCAAGTACAAGGTTGTCCTGGAAGAAAACTTGCTTCCTTCTGCTCTGACAATGTTCCCCAACTCTGAGGATTGGTTTTTCCAGCAGGACAATGCTCCATGCCACACAGCCAGGTCAATCAAGGTGTGGATGGAGGACCACCAGATCAAGACCCTGTCACGGCCAGCCCAATCCCCAGACCTGAACCCCATTGAAAACCTCTGGAATGTGATCAAGAGGAAGATGGATGGTCACAAGCCATCAAACAAAGCCGAGCTGCTTGAATTCTTGCGCCAGGAGTGGCGTAAGGTCACCCAACATCAATGTGAAAGACTGCCAAGACGCATGAAAGCTGTGCTTGAAAATCAGGGTTATTCCACCAAATATTGATTTCTGAACTCTTCCTAACTTAAAACATTAGTATTGTGTTGTTTAAAAATGAACATGAGCTTATTTTCTTTGCATTATTCGAGGTCTGACAACACTGCATCTTTTTTGTTATTTTGACCAGTTGTCATTTTCTGCAAATAAATGCTCAGAAATGTTGTCAGTAGTTTATAGAATAAAACAAAAATGTTCATTTTACCCAAACACATACCTATAAATAGTAAAACCAGAGAAACTGATAATTTTGCAGTGGTGTCTTAATTTTTTCCAGAGCTGTATATATGCGTGCTGTTTTCTTATTTATATTTGATTTCTGTAAATATAAAGGACGAGCGAGGCGCCGTCCGCCAGGTTATTTTGTATTGTTTATATTTTAAAAACCTTGTGAGGATGCGTGACTGATCAGCTACTAATTATTGAACTAGCTGACAGTCAGTCACGCATCCTTATTAATCTCGTGCAGACTGTGGCTGAGGGGTAATAAGATAATTAATAGCTAGTTAACCCCTTGGCCAGAATATAAAAGCCTGCAGCTTTCCTTGTTCGGGGAAAGAGGTTCAGAGTGGAGAACGAGTGTGGAGAGGTGGTAATAAAGTAAACACAGAGAAACAACAATTGGTAAACGTGCTGGTTAATAAACTAGCACGATACTTGTTATTGTTTATTTGTCTGTTAGGCCAACATGACTTTTTGCTTCAAAAAGTTTTTGGTTTTGTTTAAATCTTTGTTTTATTATTTAATAAAAGCTGAGTGCCGTAGAGTCTCAGTTTCACCCACCAGTACTGTCTGTGTGTTTTCCTTTCTGGCCTGACGTCACCACTGCAGCCATCACTGTCACAAATGGCCTAGACAAAGTCCCAATCTAAATCCGATTGAGAATCTTTGGTATGAACTGAAGAAGGCTGTGCACAAAATAAGTCTTCAGAATTTGAATGAACTGGAACAATTCTGTACTGAAGAATGGTCAAAAATCAGTAAAGAATCAAGCCAAAAGCTCACTGACAAATATTCTAATCAGTTATTGCGAAGGTGCCTCAACTAGCTATTAATTAAATTTTCCTTGTCTGGGTATGCATACTTTTGAATTAGCATTTTTTGAGGGTTTTGCCAAAAAAATGCTTAAATAAATACATTGTAGACATTTATTTCTTGTAACCTTTTTTTTCCTAATCCACAAAAGAAAAACTTTTGCTACAAATGATTTTTCCTATAATCCTTTGTTTTTGAAAAATTTCTAGAAATTATAAATTTCCATTGCAGTATGTAAACTTTTGACTACAACTGTATATAAAAATTACACATAATATAAAAATATATTGATGATTCTCTGTACAGTAATCGATCACGCATCTGCCCGTCACATCTGGTGATCAACCTCTTCAGCAACGTTAGTTTATTATTGATCAGAGAAGATATTTTAGATCCTACCAAAGTTTTCGTACACTGTGTTGCATGTGATCCATGATTCATTGTAGGTAGCGTCACGTGAGGTGTTCAGTGTGTTGATATGTAAATAAATCCTGTTTGTGAGGCGTATCAACTTCAACCGTCATCTCGATCTCCTGCCCATCACTCAGCAGCGAATGCAAGCCTCCACACTGCAGACGGCTATTAAGTCACAAGCATTAACACCCTGTATCTTTCTAAACAAAGGATGTGGGGGAGCGCCTAAATAAAAGCTGAAGCTCAAAACAATAATGTGTGACTATAGTAACTGTTACAGCTGTGTATAATGGTTAAAACAGGATTCATTCATCTGAATTTTTACATATCCGCCCTTACTCTGGTCCCACTGCAGTCAGATATGCGACGGATTACTGTAATTCAATTAGATTTATATCCACATTTAAAATATAAGGTGAGAGCATAGATTCAGTCTTAGCGTCAACTAAATTTAATTAAGTTTTTCAGTACAGATTTTTGATCATCCCTTGGAGAATAAATAGTAATGCAAATTACTGATTTTAGGATATTAAACTAAAATTAGAGGGTAAATGAGTGTAATTTTCAATTACAAATCGTTCACTAGTCTCTGTGGAAGGGTTACAGATTGTACAATTTACTTTTCATTAGAACTGACAACTGTACATTGCTCCCTTGGAATATAAAAGAGTGAATTCATGACATTCTGTCTTCCATTTATATAGTAACATGCTCCCAGTACATGCAATACTTAAAATAAAATAAATACAGGTGCTTTAGTCCTGAAGGGTCCACATATGTTATGCATTATTCCCATTCCAGTAAACTTTTACTTTTTAATCTTTTTTTTTTTATTGTTTAGGTTGCGTAATAGGGCACATGTATTCAAGCTACATCTGATCTATTTAAACTGACATGATCTATTTAAGTTGCACTGTGCTTGTGTATTCCATCTGAAACAAAAACACATTGGAAATGTGAAAAAAAATGGCAAGTTATCAAAAGTAGCCAGCCATTACAAGTGGAGATATAAAAAAACACAAGCTAAGTTAGAAGAAACAATTGGGGCAACCTTGGTCAGCACCAAACAAACAGGCACAACTGTAAAAGCGGTGGGGTTCAAGGTCACCTCAATTGTTTCTACTAACTTAGTTTTTCATGCAAGCTCGATCCGCTTTTATTGTGCCTGAAAAACACAAGCCAAGTTAGTAGAAACAGTTGGGGCAACCTTAGCCCCGATCAGTTTTACAGTTGTGCCTATTTGCTCATAATAATCAAATTATTTATCGATTAGGACCCCATGATAACAAATCGATAACATTTTAATGAAATCGAATATTCCATGAAATTAAAAACGTGTCTTGTACATTAACTTACTGTCAAGAATGTAATCTGTTATTTCTTCTAAAAGTTACTGAGAATGTGTCTGTGAACAAATAAATGATGATGCAGAGATCAACAGTAACCTGCTTTGTTAATGTACATATTATTATTTTTTAAATCCGTCCCAACAGTAGCCGTCCGTCTTGAACGAAACTAATAATATTTAACATTACTACACTGTCACGTGCCACTTTCAGAAAAAGTTATTTTTTTACCTTTTCATTTTGAAGCAATGCACTGTCTGCAACCTTTTTCATTTTTGATTGCTGTCTGAGTCTAAATGCTGCTGGATCGTTGCTCTATATGTGATCCAATGAAACATTGCAGGTTTGCCACCACTAGAAGCAAAATTATTGTACATGGTCCGCTGCAGTAATTATTATACTTTTTTTTTTTTTTTTTTTCATTTTGAACACTCGCAAAATGTTCACTCGCTTAATGATACTAAACTCACCCTGGATGCCCATATCTACCAAACCTACTAGGATACTAAACTCACCCTGGATGCCCATATCTACCAATCCGTGAAGAGAGCCCAGAGTGGCTATTGGCTGCTGTTAAGTGCCAATCAGTAAATCATGTCCAGTTTTCTTTTTGAAATTGAAACAAGCTCATAATCGCATCAGGAACCTGGACCGATACACATTTCTTAACTGGATTTAAGTGCAGGGTTAATGTACACAAAATACAGTTTTCATGAGAAGTCTTTGTTATAAAGTTTCAGTTTGGGTGTCTTAAAAGGGAAACACTCTTTTTGTAAACAACATTTTGTAATGATTATATTCCCAACTTGAAAGGGATCCTGTATATTCTATTGCAGAGCACAAAAAGTAAAAGTGGCTAGATTAGTAAACTTGATTAAATACATCACAGGTGTACGTACAGTGCCTATAGAAAGTCTACACCCCCTTGAACTTTTTTCACATTGTGTTGTATCAGTGCCTCAGAGTTTCATGATTTTAAATGAGGATTTTTTCCCCCACTTATCTACACACCATATTCCACACTGTTAAGGGAAAAATAGTTTTTATTGAGAAAAAAAAAATATATATATATATTAAAATATAAAACTGAAAGATTATGAGTGGATAAGTCTCCACCCCGCTGAGTTAATACTTGTTGGAAGCATCTTTGGCAGCAATTACAGCTGTGAGTCTGTTGGGATTGGTCTCTACCAACTTTGAACACCTAGATTTGGCAATATTGGACCATTTACAAAACTGTTCAAGCTCTGTCAAGTTCCTTGGGATGTGCTGATGGACAGCAATCTTCAAGTCACGCCACAAACTTGATTGGATTTAGGTCACTAAAGGACATTTTACCTTTTTATTCCTTAGCCACTCCAGTGTAACTTTGGCTGTGTGCCTTGAGTCATTGTCATGCTGAAAGGTGAACTTCAGTGCCAATTTCAGCTTTCTTGCAAAGGGCAGCAGGTTTTCCTCAAGAACTTCTCTGTACTTTGCTCCATTCATTGTCCCTTCTGTCATGACAAGTGTGCCAGTCCCTGCCAATGAGAAACATCCCCATAACATGCTGCTGCCACCACCATGCTTCACAGTAGGGATGGTGTTCTTTTGGTAATGTGCTGTGTTTGGTTTGCACCAAACATATCGCTTTGCATTTAGGCCAAAAAGTTCCATTTTAGTTTTGTCAGGCCATATGACTAAAGAATCTCCCGAGTGTTTTTTTGGATACTTCAAACGGGACTCAAGGTGGGCTTTCTTGAGTAATGGCTTCCTTCTTGCCACCCTATCATAAAGGCCAGATTTGTGGTGTTGGAATATTGTTGTCACATGCATACTTTGACCAGTCTTGGCCATAAAAGCCTATAGCTCTTGCAAAGTTGCAATTGGCCTCTTGGTAGCCTCTCTGATCAGACTCCTTCTTGCTCGATCCTCCAGCTTGGAGGGACGGCCTGATCTAGGCAGGGTCTTGGTGGTGCCATACACCTTCCACTTCTTAATAATCGTCTTGACCATGCTACAAAGGATAGTCAAGGATTCTGATATTTTTTTATACCCATCCTCTGATCTATGCCTTTCAACAACTTTGTCCCTGAGTTCTTTTGAAAGTGCCTTGGTGCTCATGGTTGAGTCTTTGCTTTGAAATGCACTACCCAGCAGAGGGAACCAACAGGAACTGTTGAATTTATCCTGAAATCATGTGAATCACTACAATTTAACACAGGTGGAGGCCACTTAACTTGGTGTGTGATTTTGAAGGCGATTGGTTACACCTGAGCAAATTTAGGATTGCTATTACAAGAGGGGTGGACACTTATCCAACCAAGCTATTTCAGTTTTTATTTTTAATTTAATTTCTACAACTGTTTAGAATATTTTTTTCACTTGGAAGTTGTGGGGTAGGATGTGTAGATAAATGAAAACCAAAAAAGTATTTTAATACATTTTAATTCCAGGCTATAAGGCAACAAAAGGTGAATATTTTGAAAGGGGGTGTAGACTTTCTATAGGCACTGTATGTTCAACACTGACACAGGTTTATATATATATATATAATACACAATTAGTTTTTCTTCACCTATTCACACAAGGTGTTTAGCATTTCAATACATCAGAGTGTTTAAATTATGATCACTATATAGTTTAATTTGCGTCTAGAAAATAAACATCAAGACGTGCTTATTATCGTTTTCACTGGAAAACAAAGCAAACAAACCAATTCCATAATCCAGTAGAGGGAGAGCAGAGGAACACAACGAGGGGTCTCTTGTATTCCTAACTTGAACAGTGGCTGAGATATCAGTAATTCAAATGTAAGGGAGATACCTCACACTGCTGCCCCGGGAAGTGTGGTCTGTTTCAGGCAAACCTCTCCTGAGGAGTTGGCGGTGGCTGTCCTCAATTTCCTCATCAGATTATTTATTTTTTCACGAGAACGAAAGAACCTCATGAAAGAAGATCCCCCCCATGACAAAATAAATCAAATTCTAAATCCTTTTTCAGGTCCAATTCTTTCGCACCCATGAAAATTTTTTTTAAAAAATTGAATTTAACATATCTATATCTATCTATCGAAAATATATATCGATAATATATATATATATATTTTTTTTTTTTTTTTTTTTTTTTTTTTTTAAAGACACACGTCTGGATACTGTGTGTCTGTCTGCAGCCCAGCTGCTGACCAGTAACATTTGCGGAAAAAAAACAAAAACATTTCAGCAACCCAGTTTTTCTCAACCTCTATATGTTCGCAATTTTAACTGCCAATTCTATTCTCTCTGTGCCCTAAAGACAAGCAAGACAATTGACAGTCCTATCAATATTCACTTTAATAAATATGGACATAATAATAAGAGACCTACAACTGTTTAAATACACTGTATAATGTAAAGCCATTTGGACTGTTCCCCAGTGTTTACTTACTGACTCATTTATTAACAGTAAAATAATATATTGTCAGCAAAAAAACAGGTTGATAAGTTAAGGGGACTGTATTAAGACTCTCCACTGAGATCATTAAAATAGGCCACACAATCTAATTTAAGTGACCACTATAGTTGGGTACTTATTTCAGATAGAGATCTTTTAATGAACCACGTCTGTCCTGTTAATAGCCCTCCAGAGTAAATTAAAAGTTAGATTCCCCAGGCTTTCCCCTGATCAAGTCCCTAAAATGGTTCTATGGGAATTAAAGCTAAGGTCACCCGCCTTATAAACTGCAGACCTCCCAGACTTAGAACTTGGCAACGAAAACAAACTTCCTCCCTCTAAAGAAACCAATGTGAAGCAGCTCCAGATGGTAAAATAAAAGCAACATGTAAAAATAAACTATGACAATCAACTTCTCTAAAACCTACGCCCCAGAATTTCAGCTATGAGCTTTACCGATTCTACCATTCTGGTCTATTCTGTGGCGAAGTGGGGTGCTGATTTTATGTATGTTTGTTGACAGTAAGACAATGTAATTAGATAAATAAATGTGTTTATGTTAAAAAAGCACAAGTCTAGAAGTACACCCGTTTTGCACAGTTGTTATACCATGAGCAAGAAAATACAATGATTCTCTCCTAACGTATCCATCGAGAAAGCCAGGTGCCTGCTGCCATCAGCAAGATATGTCGGGCACACAAAATACAAAGCTTTTTTTTTAATTCACATCATGTCCCTTTAGGGGTTCTGCAAATCTGTGCACCTCTCATTTCATACGTATATTGGAATCCTTTAGAAGCAAATTTGGCAAATGCATTTCTTTTTCAAATGTATGAACATTTGAAAATAGACAAGTTTTCAAACTCTACCAATTTACACAGCCAGTAAAACATCCAATATTTACAGAAGCTGCTTGCTGCATACTTTTCTACCATTTTTACCTAGTAGTCAAGAAAATAGATGTTGACAAGCATCTATTAAATCTGAAACAGAACAGAGTATAATTATTTTGTTGGTTATTTATTTAAGTTTAGCAAAAGTCAAATTTTGTCTGCCTTTCTCCTGCCTTAACAACTTTGTTTAGAAAATATTCTATGCAAAACATGTTAAAGTGATGTAGTCTTGAAATTTAAATGCTATATTAATGTTGTATACCATGGCAGTGTGTAACAGTTACGTTTATTAGAATAAACTACAAAGGGCTACTGTTTTCTTTTCTCTGCTGGCTAGTGAAGATAATGCATTAACAGCTGAATTGTGGTAAATCATTAAGATGTGAAAAGTGTTCTTAGCCAGAATACACTAATAATATTCTACTGCTGCTGGGGGCTTAAGGGGACCCAAAGCCCTCTGCCTTTTTTTCTGCCTCTCCATTTTTTTTTTTGGCCACCAGTCACCACTGCTAAGCAGCTGTATCCATTTCCCAAGGAGAGTCTCTTTCTATTTTTAAGATTCAGCCAGTTTGTCTAGTTCTCCATATCAACAAGGGCCTAATGTAATGAAAAGCATCAGTTCCATAAAATCAACCTCAAAGTAATAGGATTAAAAGTGCATTAAAGGGTACGTAAGGACCTTTTTATTTGTGTTACATGTTCCCATCTGTTGCTACAACTATTTACATAAAAAGTGTGTGTACTTTTTTATTTTACTTATATTTTTACATTTTGACCACTTTAAATACTTTTAAATTGCATTCCCTACCTCAAGGTGGTTTCCCATGTACCTGCATGGACCTCTCAGAACTACATTTCCCACCATCCTTCTGCTTAGTGGTAAATCCATTTCAGTTACATATGTGGACAAGAGGGTGATGGGAAATGTAGTTCTGAGAGATCCATGCGAGTACATGTGAAGCCATCTTGGAACAGGGATTGCAATTTAAAAGTTTAACCCTTTGTGATCCTATGTCGGATCAGGTCCAACATCAGAATTTTTCCTTTTCTGTCCGACATCATCAAAAAGGCGCCACACACAAGTCCCTAGTCAGTTCTTCTCCAGTAAAAGCAGAGAAAAGCTTTCAATGGCCTAGAGAGGCCAATAAAAGCTGGAAAAAAAAAACCTGAGGCGGATTTGAGCAAGACGCATAGTCCCTTCACCACAGACATAATATGGACATAAACAAACAAACAAACAAACAAACAAACAAGATAGCTGCTTCGTGGACAGTTGCCAAGCTTTTTGAGATGTTATAGTAATAAAATAATGACTTGGATCGCATTATTGAGGAGTTTGGTGATAAAATGACTGATCAGGAGATGATTTATCAGTATGCACTACTATGAAGAGATATGTGATAAATACAGCGAACAAGAGGTGGGGCGGGGCTGGAGATGCAGTACTAAGTGTCCTGTTGATATGCAGTGCCTTTTAAACCTGTTTTACTGTGAATAAAATTACTTTTAAAGCAGCTTGTGTAAAATAAACAGCTTGTGTGAAAATAAATTAGACCTGGTGTGCCTGACAGGCAGTGAATAAATGGACCGCAAAGAGTTTAAAAAAAATGTTCAAAATGTAAAAAAAAAAAACAAAACATTACTTAAACAGTTGTAGCAACACATGAGAACATGTAACTTAATAAAATAAAAAAAGGTCCTTATGGACCCTTTAACTATAAGTAACAATTATCCACCAATGAGTCCTTTATGTTTTATCATAAACACAAAATATAGCTAAACATGTCTAAATTCAATTTAAATAATTGTCTTATATTTTATTCTAATAAGGACGTTGTTAATTTAGTACTAAGGGAGATTTTTTCTTTACTACTGCATAACTTTATAAGAGATAAGAAGGTAAACATTAAGGACAGGATATTTATGATGCCTTCTATTACTTTTTACAAGTAACATCAATCATTCAAATATTTGCAGCATGCACATACTTGAGTGGTGAAAAGGACATCTGTTTTTGTAGCCCTCACACACTAAATTTAGAAGAGAGTAAGTGTGCTGCTGTGATGTCATGGTTAGTTCTTGTCACCTATGCACTCAACAGTGTACAGACATGCCTGTTGTCAGCAACTTGCGAAAAGGACCTCCATCTATATCACTTGCAGTACCAGAGTCCTAAAACTTACATAACCAGTTGCCACTTTGTTTCTGACCCAGGCAAGTTAGTGTATGTGTTTTGTCATCCAAATACCTTTGCTTACAAAGCTTTAAACGATAACCAAGAGTACTTATGTAACTTATTTAAATAACCTTCAAAACTGAAGTTAAATGTTTTGGTCCCGACATAACCATTCACCTAAATGTCTCAAGAATAGTTGTACACATGTGCATAATGTGCACCGAAGGATTTGGTCGAGACCCGAAGACTTTCTTCGAGTTTTTTTGGGAGCCAATAAGAACATTATCATGTCAGCATCAGCTGCTGCCAGAAACCCCCTTCTTAGCTATTTTTTGCACAGCTAATCAAATCTCTTATCAGAGTCAAAGTGAAATAGAATGCCTAGCATATAACTTTTGCCTTTTGTTAATTACAAATGTACAATTATTTGGTTCTAGAAGGTTTGGAGTCTGTGCCCCTGAGACTCGCCTCTCAATAGTTTTGATTAGAGTAGGGAACTCTAGCCCAGGAATACAGAAGTCAGTTAAATTCACAGCTAGCAAGAGACAGTAAACATGATAACATACAATACAAAACACAGCTATACATAGTAACTACTCTTTTGAAATCAAATTTAACACCACAGTAAGAAGTAGATTACTGTAGATGAATATTTATATTGCCCAACATATTAATATTTTAAGGCTGTGCAGTATCAGTATACAGTAGCAAGGACTACCCCATTTAAAAACTTAAATATATTATATAAATATATTATGAATTGTACCCGAAACAGTTGCTTTATTAAATTTAAGAATAAGGGTCTTAAGGGTGGAAGAGATATATATTTGTAAGTGTTACGGAATAGACATCAGCAGCTTTTTCACAGTCATTCATGTGCACATTTAATTACAAGGATTACCCACATCAGCAGCAGAAGAACTGGTACTGAGTAAGAGTTTACGACAGTTGGACATGACATTTTCATATCTCATTTATCTTTGCCTGTCAGCGATACACAAAAACATTTGTTTGCTCATACTTGAAAAGACCTGAAGGCCACACATATGAATATTTTAGAGGAAACTTGAATACTAGGTGAAAAGTATTTTTAGAGAGTTATTTCCTTATAATGAAAAGAAACCTGAAATATTTATCCAGTAGCAGTCAATTAGGAAAAGGTCATTAATACTGGGGCCACCACATTCATGCTCAAAGAACTACCTTGAAAAAAGAGCATCGTCCAGTAAAAAAGATGTATAGGTTCTGTCTTGGAATGTACAATGAATCTGGTAGGTTATTGCTTGCAGCTGGAGGTTGTTTAGAATAACATACTGCCTTGTCGTTCATTGCATGCATCTCAACTTCTCCTCATGAAGTTAATGTAAACCTGCCTTGTTCATGAAATACAGTACTGATGTGAAAATGTACCAAAAGCAAAATCCAAAACCTACTGCTTGAATAATTACAAAATAACTTGAAGTTCCAAAGGGAATAAAATAGCAAAAGGTTAGCTAGTCAAATGATGCCTTCAAGGTAAATTCTTATTGTTTCTTTAATTATTCCACTTAAAAACAGTGAAATTCATGCATCTCTAGATATGTAAAAAGTGTGACAAATAAAGCCAGACAAACAGTCCCACAATCAACTGTAATTTTACAATAGTACTGTATTGTAAAAAAAAAAAAAAACCTCTTTGATGTCTATTTACTTCATTTCTCTATAGCTTTTGCTTAACTTCATTGGAAGTCAGATGTTGTTTCCACTCAAGTTGGGTTTTCTTAGATTTATACAGGTACTTTACGCACCGACTTGTCCACTGAAACTGGTTTGACAACAACAAATACTTGTACAACTACCACAAGGTAGGAGGCTATAAATATCAGCTACAGGCCATTAACCCAGTCAGTAGACCTCTTATGTTAAGTAAACCTTATGTTATTACTTTATGAAAATGTGTCAGAGGCCACTGTTTACTGTGAAGAAACAGCAATGGCAAGGAATGAAAAAAAGGAAAAAAACAAATAAAATGCATCAACTTTATGTACGATTTATTTCAGGAATAAATAAAATAACATTTAACTTGAACTGCTATTTGGCATCCTTTTCTTGTAGTTAATTCATTGGGGTAAATTAAGTCCTACACAACGTAATCATTACTCCTGTGATATTTTTCTATTTTATCGTGTTGCATATTGTAAGGTCTTGCTGTAATATAAAGATATAAACATAGGTACACAGCCACACCCCCTGCCCTTGCTGCTGTGCTGTCTCTTCCTGTGTACAGAGCAATATAATGCTTTTTATTACTTTTGGAAAATACAAACAAATATTCAAATGAATATTTAAATTATGAGAGAATATCCGAACAGGAAAATCCTGTGTTCGTCCCAGGACAAATTTATTGTGCAGTTACACAGCGCATCCTCCAGTTTCACCTGACGAAAATGCAGCAACAGCAAAGCGAACAACAGCAGCTACTGTAATGTAAAACAGTTCATCATTAAACAGTTTTAGATACTGTGATGTATTTTTTTTTAATTTATTTTTTTTAAATGTGATCTTTAGCTGCTTTGGTGCATTTTCATTTGCAAGCGAACTGTGACATTAAGGCCTTATCGAGCACCTTATTCTGCAATTTTGAATACTGACTTTGGTTAATGTTTTAATTCTGGAAACTGTTTTTTTTTTAATCTTTTGCTAAATTGCATTGCCTTTTATGTTTTACACAGTTCTGTGCATGGGGAACATTTTTATTTCATTTTGCTGTTGGGTCATTAATGGGGAAGTTTACATACTGCTACAATACGTACCAGATTTAAAAGTATGTACTGTATTACAGACCAGTCAAGTGATATTTTCAGAATCATATCGTTCTGAATTAAAATATAGTACTGTACCAGCAAAACCAACTACAATACATCTAAATGAAAGCCTACTTATTTTAAAACCCAGTCCTTTCAGCTAAGCATTTTTGACATTGTCTCTTTTCCCTGTTCCCTGAAAAACAGACGAGGGTTGGAACGAGCCAAAATGTAATAATCAGACATACGTCACACTCTTAACCGTCACCGCAGTCAAAACTGAATAGGGTCAGATTTGTGAGTGCTGACTGTATTATGTTTCACAACTGGATACGACTGTCTAATCTAGCCCTCTAAACTGAGTGGTGAGAACACAATGCATATGTTTTCATAATGTATTGGGATGTTCTACAAGAGATTAGAAAATGGATGTCAGATTTTCTTTAACCTGACTGGTCAACAAAGGGCTTTAATCTCTGATAAAGGACCTTAAAATGTTATCTTTCAAACTAATGTTTAAACACGATTTCAAATCAATCTGCCAGAAATACATAAATCCAGTACTAGTAAATTTTACCTTTTTTCTGCTTGCTGAAAGAAAATCTCCATTCTTTCACGCCCTCTGAATGTTGTCTGTCAGTGTAGACTAATTCTGCTTCCTCACTGCCCTATCTATTTAAATTTAGTACAGCAAATAAAGAATAGTGTTTGCTGTCAGCAGCAATACAATAAATCACAGAAGCAACTAGTCTCCAGTTTGAATGACAAGTTGAAGAAATCGGATTACTTTCAGCAACTTTTTTTTTTCTTCCCCAGCATATTACAGTGATAACACAGGCACAGCGCTCTGTTCTCTTACAAAGCCAGCCAGGCTTTGCACACATTTTAAAAACACATACTGTGAACAAGTTACTGAACAAACAGCACAATCAGGATTAACACAGACAACTAGACATTTCTAATTTCTAAAACATTTTTTTTTTTTTTTATTATTTTGCTTATTAATGTTAGGTCCTAACAGTACCATACATACTGAAAGTTACAAATGTATGAACACGGACTCAAATCCAAATACAAAAATAAAAAAGTTAGCTGTAGTTTTACTCTTTACATGTTTTACAAACAGTTCACAAACCGTGTTCGCTTTTCTGTATGAGGTATCTGAACTGAAGACCAGCTGCATATAAGTAGATGCTTTTTTAATTAATTATTTGGCAATTGGAAATATTCACCACTACTGGGTGAAGCCCAAGTGAAGGCTACCAGACTAATGAGGAAAACATTTGTATTCATTAGCAACAAAAACTAGTGCTTCATAAAATCATGAATAAAAAAAAAAAAAAAAAAAAAAAAAAAAACAGAAAAACCGTAAATCTTTAAGTATCCATTTTCCAAAGAGTTTTACCATGATGGTAAATAACATTGCCTTCAGCTCGAGACATTAAAGTTACACACAGGTTGGCCATTAGTCTAGCATTAATCTGAAGTGGGTTTCTCGAGGGATGATAACCAGCCTAACCATGTGCATACTAATTTCAATGACTGAAAGGTTAAGTTGATTTCCATGCTTGTTTGACAATACATATGGAACTAAATAAACATAACATTTGATCTCTGACCTTCAGAGTGGTAGAATAAGGATATGTTTAAATAAAAACAAGAAAACACTTCACAGTGTGAAACTAAATTAAAATAACTTTAGAAGTGTTTCTCTAATCTCATGTTAGGAAAAGAAAAAGAAAACATGCAATTGTTTTACGGCTCAAAGCAGGTTCAAAGAAATGCTTAAAAAGACTGTCACCAGATGTAAAATGTAAACAGTTTCTTAGGCATCCACTGTTTATTCTGGATTAAGGTCATAGCAAAAAAAGTATAATTGCCTAATGAAAACAACACTAATTTTGAAACTGTAGAACTTTTCCTGTATTCAAGTATTATGTGGGTTTGTACCACATTTTTCTGAAATTCCAGTAACAGTATATATACAAAAAAACAGGAAGTAGTAACCTTGCATGGCACAGTGATTTGGATAACAAACACAGCAAAGTTACAAATGCGACATTCGACTGATTGCTTAATGAAATAATGTGAATGTACACCAGTAATTATATTTTTAATGACAGAAAATCCTCTTGAGATATTCTGATAAAGATCTACGAAATTCTCAGTCGCAGCAGCAAATAACCAGACTAGATCCTGTACTATTAATTATCTGAAATATGCCAGCTGTCTCTGTAGAAGAGATCATCTCTAAAGGGCTGACTAAACACAGGTTAAACAAATACACACAGCTTATACAGTGTTTCCTGATGTTATCCTATAACTACATTACGGTTTGGTTTATTTATGTATCTAGTCACATGAGATGAGATATTTAATGTCAATATAAAAAAAAAAAAAAACACAATACATTTTTCAAAAGCCGTTTGTTGAGGCTGTAAGGATAGAGCAGAGGAAGCAGAAAAAAGCTTGTTAATGGGACAGAGGCAGACAGAGAGCCCAGACTTAGGATAGGTGAGCTGATGACCCAGACTTAGAGGCCGGCTTGGAGGGGCCCGGACTTGAAGAGGATAGGAAGAGATCCCTGACCAATGAGCCACCTTTTACGTAAGACCGGGCTTGGTCGAAGGCTGAAGTCTCAAGGACCTGAAAACACATAAAAAGGGCTCTGATTCGATAGAGGCGCCTCTC
Organism: Polyodon spathula; assembly: GCF_017654505.1. Classification (NCBI taxonomy): domain Eukaryota; kingdom Metazoa; phylum Chordata; class Actinopteri; order Acipenseriformes; family Polyodontidae; genus Polyodon; species Polyodon spathula. The sequence goes on along the minus strand of NC_054535.1, from coordinate 59,500,667 downwards.
GGGTCGAAGGAAAGACTGATGACTCAGGACCTGAAAGGAGAGATAGAAATGGCTCCCCTGACTGATCTGGTGCTGCCCTTGGATGAGGTGAGGAAAAAAACCCTTTGCTCTTAGGGTAGGAAGCCCAGTGCCCCATATTTTTGATTATGTGGGCATTGGTGTTGGCCTTGGCTGCAGAAGTGGCTGCTCCGATTCTAAATGAATGAGGGTACAAGAAAATTTCAAAAGGTGCTGCCTATCCCTGTCAGCATAGTGAAGTCCATTATTAACTGAGTTTGGAATGTCACTCTGAAGCCAACAATGACCTTGAGAGATCTGCACATTTCTGTGTCTGAGATGGGAGTCAGTGTTCACACTACAACAACAAGCCGGTCCCTACACAAAGCTGGCCTGTATAGACAGGTGGCAAGAAAGAAGCCATTACACAAAAAGCCTCATCTTAAAGCACGCAGATGATACTGCAGACATGTGGAAAATGTTTTTTTTGGTTTTTTTGTGGTCAGACGAGACAAAAATTGAACTTTTCGGTCTAAATTCCAAGTGTTACATCCAGAGCAAGCCCAACACTGCACATTACCCAGTCAACACCATAACCCAGTCAACTGTCAAGCATGGGGGTGGAAGCATCATGTTATGGGGATGCTTCTCTTCAGCAGGGACTAAGAAGCTTGTCAGGACAGAGGGGAGAATGGATGGTGCAAACTGCAGGCGAATCCTTGAGGAAACCCTGTTTGAGTCAGCCAAGACTCTGAAACTGGGTATGAAATACACATTTCAGCAGGACAACGACCCAAAGCACAAAGCCAAAGCCACACTGGAGTGGTCGAACAAGAGATTTAATGTTCTCAATTGACAATGTCAACCCAAGGGACTTTTTCAATGCAAAAAAGAAACAAGGACCAGTGGTCACAAATGGAGATTAGATAAAGGGGCATTCAGAACAGAAAATAGGAGGCACTTTTTTACACAGAGAATCGTGAGGGTCTGGAATCAACTCCCCAGTAATGTTGTTGAAGCTGACCACCCTGGGATCCTTCAAGAAGCTGCTTGATGAGATTCTGGGATCAATAAGCTATAAACAACCAAATGAGCAAGATGGGCCGAATGGCCTCCTCTCTTTTGTAAACTTTCTTATGTTCTTATGTATATACGTAAGTTAACGTACAAGACGAGCCTGCAGTATTTAGATGTCACAATTCGGTGAGTCGAACTCACTCTCACGTTGTGAAAGCGCAGCAACAGGACAGGCTTGCAGGCACAGGCTTGCAGTGCCCAGTGAAGCTGCCTGGCGACCATGGCAACTTAGCACTCCCTGTAGGCACCCAATGAGGGTGTCACCATGGTAACCATGGTCTGTCAGGCGCCGGTGGAAGAGTTGCAGTGCAACAGTCGATGAAGTATGCTGAGACCCATCAAAATCACAAGCTGTCACTTGTTGAAATAGAGTTTGTAATGGGCTTGAGAAGTCTTTAAAACGTTGAACGTACCTGATGGAGGTCCAGGACAGGATCTTCTGATGGAACGGTAAATTGTGCTGGCTCTGTTGGAGCGGGAGCCGAGTGGGGAGCAGGGGAGGGGTGCTTGATTGCAGGTGAGGAGTAAAGACAGATTCAGCAGACAAAGCTTTGTGGTAATTTTAAAAACAGCTAAGGCAAGGCAATCATGATGACGGAAATGTCTGTCTTGTCAGCGGAGCTTTGAAAGTTTTAGCAGAGGGCTGGTCTTTCTAATAGAGACGCGGACAAAGTTGAGTAATGGAGCTGTGCTTTGAACGGCACTGTTGATGGGCTGGAGTCTGGATGGTTGCAGGAAAGACTAATGTTGGAGTTCCTGCAGCCAATTAGAGAAGCTGAATGATGAGAAGACTCACCGGAGTAGGTGTAAAAATTACTGATAATATCTTGGCAGTGCTGTGCAGAGAGGTGACCTGCAGTGAAAGGAGCGAGGCAACAAAGTTTAGATATTAACAAAGACATTAAGCTGAAGCACAAATGCAGGTTTATTATTACCTTACTAAAATGCTGACCTGAGATTATTGTCCTCAGACAAATAATGTATACTTTATTGTATCAGCACATCATATAATTCTGTGAAAAAAGCTGCATCTCTTAGGTTGTCAGTCCTTCACGATTAAATCTGTGGCAGGAAATGGCATTGTCAGGCCAGATGGCGGAAGCACACACAGGTCAGGTAACTGCAATTCATAAGAACATAAGAACATAAGAAAGTTTACAAACGAGAGGAGGCCATTCGGCCCATCTTGCTCGTTTGGTTGTTAGTAGCTTATTGATCCCAAAATCTCATCAAGCAGCTTCTTGAAGGATCCCAGGGTGTCAGCTTCAACAACATTACTGGGGAGTTGATTCCAGACCCTCACAATTCTCTGTGTAAAAAAGTGTCTCCTATTTTCTGTTCTGAATGCCCCTTTTTCTAAACTCCATTTGTGACCCCTGGTCCTTGTTTCTTTTTTCAGGCTGAAAAAGTCCCTTGGGTCGACACTGTCAATACCTTTTAGAATTTTGAATGCTTGAATTAGGTCGCCACGTAGTCTTCTTTGTTCAAGACTGAACAGATTCAATTCTTTTAGCCTGTCTGCATATGACATGCCTTTTAAGCCCGGAATAATTCTGGTCGCTCTTCTTTGCACTCTTTCTAGAGCAGCAATATCTTTTTTATAGCGAGGTGACCAGAACTGCACACAATATTCAAGATGAGGTCTTACAAGTGCATTGTACAGTTTTAACATTACTTCCCTTGATTTAAATTCAACACTTTTCACAATGTATCCGAGCATCTTGTTAGCCTTTTTTATAGCTTCCCCACATTGTCTAGATGAAGACATTTCTGAGTCAACAAAAACTCCTAGGTCTTTTTCATAGATTCCTTCTCCAATTTCAATATCTCCCATATGATATTTATAATGTACATTTTTATTTCCTGCGTGCAGTACCTTACACTTTTCTCTATTAAATGTCATTTGCCATGTGTCTGCCCAGTTCTGAATCTTGTCTAGATCATTTTGAATGACCTTTGCTGCTGCAACAGTGTTTGCCACTCCTCCTACTTTTGTGTCGTCTGCAAATTTAACAAGTTTGCTTACTATACCAGAATCTAAATCATTAATGTAGATTAGGAATAGCAGAGGACCTAATACTGATCCCTGTGGTACACCGCTGGTTACCACACTCCATTCTGAGGTTTTTCCTCTAATCAGTACTTTCTGTTTTCTACATGTTAACCACTCCCTAATCCATGTACATGTGTTTCCTTGAATCCCAACTGCGTTCAGTTTGAGAATTAATCTTTTGTGCGGGACTTTGTCAAAAGCTTTCTGGAAATCTAAATAAACCATGTCATATGCTTTGCAATTATCCATTATGGATGTTGCATCCTCAAAAAAATCAAGCAAGTTAGTTAGGCACGATCTCCCTTTCCTAAAACCATGTTGACTGTCTCCCAGTACCCTGTTACCATATAGGTAATTTTCCATTTTGGATCTTATTATAGTTTCCATAAGTTTGCATATAATAGAAGTCAGGCTTACTGGTCTGTAGTTACCTGGTTCAGTTTTGTTTCCCTTTTTGTGGATCGGTATTACGTTTGCAATTTTCCAGTCTGTCGGTACCACCCCTGTGTCAAGAGACTGCTGCATGATCTTGGTTAGCGGTTTGTAAATTACTTCTTTCATTTCTTTGAGTACTACTGGGAGGATCTCATCCGGCCCAGGGGATTTGTTTATTTTAAGAGCTCCTAGTCCCTTTAACACTTCTGCCTCAGTTATGCTAAAGTTATTTAAAACTGGATAGGAACTGGATGACATGTGGGGCATGTTGTCAGTATCTTCCTTTGTAAAAACTTGTGAAAAGTAATCATTTAACATATTTGCTATTTTTTTTTCTTCATCTATGATTTTGCCATTTGTATCTCTTAAACATTTAATCTCCTCTTTGAATGTTCTCTTGCTGTTGTAATATTGGAAAAACATTTTGGAATTGGTTTTAGCTCCCTTAGCAATGTTCATTTCTATTTCTCTCTTGGCCTTTCTAACTTCCTTTTTGACTTGCGTTTGCAGTTCTGTGTACTCTTTCTGCGTACTTTCTTTTTGGTCCTTTTTTAATGCTCTGTAAAGTGCCTTTTTTCGCTGAATATTTTTTTTAATTGATCTATTAAACCATTTTGGCAATTGAGTTTTACATTTAGATTTGTCTACTTTAGGGATATAATTGTTTTGTGCCTCTAGTACTACATTTTTGAAGAACAACCATCCTTCTTCTGTGGGTGTTTTCTCTATTTTACTCCAATCTACTTCTGTTAGTCTCTGTTTCATACCTTCATAGTTTGCTTTTCTAAAATTGTAAACCTTAGCTTTAGTCATTTCTTTTGGGGATTTAAAAAACACTTCAAATGAGACCATGTTGTGGTCTGAGTTTGCCAGTGGTTCTCTGACCTCTGTTTTAGTTATTCTATCTTCGTTATTTGAAAAGACTAAATCAAGGCATGCCTCCCCTCTAGTGGGTGCCTTCACAAATTGTGTTTTGACTGCACACAGTTGTCGGCCTATCTCTTCCCGCCGAATCTGGTAAATCTTATGTTTTACTGGTAACTGTAAACATTTAACAAATAAGGTAGTAAATGTCTGGAATTAGGAAGAAATATATTATTGCTTTTCGGACATTTACCAAAGCTTATTGGTAAAGGCACTTGGTTATTCTTCACATTTAATGCCAAATGTCTGAAGTAAAGCGTCATGTTTATTTCGGACATTTACCACTTTACTTGGTAAATGGAGCCATTTACCAGTAAATCTTGAGATTTGCCAATATTCAAACTTTTACTGTAATATATACGCAATGTCTTCTCGTTTTGTTTTTTTATACTAGTTTTATATATAGAAAGAAATTGCATGGCACGGGAGGAGGAACACTAGGGGGACAGGTATGGAGTAGACGTGTAAAGCAGGAGTTCCTGAATCTTTAAAAATACTCCTTAACAATCCTTCCTTTAAAATTAAGCTTTTTGTTTGTTTTAGTAAGTTTTCTTTAAGTCTGCTACTTTATTTGGTATTCCCACTGCTGTTAGTCTTACTTTGCAATGCTTCCAAAACCATCAAGCAAAAAAACAATGGCTGTGTATACGACTAGTACACCTGTTCCTGGGACGAACGTCGATGCAGGAGAATGCAGAGTGGGGTCCGGCTGCAGCTCCGCTATGCTTGACGATTTCTGTAGAATCTCCAGGGAAGTTATCCGAGACGAGATTGCAACGCTTAAATCCGAAATTCAATTGGCAACTGCTCCCATTACAGCCACATTGTCCAAGTGCTCTGAAAAAGTTCGGGAGGTAGAGCTCCACGAATGCATTTGATGCTCGACTTGCTGCAGTTGAAACAGCCTGCGACCTGCTTGGTGCATTGCTCCTCGGCAGCGAGAGGCCTTTAATTTTGAGAGTTTATCATTTCCAGGCGAAAGAGCAGCTTCTGCACTTGGCGAGGGAGAAGGGTCAACTCACTTTCCGTGGAAATAGAGTCTTTATTTTCCCCCAATTTGAGTGTTGACTTGGTAAAGCACAGAGCTGCTGATAATGAAGTGAGGGCTCTTCTCGGTAATGCAAAGGTGAGATATGGACTATTACATCCAGCTCGTCTCCACGTTTCATTCAGTGGAACTGATAAGATCTTCGATACTCCAGAAGCAGCAAGGGGCTTTTATTCAAGAGATAGCCTTCCTAAGCTAAAGGACACAGATTGAACAAAAGTACGGTAACTTCTGACTTAAAATCATTTAAATATTTCAGCTTATATATATATACACACACACAGTACTGTGCAAAAGTTTTACGCAGGTGTGAAAGAATGCTGTAAAGTAAGAATGCTTTCAGAAATAGACATGTTAATAGTTTATATTTATCAATTAACTAAATACAAAGTGCGTGAACAGAAGTGAACAGTGAGTGGCAAGACTGAGCACAGCAACAATACACAAGGTAGTTATACTGCATCAGCAAGGTCTCTCCCAGGCAGAAATTTCATGGCAGACAGGGGTTTCCAGATGTGCTGTCCAAGCTCTTTTGAAGAAGCACAAAGAAACGGGGAACGTTGAGGACCGTAGACACAGTGGTCGGCCAAGGAAACTTACTGCAGCAGATGAAAAACGCATCATGCTTACTTCCCTTCGCAATCAATGATGTCCAGCAGTGCCATCAGCTCAGAATTGGCAGAAAACAGCGGGACCCTGGTACACCCATCTACTGTCCGGAGAAGTCTGGTCAGAAGTGACCTTCATGGAAGACTTGCGACCAAAAACACATACCTCAGACGTGGAAACAAGGCCAAGCGACTCAACTCTGCATGAAAACACAGGAACTGGGGTGCAGAAAAATGGCTGCAGGTGCTCTGGACTGATGAGTTTGGCTGTAGCAGATGGCAGTTTGTTTGACAAAGGGCTGGAGAGCGGTACAGGAATGAGTGTCTGCAGGCAACAGTGAAGCATGGTGGAGGTTCCTTGCAAGTTTGGGGCTGCATTTCTGCAAATGGAGTTGGGGATTTGGTCAGAATTAATGGTCTCAATGCTGAGAACTACAGGCAGATACTTATCCATCATGCAATACCATCAGGGAGGCATCTGATTGGCCCCAAATGTATTCTGCAGCATGAAAACGACCACAAACATACAGCAAAAGTCATTAAGAACTATCTTCGCGTAAAGAAGAACAAGGAGTCCTGAAAATGATGGTATGGCCCCCACAGAGCCCTCATCTCAACATCATCGAGTCTGTCTGGGATTACATAAAGAGAGAAGCAACTGAGGCTGCTTAAATCCACAGAAGAACTGTGGTTAGTTCTCCAAGATGTTTGGGCCAACCTACCTGCCGAGTTTCTTCAAAAACTGTGTGCTTTGAAGGCAAAGGGTGGTCACACCAAATATGGATTTTTCTTCTGTTGACTCACTTTGCATTTAGCTAATTGATAAATATAAACTATTAACATGTCTATTTTTTTAAAGCATTCTTACTTTACAGCATTTTTTCACACCTGCCTAAAACTTTTGCACAGTACTATATGTGTGTGTGTGTGTATATATATATAAATGGATATATATATAAATGGAACTTAAATGGTTATTGTTTTTGTATTTTTATTCTCTTAAGTTAAAAGCATCCACTTACTGTTATAATGTGGTCTAAATGTGCGCACCAGATAGGATCACTGGTTACGTCAAAGCAATGCATTCCGTGGAATGTAGTTTTGATGCCACTGGGAACATTGCAGCTTAGACAAGGATTTTGTTTGCTGAGGCAGGTGGTCATGCTTTGCAGAGGTAGTCGTGTAGGCAGCCTTTAGCTTTTGCTCTAACAGTGTTTTTAGTCCGCTGGCTAGGTTTGCTGCTTTCAACTGCCGCTGGTGGATTTTTCATTACTGTCATTACTAATATATATATTGATATATATATATATATATATATATAGAGTTATAATATACTAATCTAATATTCTATCATGATATAAATAATAATATATATATATTTGGATAACCAACTATTCACTGTGAGTGGTTTAGAAGGAGAATGTTTGCATGGCCCTGTGTACAGTATTTTTTTTCTGGGCAAGCTAAAAATGTCTATTTCTCCTACCGATACAGTTTAGGGTGTTAACTTACTATGTGTACACTGTACTTTATACTAAATAATGTACACGTTCTTGCATTACTGCAGTATCTCTGTAAGCATAGACAAGTGGTTATTTATAAATCTTTTTTGTGTGTTTTCATAAATTTTGTACATTTCTTACAGTTACCTATTTTTAAGGGTTGCTCACATGTAGATAGTCTAGTTCTGGGACTACTGCTGTAAGGTTAGGCACAGCAGAGCAGACACAGTGGTTAGGTTTAAAGCTTAACAAATTAAGCTTTGGGGGTGGGGTTGTGTGGCAAAGTGCCCCGCCCCTGTGTGTATTTTGTGTTGTATGTTGTGTGTTAATATTGGTGTATACTCATTGTTACACGGGATATAAACGGGTCTGTGTAACACAAGTGTTTAAAATGTATATTTGCATTTAGGCACAAGGATTGCACAGCCAAGTATGTGCAAATAAAATGTAATAATATGTGAGTACAGGGAATTGCACTTTACTAATTCACGTGCAGTTGTACCGCGACTCCAATTGAATGATTGATTAGCAATCGAGTCTCGGTACAGCTGCATAAAAGCAGCATGTTTTCACTCACTCGGGGTTGTGTGTTCGGTGAGTGGAGAAGGGATTGGAGACAGAGGTAATTGTATTATTATTATTATTATTATTATTATTAGTTAAAATAGAATCTCATCGTGTTTTGTCTGTATAGTCCGTTTTGTTCCTCTTTTTCTTTTTGGCTACAAGTGCCGTGTCCTGTGTCTTGTTTGTCTTACAACCTTTTATTTTCTGTCTGTCAGTTCATTATTAAATGCTGAGCGAGACCACTGCAGCAGTCTTTGTGACAGGCTGTTATATTTTTTTTCTATTGTCTTTTTTTCTCTTTCACTTTCCTTACTCTTTCTCTTCGGTTGTGTTTTTCTTATGGGTCAAGGTCAGTCTGAGGTTAAGATGCTTTTTTTTGTGCATCTCATCCAACATGTTTTATTTATATCCCTAAATCTTGTGGTTGCTGCAGCTGGCACTAACTCTGGTACTATTGGGTGCCGGGTTATTTTGATAAGCTGGAATGTGAAAGGGCTTAATCACCCAGTGAAATGCAATTAAGCGTTATCTCACCTTGAACAACTGAAAGTGAGCATTGCTTTCCTCCAAGAAACACATCTTCGAAATTCGGACAACTCTCGCATACGTAGGAGTTGGGTGGGGCAGCGGTTTCATTCCAAATTTCATGGCAAGGCTTGAGGTCCAGCAATTTTAGTATACAAATCCATTTCATTCATTCCCTCTCAGGTGACTGCAGACCCAAATGGTCGTTATACTGTTGTCACAGGTACTCCTTACAACACCCCTTTAATTTTAGCTAACATTTATGCTCCTAATTGGGATGACAGTCAGTTTTTCACAAACTTTCTTTCTTTCTTACCTGATGTGCACAAAAACCACCTTTTAGTGTGGGGCGGGACATGAAACTGTACTCATAATACCAGGTTAGACCACTCCTCCTTAAATCCAGCACCCCCTTCGAAATCTGCTCTGATTATTCGATCCTGTCTTGACACCTATGGGGCCTCTGATCCATGGCGCTTTCTTTTTACAACTGCCAGACAGTACTCTTTTTTTTTTTTTTTTTTTCTCCTGTAGATCAAACATACTCTTGAATTGACAATTTTTTTCTGGAACAAAAATTGCTTCCCATTGTCCGTTCTTGTACGTATCAGAGTATAGTCATATCAGATCATGCACCTCTGGTTTTGGAGCTTGTGTTTCCCGGCAGATGGCACCACGTCATCCTTGGAGACTCAACCTCCTATGGTTATCTGATCAAGACTTTATCCAGTTTATTTCTTGCCGGACAGATTTCTTTCTGGACACCAGTTCAACACCTGGGATGTCCTCCACGACTCTATGGGAAACCCGTAAGGCTTACTTACGCAGCCAAATAATTTCTTACAGTGCTCAACTCAAGAAGCTCCGAACAGGGTGGCTCTCAGAACTAACTATTTTACAGTTAGACCACCAACATGCTAAATTGGTAGACCGTGAAAAAAGTAGATAACGTATTTAATGCACATGCACAATTTTTTTTTAATCTGTGAACTTTAATCGTTGAACACCCCATATATCTGTCTGTGACTGATCAGTGTATTTTAACCCTTTCAAGGTCAAGCCTGAATCGCATCATTTAGATGTTTGACAAGCGCTGAATAAATGGACTGCAAAAGGTTAAAAAAGTCAGTCTTTTGAACTGAAGGGAAGGCTCGATTAACTTTGAACCTGAATAAGATTGTAGTTAGGACTGAAAACAGGAGCGAGATAATTTTGTAAAATCTTGCAAAGTAGTTGCACAGCCTGCAATGCAGTTCGTTTGAGAATGGGAGTAAATGTGATTACTTAAGTGGAGTCGAGGATCCTGATTTAGAGGATGAAGAGCTTTTGGACTTTATTTATTTTCGCTGTAGACACGGAAGGTAAGATGATTCATTATTTGATTTTGTATCTGCTCTTTTATTTAGGTTCTTGCTCACATATATCCCTTACTAATATGCCATGGCATATTATATTAGTAATATATTAGTAATATCCCACACCCAGCAACAGATGCAGTTTAAGACCAGCACCATTGAGGAAACCTCAGCTTGCTTTGGCCTCAACAACCGCAGGGGGAAGAGCAAGATCCTCAAGGTCAACACAGCAAATACCACACCCATCAGGCTGGAAGGTGCGGCGCTAGAAGAGGTGGAGAGCTTCACCTACCTTGGCATCATCATTGACAAACAGGGTGGGACAGATGTTGATGTTAGAACCCGAATTGGCAAGGCAAGGGCAGCTTTCCAACAACTGAAGAACGTCTGGAGATCCACAGACCTGACAGTCAACATCAAGATCCGGATCTTTAACACCATCGTAAAGCCTGTCTTACTTTATGAAGCCGAGACCTGGAGAACCACCGTCACCACCATGAAGAAAATCCAGACTTTCATCAACACTGGCCTCAGAAGGATTCTGCAAATTTGCTGGCCAGACAGAATTAGTAATGAACAACTGTGGCAGCGGACAAGATAGCAGCCTGCAGAAGAAGAGATCCTCCAAAGACGCTGGAGATGGATCAGCAACACGCTCCGCAAGCCTGCATCCAGCACCACAAGGCAAGCCCTCACCTGGAACCCGCAGGGGAAAAGGAAGAGAGGTCGCCCAAGGAATACATGGCGCCGTGACCTGGAGGCAGACATGAAGAGGACAGGCCACACCTGGGGACAGCTGGAGCGACTGGCTCAGGACCGGGATGGCTGAAGAGCGTTTCCTGGCGGCCTATGTCCCAGGTGGGGCAACAGGCGTAAGTAAGTAAGTAATATATTTAGGACGCGTTATTGTGTTTGCCAGTTTCCTTGCTAGTTGGTTTATTTACTGTTTTTATATATAAATTACCTGTCAAATTGATTGCTTATCGATAGTTATTTAGGTAGATGATTTATTTTATAAAGCATTCTAAAGGCCTGGACATACAAGCACATCACGTCATTTCATCTAGCGTTACTTTTTGATATAACAGATTACCGTTTTTGATATATCGTCACACACTAGGGCGTTGCGTTTACGAGCGGCACCTCCAGATTTCTCTCAAAGCAATTTTTGACGTCTGCATTCGACTAACAGCAGTCAACTTCTGGGTGAAATTACCAGAAATGACAACCCAGAAGTCAGTTATGATCGGTCTATTTTTACCTTCCAGTCTGTTTTTGACTTCCAGTCCATTTTCAGTTAAGTCGACATTAAAGTTTAAAAACAAATTACATTTGTGCAGCCAAAGGGAACGGGACATACCATTATTGCAGACATGTAAAATACCTTAGCTCAGTACAGTGTTATTGCATCCCTACGTCAAATAAAGCCTTCATGAAAAAAAAAATTGGAAACACAAAGAAAAAGCAAACACTCATTAAGCATTCATCTCAGACACATCACTGGGGGGGGGGGGTCACCTGCCTGAGGCACCGACAGCATCAAAACATGCAGCTCATTTTGCCAATATTACAATAGGAGAACAAATTACAAAATGTGAATATGTTCAAAGCTAAGCCCAACACACATCTGCATCCAATTAGAAACAAAGAACAGTATTGTGCTTTACCTAACAAACAAACTGTACTGTCTAACACAGGGACTTTGCTGGAAGAAAGGAGGTTAGAAGTTAGATGAAAAAAACAAAACCTGACCTGAATGTGATTTATTATATGTCAAAACTTCAACAATTTTCTGTTTGTCTGCATGTACATACAAATAATAATATAAACACAGCCCCTTACCATACAATGGTGATAGGTGTATGTGTTACAGTGACAGTGTGAAACCAGTGATTACATAGAATCACTAATGAATGTATAGAATCACTTTAAAACTTACAAGTGGATGACTGACTTTGAGAAAACTCAAACATTCACTAGAGATTGTGTAGGACCACTGGAAGCTGTTGGTGAATGTTGTTGAGACTAAAACATTTCATACATTCGTTAGGTAATGTATATAAACACTGGTAGAGCATGCCTAGATGCCGCCTTTAATTTACGTTTATAAATTCTGTGAACATTTTTGCATTTGTAATTTAAACTGCATACTCATACTTTTTGCCTTTTCTTTGCGTTTCTAGTCTATGGACATTTTACAAGCATTGATCGTTTGTTACATTATGTTTGAAGACTAAGTTGTTCCAAATATGTTAGTTCATTTTGTTTAATAAATAATTGAACAAATACTACAAGTCTATATATCTTGTACTTTTCCTACATTCTGACTGTACTAGCTTATAAGACTAATTTTAAAAACAGCAATATCATTGGTTTGGGCTAAATTAGTGCTAATATTGTAATAAATACAGTACAGCAGCTCCTTTATTCATTCAAATCTAGTTTTGTTTTAATTGTGTTATTTTGTACGATTTTATACATTTCTGATACTTTCAATAATATATGGGACAGTGAATCTGTACAATCACTAGTGATTTTATAGAATTCAAGGAGTAATGGTAATATTAGGCACAAGTGTACTTTATATCAGCAATGACATTAGACAAGTGTACACCTTTTTTTGATACAAGTGCTGCAAATTTAGCAAATGGAAATGCTTTGTAAATATGGTCCAAAATGTCTCAAATTCATCATACAAAATATTCACGAAGACTTCATGAATGTTGACTAATTTGATACAAATGGAAACAGAAAAACCAAGTCATTAAGTATTACATATATAACAGTAACTGTACACAATATTACACATATTTATATTTGATGTTGATTTAGAAAATACACAAAGTCCTTTTCTTCAATTAATAACAGGTTTATTATAATACATGTAGGTAATCATGGCGGTTCCCCTCCAATGTTTCTGGTACAATGGTAAAGCGACCTGTTAATGGGTGTTGGTATTTTTAAGTGCCCCCCCACCCCCACCCCAAGGGCTGGGTAGGGGTGGGGTGGGGTGGGTCGTTTTTGACTTAAAGAAGAGTTCTTTAAAATTCAGAGTAACCAGATCTTATCCTGTATCCCCAAACAGACTGGGTGCTGGAGGTGTGTGAGATTACAGGGGTAGAAACAGAATTATTCCTTCTTACTATAATAAGAGAATTGTAAAATGGTTAAGAATGTCCACCCATGTCATTGCATGACCTGAGTGAGATACTTAAACATGAAGGAACAGAAAAGTTCAGGTTTCATAATGCACACACATACACAGACATTGAGACATTTTCAAAAGATGTGACTATAAGTCATATGCTGAGGTAGCCTAGAAAATGGCTTGCCATTAAGAAATTAACATTTATGTTAACCGGCTATTGTTGTGTTTATTATCTTGGGTGTGTCAGCCCCCCCCCCCCCCCCCGTTAGCAGCCAGCAGTTGTTTGCTGGAGAAGGTGCTGTTGGCTAATTTAACCATCTTCTCAGGAATTTGCAACTTCAGATGACACTACCACTCGCTCCCACTTCCTCTGCTAATCCTTATGAACTAACAGCGTATAGGAGATTTGTGAATTTGGTCACTCAAGTGTATGGAATATGCGCTGTAGACAGACAGAGCATATAAACCAAGCAAAATAACATCTGCTGTTATTTCTCTTTCCGTGTTACAACAATATTTGGATGCCAAACAGTTTTATATTTATTTTAATTGTACTCTTTTTCCAGCTTGAGGTTTGGAATAATGACCAGCCTGTTGTGTTTGCTGTTGATACTTGGTTCCCATAGCTCTTAATTAGTAACTTAACTGCATCTTTTTAACTTGGATAAGTTCAGTGTTCCAAAAGCCTACCAATATTATGTGTAATTCTAGATCATGAGTAAAATTACATTTGGTATCTTTAAATTGTTTATGTGTATTTTTGAAGCCATGCCAATGTGTAAGTTTCAAGGACAATGTGTTTATTTTTTAAAATAATTTATGGGGGGTTTTTTCAATCTTTTTTTTCAATTCAAGCAGAGCATGGGTGAAAACCGACCTTTATGCTTAAAAAAAACTGACTGTTTATGCCATTGCGAAACCCCTTTATTCAACATTCAACAAAACCATGGTCACCAATATTCTAATAGAACATTCAAATTGAAATGACTTTGGTCAATGCAGTGCTATAAAGATTCTACACAATTAATTAAAAAAAAAAAAAAAAAAACTGCAGCCTATAAAGTTTATCACACAGACTTTTATAGCATACATGTACCTGTAAAAATATGCACACAACAAAACAGACTGTTGAACAGAACTAACTTGGACTTATTATTCGAAGTCTGAGCTTCCCCCCTCTTACAGCTGGACTCAGACACCATGTTTACCTAGTCTCTCAACTAGTAGCATTGAGCAGAATCGCTTCAAAACACAGCGCACGCATTAAATGAGGAGGGAAACCAGCACCGGATTCTTGTTTTTCCTGCATTTTCACCAAGCAAGCTTCCATTGTACATTACTTCATATTTTTATGACCTTACGATCTCATTTGTTCATTCTCGCTCTTTTCAGCTTGCTGACTCTGAGCCTGTCTCACTTACTATTATTATTTATTACTTTGAGAGCTTATTATTATTACCTGTATATTTTATTACTTATACTAACATTTGTTTTTCTTTCTATCAGAAAGAAACACAAGGTGTGTGTGTGTGTGTTGGCCCTGGGCCAGACGAAACACTACAGCAGCAGTCTTTTTAGATTATAGCCTGCTCCAAACACCAGCTGCACACAGTTTTTTCCCCTGTGTGTTGGCTTAGATCTCCCGATCTAAATTTTAAAATTGGGTTTTCGGAGGGATTATTCCCCAAGTGTGTCTCACTACACCCTCACAGCGACATGTGCATCCTTGCACACCCATGCCCCATGCATGCCCATGCACATCCGTGCCTTGTGCACAGTGCCCCGTGCACATCCGTGCCCATGCACCCAGTGCATACAAGGCACATCCGTGCCGTGCACCCCGTGCACACCTGTGCTCCGCGCACACCCGTGCACCCCAGGCATACAGTGCACATCCATGCACACCCGTGCCCGTACATCTATCCGCGCACCTGTGGCTTGTGCACTCTCCGTGCACATCTGTGCCCGTGAGCCCATACATCTAAGCATACAGTGCACTCCTCGGTGCACATCTGTTCGGTGCCCATGCACTTATCGTGCACCCTGTGCACATACCCGCTCCTGTGCCCTGTGCACATTTGTACCCGCCGTGCAACCCGGGCAAGTGCTGTGCGCTATGTCAGGTTTCCACGAATGCGGCTCTTGTAGCTGGAAAATGCCCCCAGAGGACCCACATGAATTCTGTGTTTCATGCCTGGGTCCAGAACATTCTGAGTCTGTTCCCCCTTCAGGTGGTATAGCATCATCTCCTGCCTGCCTGCAGCTATCCAGGATAAGTCCTCTCTCCTGGATGCATACACCTGGCCCCGAGGTGGAGAAGATGCTTCAGAGGACTCTGAAGACCATGGAGGCATCAAGGCAGTATACCCAGCTGCTTCCACAGAAGCCTGCCTTGCCTACTAGGGCTTCCCCCTTGTGGGGGAGACGGCCTCCGCCCAGGCCCGCTCATGCTCTTACGGCGCACCCGGCAGCACCTGCCCCGCAACGCGGTTGGCCTGCAAAGAGGGGCAACTGGCGCCCTAGGTGGTGGTGGCAATTGCCACTGCGCCCCCAACGCAGCCTAAGGCTCAGCATCCCTGAAGGGCCATAGCAGCCTTCAACCCCTGTCTCCCAGTTAGTATACTGGCAAACCAGCACCAACAACATTCGGGTGCTCAAGACTATGCGGGCTGGTTACAGCCTTCAGTTCCAGTTAAAACCACCCCCATTCGGGGGGTGATAGTAACTGCAGTGAAGGACCCGCTCCAACATGCGGCTCTCAACACAGAAATCTCGACGCTTCTCTTGAAGCGCGTCATTCGCGAAGTAAATCCCTCCTTTTGCAGGGAGGGGTTCTATTCAAAGTACTTCCTAGTGGATCAGAGACTTCTGAACAAACACCTTTGGGTGTTACTTTTCAAGATGCTCACGCACCGCCATGTCGTCCAGGCCATTCGGCCGGGCGATTGGTTTACCATCATGGACCTGAAGGATGGGTACTTTCATATACCCATCAGGCCCGGGCACTGGAAATACCTTCGCTTCGCGTTTCAGGGCAGGTTCTACTCGGACTGCGTACTCCCCTTCAGCCTGTCCCTTGCTCCTCCCACCTTTTCCAAGTCCACAGACGTGATTCTGGCCTCCCTGAGGGTTCAGGGCGTTCGACCAATGAATTATCTGGACGACTGGCTCGTCTGTGCTCAGTCACAGGAGCAAGCCCTGGCACATACGTCGTTGGTCACAGACCACCTCCAGCAGCTTGGTCTCAGGATGAACCTGCAGAAGTGCCGCCTCACGCCAAGCCAGAAATCGGATTTTCCTGGCCTCTACCTAGACTCTGTGTCTATGAAGGCCACATTAACAAGTAAGAGAGTTACCGCAATAGAGTCTTGCCTCTCCCTATTCAGGTTGAGAGAGACAGTAAGCAGAGCCAGGACCCAATTACCTGCCCCATGGCAGTTATCTTATAGTTTCTCCAGAAACTATTCAATGACAGTAGGTCCCCTTCCACATTGAAGGTGTGCCTGGCAGCCATATCTGCTTGTCACACGCGCATAGATGGGTTATTGCCTGGAAACCATTTCCTGGCATCCCAATTTCTTAAGGGTGCGAGGAGGCTGCATCCTCCCAGGACATCTAGCCTCCCCTCGTGGCACCTTGATGTGATGCTGGAATCCCTTACAAAAGACCCATTTGAGCCACTCCACACTGTGGATCTGAAGCTCATGTCTTTAAAGACTGTGTTTTTGCTGGCTATTTCTTCAAAAAAACGTGTGAGTGAGCTGCATGCACTTTCAGTGCACCCTTCTTGCACTTGCTTCGCTGGAGACGGGTCTAGAGTCTCCATGCCACCAAATTCGGCATTTTTGCTGAAAGTAATATCCCCGTTCCACGTGAACCAATCTGTGGAGTTGATGGCATTCCATCCTCCTCCCTTTTCTTCTCTGGAGGACCAATGGTTGCACATGCTGTGCCCGGTGCGGGCATCGAGGTGCTACATTGACTGTATAAGGAGTGACAGACACACTGAACAGTTGTTTGTGTGCTATGATTCTAGGACTCTGGGTCAGGCATTGTCTAAACAGCGCCTTTCCCATTGGATAATGGACGCCATTGCCCTGGCTTATGAATCTGCTGGCCTTTCCCCCCCGCGGCAATTGAAGGCGCATACTACCAGGGGTATGGCGACATCCTGGGCCCTCTTTAGAGGTGTCCCAGTGTCTGAAACATGTGCTGCGGCTAGCTGAGCTACGCCACACATTTTCATGAGGTTCTACAGACTGAATGTGCTGGATTCTTCTGCTCCACTTTTTGGAGCTTCGGTCTTGGACTCTATTACACCAGTGGAAGAGACCACTTAGTGTTAGTCAGGATTAAACTGCTGTACTCTTTGAGTACGCTCTCCAGCATTACCCACGTAGTAAGAGTATCCTGGTACGATATCGTAGTGTTAAAAGACCCTCTGTTCATAGAACAGTGTTAGGACATATGTCTTTCGAACCACATGCTGAGGCACTGTTCCGTGTATATTTTTTACATGTAGACCGATCTTGTCCTACTGCCGCACGGTCTCCCTTGCGACTGCTTTGGTACACAGTACCTATTAGTTGATGGCTATTTTCGAATTGAAAGAGAACGTAAGGTTGCGGATACAACCCCGGTTCTCTGAAAGAGAAAACAGCCATCAAGCAGGGAGATCGCTTCAGTAGCCCTTGGGGCCTGAAGCAAGAGAGGCTGGGCTTCCTACGTTCTGCATAGTCATTCAGCACCCGAGGGGCGGGGCGCTGACATCAGAGTTACTGAGACCTAAAGGCAGCTCAGTATAATTCTATCACCTGACGGCGACACCCATTAATTGATGGCTATTTTCTCTTTCAGAGAACCGGGGTTGCATCCGCAACCTTACGTAACATACCAGTAACTAGTCTTTTCCTCTTGCACCACATTTTTTAATCCAACCAGTAACTGTCACCTTACCCACCAATTTCAACGCCGGCACATTGAATGACACACAGTATCTGCAAATGAAGGTACACGGTCGGTACCGGTCTGATGATTGACAGGCACTTAAAACGAATGAGAGCATTCTAGTGCTGCTTCAGGCAATGAGATCTGTCAGAACAGGGTGACATGACAGTGACAGTGAAACCACAGTACTGTACTAACAGACTACTGAGTTGACTGACAGCGACGCTAAGCCATTACAAGCGGAACGGACATGAGACAGACAGGAAGTATAAAAACTGCACAAACTAGAGATGATTTCTAAATGATTTTTGGTAAGAAAATAAAAAATAGCAAGTGGTTTTACTGACGTTTATCTTATATAAATCTATTTTAGTCTAACTCGCTTTTGGGGAATTCAACATTTAACAAGCTTTACAGATTAATACTGAAAAGTAGTAAGCCTAGTTATCTTTTACGCTGGTGCATCGATTACAGTTAGTCCAGAACGCTGCTGCAAGAATATTGACAGGCAAAATAAAATGGAACACAATAGCCCTGTTCTAAAATCACTACACTGGCTACTGTTTTTTTTTTTTTTTTTTTTTTCAATTAAATAAATATTAATTAATTAATTAATTAATTAAACTGGTAATTTAAAACACAACAGATCTAAAGATCAATCTATTCATTTTCCCGAGAAACAGTGTACAATACTGTCTCCCTTGTACTTCCACTCTGTGCATGTCTTCAAAGTTCTGAGCATGTGCAGTTAGCAAAAAGACACTATCATACGGGAAGGCACTACTGGTTACAACATCGGCGCAGATTCTATTTTTTTGCAAATGTTATTTGTGCACTTTTTTTGCTTAAGTGCAATGCACACAGGACGATGAAGGAATAAAAAGGGGCTATCTATAGAAGGAAGATAAGTAGTTTGCATCGCTTGCATTGTGCATTTAAACAAGTTTTTTTTTTTTTTTTTTTTTTTCCCCCCTCTCCATACTTGTTTGTATGCAGTGGCCCCTAAAAGAGGTAAATTTCGCGGTGACCCCTCAATTTCACGATTTACGTGAAATCGCGACTTAGGTAGACCCCTAATTATAAGGAAATAAAACAAAACAAAACAAAAAAAATCACCCCATGGAACCCTTCTTATCACTGTAATAATCACAATCTCGGCAATATCAAAACTGAATGGCTATCAACACCTAATATTACACAATAATGTCATAATATTACACAAGATAGTGTCAGAAAAGTTGTGCTTTTTGTTGTGTATTTATAAAAGCAAGGTAGCCAGTGGCATTGAAAGCAGACTCATTGTGCGTAATAATTTATTGAACATGTTTTTCCTGTTTAAAAATGAATACAAAATAAATAATGTCTGTAAGCAAACATGAAAGAAAGGCTTTCTGTATTGATTTTTTTTGTACTTAAAACAATATCGGATATACTCTCACAACATTAAAAGATAATAATATGACTGCAAAATGTGTGGGACAAGATGAGTAGTTAAAAATGACAATGCAAACTCTGCAAAGCACATACACCCTGTCAAATTATGTATGGATCATACAATGCACCCACTGAGGGTTCCCACAGGCAGGCCAGCATTCCTAAATGCTCCCAATGCCCACTGATCATGTAAAGGAGCACATTGTTTTTTTCATGCTTGACATTGGTGGTCATTGTTTTAAGTTCACCTTTGACCTTCACGTATAATGGAAGTTACATGTATAAGTGTCCTTAAAAGAGTCCTGGACATTAAAATGAATAAAGTTACCACCAGTTTTCTAGAATGCTAAAAAGAGGAAAACTAAAAAAGGCAAATCTAAAATGGCAGGAAGGCACCATGGACAAAACAAAAGGGTAGAGAACCTCAGCAGTCACTGCAATAAAATGGTGAATATAAAGTAGTCGGTCTAACCTCCAACAGAGATCTGAAATACATTGGTAATTGCTGGCTATAAATCAAAGTTAACTGACATTGCTGTGTTCTTCTTATTGGGGAGAAACATAACATATTTCCTGTAAACTTCTCTAACAGAATTCTGTCTATAAAAAAAATAACTGACATGCCAAGAGAGGAAAAAAGCTGTATTGTTTTCTTGTTGTCATTTTTGGTGGAACATTATGCAACTTCTGCAAAAATGAATACTATCCAGTTTAAGAAGTAAAAGAATAAAGCATATAAAGCATATCCAATAACTGTATTCATATATATATATATATATATATATATATATATATATATATATATATATATATATATATATATATATATATATAAAATAAAAAAAATAAAAAATCACTAGAATGGGATGAAAAATGTAGAATCTGCAGAAACCAGGCACTGCACCAAACCAAACACTGAGCACACTCAACTCCTCACACCACTCACATCCACATCCATAAATAAAACATGAGAAAAAATATAAAAAGTTATTTTAGCCAGTAGGTAATATAAAAAAAGTTTCTCTGTAAAGCAAACTGTCAATACAGACTCCTGAAATACATATCATTTTAAGATATGATTGAATTGGGAATAATAAATTGTCCAGGATCGCAGAGGAAACGAGTGTAGGACAATGCTCAACCAGGTTTCATGATTTAACCTGCTGAACACTAAACAGGAAGTTCTGCCATATTGCATTGATCATCATGTGAGTTCTTGCTACTCAAGAATACTGTTGGCAATTTTTTGGATATGCGCATGGAGTAGGATGTGCATGTAAAGTGCTCCATAATAATATTCAAGTTAATCTATTAACAACTTAGTTTTATAACTCTCTACCACGTCTTTCGGACTAACTGACCTTCAGTATTTAGCCTTTTATTACTTGAAGCATGTCTAAGAACAGAGGCAAGCGCAATCCTACAGAATCGACTGCAGTCTTGGATAGGGCCTTATCAATGGCTGACAATGTGGCAACCGCGGATGATGATTCGGCTCCAGCCTCGATCAGAGAGCTTCTTACCAGCATTCGTGCCCAGGTGTCAGCGCTCCGGTCAGAGTTCCTTGCAGAGCGCCGATCTTCAGTGTCTACACTGCAAGCCACAGTTTCAACTCAAAGACATAAACTTACAGATGTAGAGCATTCATTCACAGTTGTCAGGGATCAGCTTGCGTCGGTTGAGCCATTACGTTATAAAATGAAGCTGAAACTGGATGATCTTGAAAACCGCTCACACAGACAGAATGTCAGGGTGATTGGAGTACTGGAGGGAGCTGAAGGATCCAGGCCAACTACATTCATGGCTTTCTTTTTTTTTTTACAGAGGTGCTTGGGGAAGGGAACTTTGATAATCCACCGATGATTAATCGAGTGCATCATTCCTTGGCACCAAAGCCGTGGCTGGGCAATCCACCAAGACCCACGATCATACGGCTGCATCATTATCAAACCAAGGAGCAGATCCTTTGTCTTTCCCACGAGCGAGGGCAGAAAAGAGAAAACCAAAAAACTGTGGTATTTTCTGGTATACTACCCGCACCTTGCAAAGGACCATATGGACAGCTGGAAATAATTAATCAAAACCCATGGCTGAAGACGTGGTGCACACGGGAAGGCTTCACCTATCTTGATCATTGGACCACATTCTACAACGAGGACTATCTGTATAGACAGGATGGACTGCATTTAAATAACAAGGGAACTAGTCTACTCGGAGAAAAGATCCTCGAGCAGGTTCGGAAGCATTTAAACTAGAAAGGAAGGGGGGAGAAATCACCAAAAAAACAGAAGGGAGACCGCATCAAAACAAGAACAACAACTCAGGTAAGACAACCATTAAATGTATTTATCTAAATGCTAGAAGTATCAGAAACAAAATTCTAGAACTTGAAGCTACTGCACTAACAGGTAACTATGATGTGATAGGTGTTACAGAAACGTGGTTATCTGAGAGTGATGGGGACGAATATAATATTTGTGGGTATACACTGTATAGGAAAGACAGGCAGGACAGAAGAGGAGGAGGGGTAGCGCTATACATAAGAAACAGTCTTGAAGCCCAGGTGTTAAACCTGGACAAAGAAAATAAAACCGAATCAATATGGGTCAGAATAACAGACAAAAATTCAAAAGGCATAATAATAGGAGCATGCTATAGACCGCCAGATTCAGACGGTGAGCACAATAATCTGTTATACAATGACATTAGAAATGTGTGTAGCAAAGGAGAAGCCATACTAATGGGGGATTTCAACTTCCCCCAAATAAAATGGGAAAACCCGGTGGGTAGCGCGAAGGATGAAATAGAAATGGTGGAAATGACAAATGACTGCTTCCTAACACAATTTGTGAAGGCACCCACTAGAGGGGAGGCATGCCTTGATTTAGTCTTTTCAAATAACGAAGATAGAATAACTAAAACAGAGGTCAGAGAACCACTGGCAAACTCAGACCATAACATGGTCTCATTTGAAGTGTTTTTTAAATCCCCAAAAGTAAAGACTAAAGCTAAGGTTTACAATTTTAGAAAAGCAAACTATGAAGGTATGAAACAGAGACTAACAGAAGTAGATTGGAGTAAAATAGAGAAAACACCCACAGAAGAAGGATGGTTGTTCTTCAAAAATGTAGTACTAGAGGCGCAAAACAATTATATCCCTAAAGTAGACAAATCTAAATGTAAAACTAAATTGCCAAAATGGTTTAATAGATCAATTAAAAAAAATATTCAGCGAAAAAAGGCACTTTACAGAGCATTAAAAAAGGACCGAAAAGAAAGTACGCAGAAAGAGTACACAGAACTGCAAACGCAAGTCAAAAAGGAAGTTAGAAAGGCCAAGAGAGAAATAGAAATGAACATTGCTAAGGGAGCTAAAACCAATTCCAAAATGTTTTTCCAATATTACAACAGCAAGAGAACATTCAAAGAGGAGATTAAATGTTTAAGAGATACAAATGGCAAAATCGTAGAGGAAGAAAAAAAAATAGCAAATATATTAAATGATTACTTTTCACAAGTTTTTACAAAGGAAGATACTGACAACATGCCCCACATGTCATCCAGTTCCTATCCAGTTTTAAATAACTTTAGCATAACTGAGGCAGAAGTGTTAAAGGGACTAGGAGCTCTTAAAATAAACAAATCCCCTGGGCCGGATGAGATCCTCCCAGTAGTACTCAAAGAAATGAAAGAAGTAATTTACAAACCGCTAACCAAGATCATGCAGCAGTCTCTTGACACAGGGGTGGTACCGACAGACTGGAAAATTGCAAACGTAATACCGATCCACAAAAAGGGAAACAAAACTGAACCAGGTAACTACAGACCAGTAAGCCTGACTTCTATTATATGCAAACTTATGGAAACTATAATAAGATCCAAAAAGGAAAATTACCTATATGGTAACAGGGTACTGGGAGACAGTCAACATGGTTTTAGGAAAGGGAGATCGTGCCTAACTAACTTGCTTGATTTTTTTTGAGGATGCAACATCGATAATGGATAATTGCAAAGCATATGACATGGTTTATTTAGATTTCCAGAAAGCTTTTGACAAAGTCCCGCACAAAAGATTAATTCTCAAACTGAACGCAGTTGGGATTCAAGGAAACACATGTACATGGATTAGGGAGTGGTTAACATGTAGAAAACAGAAAGTACTGATTAGAGGAAAAACCTCAGAATGGAGTGTGGTAACCAGCGGTGTACCACAGGGATCAGTATTAGGTCCTCTGCTATTCCTAATCTACATTAATGATTTAGATTCTGGTATAGTAAGCAAACTTGTTAAATTTGCAGACGACACAAAAGTAGGAGGAGTGGCAAACACTGTTGCAGCAGCAAAGGTCATTCAAAATGATCTAGACAAGATTCAGAACTGGGCAGACACATGGCAAATGACATTTAATAGAGAAAAGTGTAAGGTACTGCACGCAGGAAATAAAAATGTACATTATAAATATCATATGGGAGATATTGAAATTGGAGAAGGAATCTATGAAAAAGACCTAGGAGTTTTTGTTGACTCAGAAATGTCTTCATCTAGGCAATGTGGGGAAGCTATAAAAAAGGCTAACAAGATGCTCGGATACATTGTGAAAAGTGTTGAATTTAAATCAAGGGAAGTAATGTTAAAACTGTACAATGCACTTGTAAGACCTCATCTTGAATATTGTGTTCAGTTCTGGTCACCTCGCTATAAAAAAGATATTGCTGCTCTAGAAAGAGTGCAAAGAAGAGCGACCAGAATTTTTCCGGGCTTAAAAGGCATGTCATATGCAGACAGGCTAAAAGAATTGAATCTGTTCAGTCTTGAACAAAGAAGACTACGTGGCGACCTAATTCAAGCATTCAAAATTCTAAAAGGTATTGACAGTGTCGACCCAAGGGACTTTTCAGCCTGAAAAAAGAAACAAGGACCAGGGGTCACAAATGGAGTTTAGAAAAAGGGGCATTCAGAACAGAAAATAGGAGACACTTTTTTACACAGAGAATTGTGAGGGTCTGGAATCAACTCCCCAGTAATGTTGTTGAAGCTGACACCCTGGGATCCTTCAAGAAGCTGCTTGATGAGATTTTGGGATCAATAAGCTACTAACAACCAAACGAGCAAGATGGGCCCAATGGCCTCCTCTCGTTTGTAAACTTTCTTATGTTCTTATTTCCAGGGGTCCCGAGTTTTTGTGTTCCCCAATCTTACGCTGAGCTAGCATGATGTCGGGCTGCCTTTAACAAAGTTAAATCCCAGTTGCTTGTTGCTGGAATTAAGTATGGCATGTTGCACCCTGCCCGTCTTCAGGTCACATTCAACGGAGCTAGCCGAGTGTTTGAATTGCCACAAGCCGCTGTCACTTTTTACAAAAGAGCAGCTTCTTCCCTCCTTTGATGTCAGTACAAGCAACTGAACAGGCCATCACTGACCAAGCTGAGGGTATGTGACTGAATATACAGTGGTCAGCTAACCACTGACATTATGCTCAGCAACAGTTAACTTCCTTGAACATACTGTAGCCTGAGTTATTGTACTGCATTGCTTACTCATTGGCGATAATCTCCTGTTAATCACAGTATGGCATAGAACAGAGCCTTTCTTTGTTTGTGCATGGTTTATGTTTTATCATGCTTTTTTTTCTTTTCTTTTTTTGAGTCACATAAAACTGTATGTGGGACAGGATGACATTTGCTTTTGTTTTGGCATGATCTGTGTAGTGCTCACTGGTTGTATGTTTTCCCTACATTTCTTCTACTATAGCACACGAGTAGTGGAGCCTGCAAAGCAGGTTGTAATGTAAACTTTGTAAGCTGGAATGTCAGGGGACTTAATCACCTGGTGAAGCGCAATCAAGTTTTATCCCATCTTCAGCAGCTCAAGGTGAACACTGCATTCCTTCAAGAGATCCATCTGCGCACATCCGACCATTTCTGCATACGCAAGGCACGGGTGGGGCAGCTGTTTCATTCGGGTTTCCATGGCAAGGCAAAGGGTGCCGCTATCCTTATTCATAACGACACTCCTTTTGTTGCCTGTCAGGTGACCACAGATCCAAATGGTCTTTTTGTCATCGTGTCAAGTAAACTTTTCAACACCCCACTGTTACTTGCTAATGTTTACATCCCTAACTGGGATGACTGTCAATTTATTACTAACTTTCTATCCTCTGTTCCAGACTTAAACTCTCACCACTTGATCCTGAGTTGTGACTTTAATTGTGTATTAAACCCAGCCTTAGATCACTCCTCAAGGCCTATCTCGCCTTCAAGGACCTCTCACGCTATTTCTTCCTTCCTTGTTCAATATGGGATTTCTGATGCTTGGCGCTTTCTTTCTCCTACTTCAAGACAATACTCTTTCTTCTCTCCTGTCCACCATACTTTCTTAAGTATTGATTTTTTTATTTTATTTTTAATTTTTTGGATAAACTACTCCCTTCTATTTCCTTGTGTACCTACAGCAGTATTGTTATCTCTGACCATGCCCCCTTAGTACTGGCAATTACTTTTCCTGACGGCAACATTCCGCGAAGTAACAGGCGCTTCAATCCCCTGTTACTCTCTGATCAAAGTTTTGTTCAGTTTATTTCTTCACAAATGTCTTTCTTCTTAGACACTAATTCTACCACTGGAATCTCTTCATTGTGGGAGACCTTTAAAGCCTACATTCATGGGCAAATTATTTCATACAGTGACCGGTCTAATAAGTGGCGTACAGAGACTTTGAGGTAACTGATCTCGTATTGAAGTTGGATCAGAAGTATACTATTTTTGAACATGGCGATAAAGCTAGCAAAATTTTAGCGCATCAGTTAAGATGCTCTGCCAAATCCCATTTAATTACTCAAATTCGTACTAACTCTGGTTCCACTTCTGTTGATCAACAGGAGATCAATGACCAGTTCAAATTATTTTATTCTACACTCTATAGCTCGGATTCCCCAAGAGACCCCTCCTTTATAGAGTCATTTTTACAGGAACTTACTATTCCCACTATTGATCCTCAATCTAAAGCTTGTCTGGAAGATTCTTTTATTTCTCAGTATAGGAAACGTATGCTTAAGTAAGTTATGCATGTACAACAAAAGATTTTCCCAGCAACTGCTTCAAAGGGATGTAAATAACATCATTGGCAAAAAAAGTCATTATCTGGTTGTCATATTTAAGCTGGTCACAAAAAAATAAGCAGCAAACACCTCCCAAAATCCTACAAAAACAACAAATGTAATGCCCTATAGAAACTATGTCCAACTCTATAGAAAGAAGGGTACGCTAAAATATTTAACAAACCAAGCAGAATCTCTACAAGAGCGGGTGGTGTAATCCTTCAACAACAGTTTATTGAAGCAGGAACTTACCACACTACTTGGGTGTGTCTACATTTAACTTTATGATGTGGGAAAGCAATACTTTACTAATCTGGAAATGTCCATTCCCTCAAGACTCAAAGCTGACAAGCTCGCACATAGTTTGGATATGTTTCCCAGGTAAATCAGGGTATTACAAAAAACCTGCGTGGATTTCTCTTGTTGGGTTTGTATGAGATACAAATAACATTTTTTTGTGAAGGTATTTGATTTTTCTTTTTTGTAATGTTTTAATTACATTGGGATTTTGTTCATTTATTCTTTTAAACATTAACAGTCTCTTTACCACACAGATAACAGACTGAAGTGTAAATGTATACAATAACAGTGTTTTTTTTAAATGGCCACATACTCCAGAAGGGACTTTGGAAGTGCATATTTTAAGAACAGGTGCTATTTACATATCAGAGGAGTCTGTCAAGTCGATGGTACCTTTAGACAATTACTGATTTTCAATGCTCTTCTCCATTTCTGATGGCAAAAATAAATCTTAAATTAGCATAAAATACTACCTTGAAGTAGAAACACACAAGTGACACAAATGACAGATTTGTTGATTAAACAATTCCACCTCTTTGTTTTGGGGAGCAGAAATGTCGTCACGCAAGGGGTGATCGATATGATGTCATCAGGCACGCACTACAATTCAGTGGCTTTGCAGGTGCACACGGGGCCAAAGCCATCTTAGATCTGTGCTCAGGTGTAAACCAGGTGGCTCAAATAATAAGAATCTTTTAACCCCAAGCCAGCTCAGGTCCAAGTTGTAAGTTTATATATTACACACATCCTTACTAAATCTCCATGCCTATACCATCCCCCTGTTGCTGAGATCTGTATCCCCTCAAAGGCAATAACTACCCATTACAACAGCCAGAAAGACATGAAGATGTACACAGTGTTAACTGATATTATGTAGAGAACATAAAACTAGTAAGGCCAGCAACAGAACATGAATATATCACTGATAAAAGAAATAGGTGCAGTGTCTGGAGTTGGGGAGGAGTTGGGGAGGTAGGGGGTGGGGGGGGGGGGGAATATGCTTTGTTCATCTGAAAGTTGAAATAACGCACCAGTGACTAGCTTCACAGATTGTGGATAGCTTGTTTTGGTTATAAATAAGTTAATTATTTGTGAATCTCAAATCTGCTGAGATGTTTTGGGGGCACGGTTGTCATAAGAATCTACAGGATCAAATGTACTCTAGATACTTCCAATAATAAATCACCTAGTGGTGAACCAAATAATACATCACAGCCATCTCTTTCTGCACTCAACAACTAGCTTGCATTTCAGAAATATTTAACATTTGCAGGTTTCAAACACATGACACAGTGAAATATGCGAGTAGAATAAAAAAAAAAAACAAGAACAATGTGCGTACCTTAGAGATAGTCAGTGGCATGTTGAAGTCTTTCCCACCCTGGAGTCTGAAACCCCACGGAGCTGGGCCAACCAAGGACACGCTGTAGTTGCTCATGATGTCTAGATTGTTAACTGTATTTATGGTCCAAATTCCAAAACACAGCTACCTGTAAGAAAGCAACAATGGAAAGTGTTAGATTCAAACAAAAAAAATATGTTTATAATGTGTGGCTAATTGTAAGAACTATTTAATTGTCTTTAACAGTTTAGAGACAAAACAACTAATTTACATATATACATATTACAACTAATGCTTTCATAACACCGATCAAAGCATTTGCTGAAAGCTCTGTTCTTGAATTTCTAGCTTCACCATTTATGAAGGATCTGCCTTTAGTAGTTAATGATAACGTGTTAAAAATAATAAACACAACTTTAAAAAGTTCCAACTACAGGTGTAAATGTAAGCAATTACATTTGTATACACAAAATACTAAGTATGTAAATATGAGGTTGTACTATTGAATAATTTGAACTATAAATGAAAAATAACCTGGTAATTGAAATTAACCTTTTTTTTTAGCTCAAGATATGAGAAAAAATATCATGAAATATTTTTTTGGGATTCCATTCTATTTATTTTACTCGAGTAAACCAGGCTTTTCACCCGAAGTCATGCAAATGAATGGGAAAAGAGGGGGTTGATATGTAAATTAGCTATGTGTAAAGTGTGTGTGCTGTTTTTGAAGATTACTAGAGAAATTTTGTGAAAATGTGGTTTCCATGCACAGAGAACTGGTACACGAGTGAAACTAAGCTGCTGTAATAAAGCAAACTACTTCATACCTGGCTTAATAACCCTTAGCGGTCCAGTAAAACAGGTTTAAAAGACACCGAATCGCAAAAGTACACTCAGTACTGCATCTCCAGCCAAGCCCCACCCCTTGTTTGCTGTATTTTTCACATACCTCTTTATAGACGTGCATACTAATAAATCCTCTCCCGATCACTCGTTCAATCATCAAACTCATCAATAATGCGATCCAAGTCATTATTTTATTACTATAACATTTCAAAAAGCTCTGCAAATGTCCATGATATTCTTTGAGAGCTGGATGTAGAAGCAGCTACCTCCTTTGTTTATGTCTGTGTTATTTCTGTAGTGCATGAGGCTATGAGATACGCCCTTTTTTTCGACTAGAGACCTGTGCTTTACGTCTTTTTGATGATGTCGGACAGGGTACGACATCGGACTGCAAAGGGTTAATAATGTGTGTTGTTGCTCTTACCCAAACTGTTTTTCAGATGTCATTAGTAGTGAATACTGTTTCAACTAATGTACCTTATGACTCATTAATTAAAAAATAAACTCAGTGGTATAAAATGAAACTGACCAACAGGTATTGAAGATCACATGGCTGAAAACCGGCCGAGATGTGTTTATATATTATATATACACTACCGGTCAGTTTCCAGTTTTTATTGAAATTTAAGCAGTTCAAGTCCAGTGAATAACCTGAAATGGTACAAAGGTAAGCGGTAAACTGCCAGAGGTTAAAAAAAAAGTTTAGGTTACCAAAAACTGAAAAATAATATACATTTCAGAGTTATACAAAAAGGCCTTTTTCAGGGAACAAGTAATGGGTTAACAACTTACAGCTGTTCTGCAGCAATGGAAGTAAATTAAGCCTTGAAAGTTAATGCTAACAATTCCTACAGGTGTCCCAACTTTTGTTGATTACTTACAAATCCTCTGTCTGTACAAAAGCAGTGTTGGAATAGACTGTGTTACTACACCCTCTTAAGCATTATTTGGACAGTATTGTACTACAGGAAGTAGTATATTGCTAATATAATGGCGAGAAAAAGGCAATTAACAAAGGAAGACAGACAGACCATTATAATCCTTAAAAGTGTAGGTCTTTCCTTTAGAGAAATTGCAAAGAAAGCCAAAGTGCCAGTGAGTACAGTTTCCTACGCCATCAAAATGCACTTGGAAACTGGAGGAAACTCTGACAGGAAGAGGTCTAGCAGACCCAAAGCCACAACAGAATCAGAAGCCAAGTTTCTGAGAGTCAACAGCTTGCATGATAGGCGGCTCACAGGACAACAGCTTCAAGCACAACTTAACACTGGTCGAAGTAAGCAAGTCTCAGTTTCAACTGTGAAGAGAAAACTTCGAGCTGCAGGTTTGACAGGTCGAGTGGCAGTAAGAAAACCATTGCTAAGATGGCAAAATAAGAAAAAAAAGAGGCTTGCCTGGGCCATGAAGCACTGCCAGTGGACTAGTGAAGACTGGGTCTTATTTAGGTCAAAATTTGAAATCTTCGGTTCATCACGCAGGGTTTTTGTACGCCATCGAGTAGGCGAAAGGTTCCTCGGTGTGTGACACCAACTGTCAAACATGGAGGAGGAAGCGGGATGGTCTGGGGCTCTTTTGCTGGATCCAGGGTCGACGACTTGCACAGAGTGGCACCCTGAACCAAAACGGCTACCACAGCATTTTGCAGCACCATGCAATACCCTCTGGTATACGCCTAGTTGGTCAGGGGTTCATCCTACAGCAAGATAATGATCCAAAACATACCTCCAGGCTATGTCAGAACTGCCTTAGAAGAAAAGAACAAGATGGTAGGCTTCAAATCATGGAATGGCCACCACAGTCTCCAGACTTAAACCCCATTGAGCTGGTTTGCGATGAACTGGACAGAAGGGTGAAAGCAAAGCAATCTACAAGTGCAACACATTTGTGGAAACTTCTGCAACAGTGTTGGGAAGAACTTTCTGAACAATATTTGATTTCCATTGCAGAAAGAATGCCACGAGTGTGTTCGGCTGTTATATCTGCAAAAGGTGGTTACTTTGAGGAGTCAAAAATTTAGATTAAATTGTTAAACAAAATGATTCCATGATTTCTTCAATCTTCAATTGTTTATTTGTTCTATGCTTTAATTTCAGAGTACACCGAGACATTAAACTGTTCTAAAACTTTTGACCGGTAGTGTATATACACAGTATGTATATATGACGGGTTGCCCTCTGGTCACATGTTTTTCTTCTCCAAATAAACACTTTAGACATTGGATGCCAGGAAACGCCATAGCGTCCGTTTATTATTTACAGCAAAAGAAAATAAACAAAACCTAACCCGATCTCAGGCCCTATCTAATCAAATGTTGTTCCAAACTAATAATATTACTATTACAATAATTTTTCGAAAAATCTTTGCATTGGCAGCAGGAATTTGTAACGACTTCACTGAAAACAGCATTGCCTGTTTCAAACTAAACAAAACAATACGTGGACAAGCAGCTGTTTCCGACAAAAGCATGGGGAAACGTCGGTGGACACAATACAAACCTGTCAAATTGGGGATCAAGTTTTGGCTGGCAGCGGACCATACCCCTACCTGTGCAATGATGAAACTCACAGAGACTGGGTGGCAATGTGATACTGAGGCTGTTGTAACTGTGCTTTGGAAAAGGGACGAATATTACCAATGACAATTTTTATTTCACCATAATTAGCAAAACAGTTGAAGGAAAAAAAAAAAAAAAAAAAAAACAGCCTGGTTGGAACAGTAAACAAAGCGAGAAGAGAGTTTCCACCATCTGCGCAAA
Organism: Polyodon spathula; assembly: GCF_017654505.1. Taxonomy (NCBI): domain Eukaryota; kingdom Metazoa; phylum Chordata; class Actinopteri; order Acipenseriformes; family Polyodontidae; genus Polyodon; species Polyodon spathula. Next base: position 59,468,707 of record NC_054535.1, on the reverse strand, counting down.
ACTTAGTACTCCGTGAAAGCAATCACCGGTGTCTAGTTGCTGTATTTTACAATGTACTGGACATGGCAGCCGTCAATTCTTTCGTTTTGTACAATGAATGCACAGGGGAAAATATCATCTTGTGATGCTAGCCATGGAGATTTGGCAGAAACATTTCGATCAGAAAGCTGCAAAGTGGCAGAGAAATGCAGCTCAGCCTGGATACAGTGCACATCAAGTGACACACGCAACAGAAAACAATAACAGGTAACTAAATGCAATCAAAACAAAAAGTCTGATATCTGTGTCCAGTGTGAAAGAGCAGTATGTGGTAAATGCACACGACAAGCTGATAAGCGTTACATCTGTGTGGATTATGCTAATATGGGGGCTACTTTGAAGTAGGCTATGTTTGTTTGAATGCGCATTCCCATTACACAATGTGAACCGAGTTATTTTCTTTTGTACAATGATTTCCATTTTACAGTTCTGTATGTAGGCCTACATATAACCAGTTTACAGCTGGTTACACAATATTTTCTTTTGAAATGTTTGTTTTATTATAGTTTTCATTTTTTTGAAGTCGTGCTATGCAGTAGGCTCTTATTTTTGTAAATAATTACTTTGTTTTTATAAATTTGTATGTACATATATCAATTTACACCTGCTTACAGAATATCTTTTTTTGAAATGTTTATTTTATTATAGTTTTTCATTTTCTTTTTTACATCATGCATTATGTGCGCGAATTTCGAAAAATAAAGACTTATGTTTATTTTATCATTTAAATATGGTGACTCTGCTATCCAAATGTTAGATATGATGTTCATAAATAAATATTGTGAGTTGTATCTGATAGTTTGCATTTCATTTTTATATCAAAGTTGTTTAAAATGTACCCGTCAAAATGACTACTGCTGGCGGTTAGTAGCATAAGCCCGGCGATTCTAATGTTAAACGAGGACCTACATTCGGTGCAGGCAGATTGTTCCCCCAGGTACTGATCCAGGATCAGTGAGAGAAAAACACAGAAAATGATTTTCAGAATATAATAGTACAAGGTTGTTGCTAAGGTTAAGGTTAGGGTTAGTGTACGGTTAGGTACAATTAGGTACAGTTTGCCTTCCCGCTATCAGGACTTAATGACAAGGTATGTTTCGTTTCTCTCACTGATCCTACATCAGTACCTGGGGGAACAATCTGGCCGGAGCATTACATTCTACCAAACAGGAAACCATATATTTTCAAACAGGAAATAGAGTATTTCTAGAATTGTGCATAAACTTTCGTTTTTTAACAAAAGCTGATCATGCATGTATGTAAGCTTAAAAAATTAATGCATTTCAACAATAGCCCAGTGGCGCAGTGGCCTAAGGCCATGTGCTCTTCAGGCATGTCATGTTGCAAGTTCAAACCACGTTTTTTTTTTTTTTTTTTTTTTTTTTAATTTTCTGTGATATGTGCCGTTTAAAACATAAATACATTGTTTAATTTAAGTGGTGTGGATATCTAACTGCCTGTGTTCCCTGGTTTATTTTGATGTTGACCAACATGTGAAATCACATGATTGGTAGATGTCCGAGTGTTGTAGTACCATTTCCAGGCGAATTTCTGGTTTTCTGTTTGAGTCTAGGGCTGCAGTCCATTGTCAACATTTGGTTGTCCAAAAAAAATGTCAAGTTGGCCATAACTGACCTATAGACTGTGATTTGTACAAAGTACACTGTACTCAATATAGGTACAGTATCAGGGTCCATATACTTTTTTAACATCAAAATTCCATACTTTATACAGATTTCCATTTGTTATTCCCAGACTTGTGTTTTAGTTAGTTTCTACTAGTTTTTTGATGGTTATCCACATAGGTGGGCAGCCGCAGAGCATTATAGCTTTTTGATCCAAAGCAGAAGTTGCTGCTGGTTTTCTAAAAGTATTTGTCAGAATCTGGAGGTGCATATCTAGCTAGAGACAATGCAGGTATGCAAAAGAGAAGTAAGATACAATCTATATCAATATTTGAGAACTACGTTGCATTACTTGCAAAAACAATATACAAAGTTGTATACAACAAGTATACTTGTACCAATAGTTAGCAGTAGTTTAGCATTAGCTAAATTATTAATATTAGTACTGTTTTATTCTTTGATTTTCTTTATTATTACAGTATTTGTCACTACTAGCACTAATGATAATAATAATAATAAGAAGAAGAAGAAGAAGAAGAAGAAGAAGAAGAAGATTGTGAATAAAGTAGAATTACAAGTAGAGTACCTATTTGTGTCATGCTGCATCCAGTATTCTGGCTATATCCTATTCATTGAAGAACACAGTACAACCTCCTCCTCCCCAAAAAAAGCACATCAAAGTTTGTTTTGTTTCAATTGCAAATGTTTATTGAAATCTTGATTCCTTATTTTAAAAAAACAAATAAATAAATGTTGCTTTGCCGTGCCGGTTGCATAGACTTGTACGAGCCGACATCAGCAGCATCTTGATTTTTTGTTTTTGTTTTTAAAAATCAGTATTTAGCCACACAGTTAAGGCCATATACAGCAAGGATGTAAATAGTATATCTACACTCAGCTGACGGTTTGGACCCGAGACAGTTGCTGCACTCGGTACAATAACTTACAAGCAAGCACCATACATTTAAAATAAAATTACCGGTACATTTTATTAATCACGTTAAAGAAATGAAAAAAAGTGATGTCAACATGCTACGTGCTAAATCTGTGTCATTGATAATAATCGTAAAAGGTTGATAAAAGGTAACAACAAGATAGAAAAATGTGAATCTTGGTGAGCAGTGTACAGTAGCTTGTAATTCCAGTCTGTAACTTTGTTTAAAAAATCATTGCCTTCAATATAAAAGTATATACTTTGGCTGTCGTAGTGTCCGTTTCATCCTTCGTTTCACTGAGCAGACACAGTCACGTGACACATACCACCAGCGCGCTGACTAGATAGGATTGCCCGAGTTGTCGGGGATGTTACATGGGGCAATCCTCGCGGGATTTGGTCACAAGCAATGTTTACGTGTACGTCACCCGGTAAATCACTGAAGCATTACCATGACAAACATGAATCCCTCTAAATGTGTTTTACTGGGATGATCTGTGAGCGGAATCTCGATTGGGAAACAGCTGTTTGATTAAAGCACAGAGCATTATCTTGTTAGAGTAAAAAAACTGGATTGCCCGTCCGACAAGCAGCCAAAAAAATCTTTGTCCGACAGATTTTTTTGGTTATCCCGGAACGTCGGGCTAGCGATTTTGCGAGCCTTGTAGTCGCTACAGACTCTTAAAAAAGTAAACGGAAGAGCAAGAAGGAGAATATTTTACCTTAGATTGACCACATCTCATTGTGTAAAAGAGGTATTTACGTTTCTTTTCACATTTGATGTAAGAAAGTTTCAGACTTTTGGTACTGGTACAGATGGTAGTTCTAAGTGATTTAGTTTTTCCGCTGCAACATGGTGAAAACAGCAAAACTCTTAGAGCTGTATAGAGACTCACAGTAGTTTCAAACAAGGTTTTCTAATTTGTACAAGGAAGTACCATTCCTCTCAATATCTATGGTTGTCAGTAGGTAGATGCAGAGTCTGTGTCATAGGTTGACATACTCCCTAGAATGTACGCCATTCCACTGAGGGGAAACTAGATTTTTGCATTACTGTTATCGTTTCTTTCCGACTGAGAAACAGGTTTTTACCTTTCAAAACATTATGATTTCCATTATATGAGAGCTCTCGGCCAAGATAAGCACCAACTAAGACGTAGCTTTGCAGTAAACTAATGTGATCCATCTGCATCTCCATCCATTTGCGTTCTTTTCCATCTGATGATGTAGATATCCTTCTGTCTGGTGTTGATTGCTGAAGTGTAATGCTGGCTCCAGGGATCAGCTCTTTGCCTCCCCAGCACTTTAGCACACACAACGGCTGGGATGCTGGCTCCGGGGATCAACCCAGTGCAGTCTCCCCAGCGCATCAGCATGACAACCGTCTGGATTGAGCTAAGTAGGGAACATCTCTGGGGTCTTCAAGTGGGCACCTTCCATCCTCGGTGTTTCATTGACCAGCCCACGACACCTCAAGAGGGATCCAGTGATTCTGGCATCCCAGCATCACCCCCCTCCATCCCCCACTCAGCTCAGCCCAGCTTACTTACCTGTACATTAGCTTTGCTTTCTTTCTATTGTGCTTAAAATCCCCATCCAGAATCTTTCCGTCTCAACCACAGCCAGTTGCTGCTCCTTTTTTCTCGACAACCCACCTCCACTGGCTAAACTCTGACTCTATCGTCGCTGTTCCACTTCAGCAGCTAGATGAGCATACCGAAGTTTCTTCCTCTCATACGCATTTCCATTCATACACTTTTATGTTTTGCAGACTTGAGAATTGCATTCTCTTTGTCTTTTATATTCAATGTGATTGGCATTGCACTTTATAATTCATTATGGAGGGAAAAAAATATATATTCTCCCAATTCTGGAGCTGCATTTGTGCCAGATAAGTGTGTCCATCTGTCTGCAGTTATTACATAGCCTATATTGTTCTTACAAAATTCTATGGTTATGCCCCAATACCGCACTGTGAACACGACTTATATTTTCTGCACTCTTAAGGATAGTTCATAAACTGCAGGGTGGTCCATCAGTCCCGTTGTTAGACTCACCCGTGTGTTTGTGGGTTGCTTTGATCTCACTATGAGATATTCAGATACAAACAAGCCCAGTATAAAGCTAATTTGATAGGAATCATATGCAAAGTTCGAAATAAAAAAGTACACAATATCGTAGGAAACCGTTAAAACCTGTTCATTTCAAGATGAGATTTTTGACTGACTTTATTTTCAATTTACAAGTTCTGTTAGTACCAATCAATAACGAGAGTCTTCAAAATTAATTAGATAACTTTTCTGAGCAGTTTATGTAGGCTTTTTTTCTTTGATGATCAAAGCTTGGACAAGCTATGTGATTATCTGATTATCTGTTTGTTTCAGTACTATACTGTGCAAATAAGTAAAGTTTTCACAGTATATATGTAGTGGTTCTGGGGGGGGGGCACATATGAACTGTTTTGATTTGTATTTGTTTACTTGGATAAATGACTTATCCATCCTGACAGAGTCCACACGAAATATTGTTTAGTTAGTGGATAAACACAAAAACACCCCTTCTTAATGGACAAGATGATGACACTTATGCTGCTATCTCGAGACATTTAACCGATATTACTGAACAAATGCAACAGAGCCCTTCTTATAGCTTAGAACAGAAAATGTATAATCGGGCAGCAGAGGTCTCCTGTGCAGAATTCTACTAGGATTGTGGTGAAAAGTCAGAACCACAGTACAACCCCGGTACATTTGAGTATCAGAAATATAATCAATCGATATTGCTTACTAACATTCAACCCGGTGATCTATGTGCAAGTTGACAGAATTATGAAGAATCAGAATCTGACGCACCACATATTGAAGATCAAAGTGATCAAAACTTAGCTGAAGGTCTAACAAATTGGGCTGTTCAATTTGGAATTAGTCTAGCTGCTATGTCTGCTTTGCTGTGTCTTCTAAACATATTCCACCCAACTCTGCCAAATGACGCCAGGATCTTAATTGGAACTAAGAGAGCAAGTGAAGTTCAGGCAAAGGTGGGTGGTTCAAATTATTACTGTGGTATTGTCTCAGCCTTAAATATTTTTTTAAATGGTATTTATGATCAACTGAAAGATTGGATGTACCTAAAACTACAGATTAATAAGACTTCACAATAAGGTACAAGTCATTGCTGATTTTCTTCAATACTGTATACAAGATATAAATTGTCTGGAGCAAGGATTTTAGTTCAGTCGAAAGCAACTAAAATATAAATATCATCAACTAATTGTGATGCTCCAGCTAGAGCACTTGTAAAAGATTTGAATGAAATGATGCTCAGTTTAAGCAAACACTTGATGATCATCTCCTTCCCACAAAATATCATAGGAAGTTTCCCCTTGATTATATGCATTCAGCATGCTTCTGTGTTTTTGCTTTTTTTTTTTTTTTTGGTTCAAAGGATCACTGAAATATCAGATGTTAGAAATCATGGATCTTTAGATTTGTTTCTTGCCTTTCCATATAAGAACTTTCTTGGCAGACTGAAGAATCTGGCGAGGAAACCATATATCTCATTGCCACATGTTGTACATCATTTGTCTGAGGGAAATGTTGGTTGCAATGTGCCATCATACAGTCCCAGAGGATTAATTGTATTATTTGCTGTGGCATTAATTGTTCATGATTCAATTGAATATATAGTGATAGAGAGGTTTCTCTGTTTGAATATCCACTAGATTCTACAACTTTGCCATTTATGTGGTAGCCTAGCCTTGTGGTGAACTGGAGTGTGTCTCTGACAGCTCAACACAGGAAATATGTGCTTCTCCCATATAGACATGGACTTGCTGCTATTCCACTACTTCACTGTGATTCTTGACTGATACTGTCTGTTTGGCACACACAAAGCACACATAATTATTGTAATGTATATATGTTTGACAGCTGTACTGGAATTACAGATGTTTTTACAAACCCTGTTATATAAACACCCATTTTCATGAGTAATTGTGCTTTTGGTACATTTTTCTGAACGTTTAAATGTTATGCAGGTGTTAGCGTTTACACCATATCTACACACATATTCTGATGTATACTGACAACCCTGGTTAGTATTTTCCAAGCAAAGAACTCCTAAAAAAGCAAATAACGTTCTAACAATCGCAAAGACTTAACTACAAAGTAAAAAAAAAAAAAACAGCACATTCTCACCAAATTTTTGCATTAAGCCCCGGTCACACCGGGAACAAGAAAGATAATTTTTTAAAAATCATTCCTGTTCAAATGAATGGAAGTGGTTACACCACAACGATAACAATCATTGTAAACGACAACTATCGTTTCCAACGCTTTCAGAGTGTTTTTTTCCTGCTACAGATAACGATAAATGTTCCTGGCCAATCAGGGCTGTATTAAATGTGACATCATTACCTACCTGGTGTTATTTTATATATTATTTTAAACACGATAAACAATACAGGCATTGCACTGATTTACTACAGAGAAGACTGCCCTCCTCTGTTCCACCGCAGAACTTCACGTCTGTGAACTGGTTCTAGTATAGATCAAGGTATCTTCTTTTTTGTTTGATTAATTGTGTGTTATAAATTTGATAAACAGCCATTAATGTGTATTTATAGCACAGGCACGATGTATGATCCTATATGCGCCATAAATACATGTCAGTCTGCATATTGGAGTTGCTTTTTTTGGTGCACTTTGAAACGATTCATGTCAGATTGATTTTGAATAAAAGTTCAGCTTCATTTCGGGATTTTTGCTTTTTGTACTGCGTTTTAATTCTTTAATGAATTAGATAAAGGCAGAATACTGCATAAATGAACAGGTACATTTAATTCGACTTTTATTCACAATCTCATCATTAACTTACTCAACAGTTTAACAAACCCCTCGATATAACGACCCCAACTGGACGTAATGTACCTCTACTCTCGCACTGAGAATGGTTTTCCCGTGAACACTACCACATCCTGTTTTGTTTTGTTTTTAATTCCGCATTTAGGGGACGCAGCTTGCGTGTTTGCGCCTAGAGGCGGGCTTGTTCTACAACAATGTCTCAGATTCGCATCTTTCCACATTCGGATTTTACCATAGTGAAGCATTAGGTTTAACAGTCTCATTCGATTGTCAATTTAAAAAAAAAAATACCTTACTTCATATTTGAACATAATATGTCCAGCTCATGCTTTGTTTGTAAAATCCTTTGTAAAAATGTTTCTATTTGATTCACACACAAAAAAACATCTCCATGCAAACTTGATATCTTGTTTGTTCTGTAGACCAACTTGAAAACACAAACATAATTTGGTTGAGCAGCAAAACGTTATTTTGCAGTTTTTTCTGTTTCTTTTCTACTATTCATTAAAAGATGCTGTATTCGAACACAATATGTATATTAATATACCTTGTATGTTGTTCTCAATACGGCCTATCTTGTAAAACTGCATAACGTCACTGGCTTACCAGTCTCGTTTAGCAAACAGTAATCAGTTGTTAAGCAGTGGACTCACGCTGGCTGAAACCACTGACATTCAAGCTTTCTCTTACTCCCTCTGCTGCTTGTTACATCCAAACGAACACACAGAACGTGGATAACGTATCCAGTCTAAGACATACCCTCTCCCAATGTCACACAAACACACCAGCACGCATACAGCTGACAGCAGCAGCAGGAAAAACAACATCCAGGAACAGAAAGTAACAGCAGTCTTGTTCTAAACCTCCACAAAGTTCTCTGGGGCGCCACAGTGTTTTAGCACGGCATGGTATGAATGAAGGAGGTTTTATAACGTGTCTTATTTTATTAGCTATGTTTATTTTAGAACTAGTGACGAGGCAGTGATTGAAATAACAAGGGAACTAGTCTACTTGGAGAAAAGATCCTCAAGCAGGTTCGGAAGCATTTAAACTAGAAAGGAAGGGGGGAGAAATCAACAAAAAAACAGAAGGGAGACCGCATCAAAACAAGAACAACAACTCAGGTAAGACAACCATTAAATGTATTTATCTAAATGCTAGAAGTATCAGAAACAAAATTCTAGAACTTGAAGCTACTGCACTAACAGGTAACTATGATGTGATAGGTGTTACAGAAACGTGGTTATCTGAGAGTGATGGGGACGAATATAATATTTGTGGGTATACACTGTATAGGAAAGACAGGCAGGACAGAAGAGGAGGAGGGGTAGCGCTATACATAAGAAACAGTCTTGAAGCCCAGGTGTTAAACCTGGACAAAGAAAATAAAACCGAATCAATATGGGTCAGAATAACAGACAAAAATTCAAAAGGCATAATAATAGGAGCATGCTATAGACCGCCAGATTCAGACGGTGAGCACAATAATCTGTTATACAATGACATTAGAAATGTGTGTAGCAAAGGAGAAGCCATACTAATGGGGGATTTCAACTTCCCCCAAATAAAATGGGAAAACCCGGTGGGTAGCGCGAAGGATGAAATAGAAATGGTGGAAATGACAAATGACTGCTTCCTAACACAATTTGTGAAGGCACCGACTAGAGGGGAGGCATGCCTTGATTTAGTCTTTTCAAATAACGAAGATAGAATAACTAAAACAGAGGTCAGAGAACCACTGGCAAACTCAGACCACAACATGGTCTCATTTGAAGTGTTTTTTAAAACCTCAAAAGTAAAGACTAAAGCTAAGGTTTACAATTTTAGAAAAAGCAAACTATGAAGGCATGAAACAGAGACTAACAGAAGTAGATTGGAGTAAAATAGAGAAAACACCCACAGAAGAAGGATGGTTGTTCTTCAAAAACGTAGTACTAGAGGCGCAAAACAATTATATCCCTAAAGTAGACAAATCTAAATGTAAAACTAAATTGCCAAAATGGTTTAATAGATCAATTAAAAAAAATATTCAGCGAAAAAAGGCACTTTACAGAGCATTAAAAAAGGACCAAAAAGAAAGTACACAGAAAGAGTACACAGAACTGCAAATGCAAGTCAAAAAGGAAGTTAGAAAGGCCAAGAGAGAAATAGAAATGAACATTGCTAAGGGAGCTAAAACCAATTCCAAAATGTTTTTCCAATATTACAACAGCAAGAGAACATTCAAAGAGGAGATTAAATGTTTAAGAGATACAAATGGCAAAATCGTAGAGGAAGAAAAAAAAATAGCAAATATGTTAAATGATTACTTTTCACAAGTTTTTACAAAGGAAGATACTGACAACATGCCCCACATGTCATCCAGTTCCTATCCAGTTTTAAATAACTTTAGCATAACTGAGGCAGAAGTGTTAAAGGGACTAGGAGCTCTTAAAATAAACAAATCCCCTGGGCCGGATGAGATCCTCCCAGTAGTACTCAAAGAAATGAAAGAAGTAATTTACAAACCGCTAACCAAGATCATGCAGCAGTCTCTTGACACAGGGGTGGTACCGACAGACTGGAAAATTGCAAACGTAATACCGATCCACAAAAAGGGAAACAAAACTGAACCAGGTAACTACAGACCAGTAAGCCTGACTTCTATTATATGCAAACTTATGGAAACTATAATAAGATCCAAAATGGAAAATTACCTATATGGTAACAGGGTACTGGGAGACAGTCAACATGGTTTTAGGAAAGGGAGATCGTGCCTAACTAACTTGCTTGATTTTTTTGAGGATGCAACATCGATAATGGATAATTGCAAAGCATATGACATGGTTTATTTAGATTTCCAGAAAGCTTTTGACAAAGTCCCGCACAAAAGATTAATTCTCAAACTGAACGCAGTTGGGATTCAAGGAAACACATGTACATGGATTAGGGAGTGGTTAACATGTAGAAAACAGAAAGTACTGATTAGAGGAAAAACCTCAGAATGGAGTGTGGTAACCAGCGGTGTACCACAGGGATCAGTATTAGGTCCTCTGCTATTCCTAATCTACATTAATGATTTAGATTCTGGTATAGTAAGCAAACTTGTTAAATTTGCAGACGACACAAAAGTAGGAGGAGTGGCAAACACTGTTGCAGCAGCAAAGGTCATTCAAAATGATCTAGACAAGATTCAGAACTGGGCAGATACATGGCAAATGACATTTAATAGAGAAAAGTGTAAGGTACTGCACGCAGGAAATAAAAATGTACATTATAAATATCATATGGGAGATATTGAAATTGGAGAAGGAATCTATGAAAAAGACCTAGGAGTTTTTGTTGACTCAGAAATGTCTTCATCTAGGCAATGTGGGGAAGCTATAAAAAAGGCTAACAAGATACTCGGATACATTGTGAAAAGTGTTGAATTTAAATCAAGGGAAGTAATGTTAAAACTGTACAATGCACTAGTAAGACCTCATCTTGAATATTGTGTGCAGTTCTGGTCACCTCGCTATAAAAAAGATATTGCTGCTCTAGAAAGAGTGCAAAGAAGAGCGACCAGAATTATTCCGGGCTTAAAAGGCATGTCATATGCAGACAGGCTAAAAAAATTGAATCTGTTCAGTCTTGAACAAAGAAGACTACGTGGCGACCTAATTCAAGCATTCAAAATTCTAAAAGGTATTGACAGTGTCGACCCAAGGGACTTTTTCAGCCTGAAAAAAGAAACAAGGACCAGGGGTCACAAATGGAGTTTAGAAAAAGGGGCATTCAGAACAGAAAATAGGAGACACTTTTTTACACAGAGAATTGTGAGGGTCTGGAATCAACTCCCCAGTAATGTTGTTGAAGCTGACACCCTGGGATCCTTCAAGAAGCTGCTTGATGAGATTTTGGGATCAATAAGCTACTAACAACCAAACGAGCAAGATGGGCCGAATGGCCTCCTCTCGTTTGTAAACTTTCTTATGTTCTTATGTTCTTATGTATTGCCGATATATATAAAAAAGTCCACATTTTCCAATATCGCAATATACGATAATATCGAATTGGGGTACGCTCTTTATTTTGGACTGGCCACAAAACGAACAATATAGAACACACTCAAAACTTTTTTAAAAGTACACAGTACCCTTTGACCTTTTAATCCCCTTTGTCCAGAAGAAATCCCCCAATCAGAACATTAAAAAAAAAAAAAAAAAAAACATTATCATTTTTTGAATTATGAACACGATGACAACACCCCGCATGTCAGTCAGGTAGGTGCCTGGTTTTTAGGAGGATTGTTTCTTTGCATGAAACTTTGATCCTCCTATTTTAAACTGCCAAGCACTTCGAATTTTTTTTTTGTTTGTTTGTTTTTTTTTTTTAAACGTGTAACTGATTTAATAAAAGTAAATGTGCGATCTTTATTATGAAAGCTTAGGACCGACAGGCGTTAAAAAAAAAAATTAAAAAAAAAAAGATGGCGGCTTGCCAAACAAGAAGCTAATTCTGGTGCGTTAAAAAGCCTTCATAAACGTTGATCCACAAAGTATTAACCCGACTCATATTTTGCCAGTGGTTCCAGAATAAACTTGGATGTCTATTTACTTATGCCAAGTCTCTGTATGTTCTATATTGTTACATCATAATTTAAAATGTATATTATTAATGTTATTTATTCCAGACCAAACAGAAATATTGGTCAAGCCCCAAATCAGAGGATGAGTCTGTAATGCCATCAACTCCTATGAGGACCTCAACAACAGATCTTCCTAGAACACTGCCTAGCTATAATTCAATTACTCAAAACTTTAAACACTCAGGGCCCAGTTTGATCATGCAGTGATCTTATTTATCCCCCCAAAAAATCCTGTCTGTCATCAATTGTGCTTCTAGGCTAAAACACATCTCTCTCTTTATATAATTTAACTATGAAAGATTTAAATTGACACTGTAGTTTTGTACCAAATTATTAAATCAAATAATAAATCACACTCAGATGCAGAACAGAGCGGATGTGGATGAAATGCTAGAAGAGATGACATTGCCTATTACGGACATCCCTTCTTTGGAAGAAAGACTAAAAAAATAACATGAGTTTTGTATTAAAGTATTATACATATAAGACACCCATCAAGGAAGGCTAATAACCAAAATCTAATGACCGAGTGTTGATAGTGTTGAAAGGGACAAAAGCGTGGCTTCTCCAATCTTGAAAAGTGTATATGTTCTGTTAGTACTGATATTTAAGTTTGTAGCGCATTAACAATATATTGTATTTTTTCAAGAAACAGAACTTTTTAATGATGGCCTCTTTCGCTTACCATAAACTTCAGAGGGCCAGATTTTTTAAAAGCTTTTCTGCAGTGCAAAGTTTGCAAAAGGTTCCAAACTCACAGATACATTTTGTAAACTTACTGAAGTGAACTGTGCATGCCACATTGAAATTTTTATCCAGAGCACTGTAGACAAGACAAGACAGCTACAGTCACATAATACAGCAATGCAATTTCTGATTTGTATTCTACTCATTGTTAACCCTTTTTGTATAAGCTTTTATGTGAAATGAACTATTCATTTATGTTGCTTTCCGCTACTTTGATGTAGTACAATGAATCAATCTAACCCAAATTAACACTAGCAGGGAATTATCTTTTCAGAACCACTTTTTAATATAGCATTTGTTTTTAAATATGAACAATAACAATGAGGAATGAATATGATCCTGCATTACTTTTATTAAATTAATACTATCTTTTTTTTATTTGCAGGTTGTAATCGCTGAAAGAAATTTTTCAGATATATTTTGTCTTCTGTTATTGTGTCATAATATTGTGTTGTTCTGTCAGAATGTTTTTGTTTGTTAATGTTGTTAAATTTAAACTTTAAAACAAAATACATTTAATGTATGTAAGTGACTTTTTTGTTCATTTACATACACAATTGTTTAGTTAATTACGCTACAATATATTGCATTGTACCTTGTAGGGCAGAGAACTTAACACAGCAAACACAGCATTCTAACCAAATTCTAGGTTAAGCTTTCTACAGTGCAGCAACATTAACCAAGACACAAATTAAGCAGTGCAGCAAATGCTATGCAATGTATAAGAAGGTAGGTACACTATGCATGGATAACATTACTTACAGGGCAGTTAATTGGGTATTGTTTTGTTTTTACACTCATCTCAGTTACTTCCTACATAGCATTGTCAGTATTCATATTTATTCATTTTGCAGATAATTATTTTATCATACTAGTTCAAATGTTCCTAATATTACATAGTTTTTAAAAATAAATTAAAAAAAAATCTAACAGTAAAATCATATACTTAAGCAATTAAGACTAAAACCAGAAATCATTACCAAGCATTGAGGACTGCCTGGGTGATAATGGGGCTAAATGCAAACAATGATGTATATTACATATACAGAGAAACATGTGTTAAAGTTGGATAATTGGTTCATGCTGTCCCATGGTCAACAGATGGTTGGCACAACGAGCAAAATGACACCAATTGGAAAACACCAATAACGTTATTGTGCTATATAGGTACGTACCATTTGTATAAATCACAGAAATAACGGGTCAAGTTGTAAAAAAGACGTTGAAAAAAAAATAACAATACAGCATTTAAGTTCAGACTACAAAGTAATATTTACATACGTTTGGTAACATATCGAAAGAAAGTGACTGTCGACTTGATTTTGTATATATATATATATATATATATATATATATATATATATATATATATATATATATATATAACACAGTAAATAGTAACGTTACTTATTTTAAAAAACTAACACGTTCTAAAAATGCAGTCCTCTGAACACGTTCAGTTTTGCTGTCGTACGGTACAGTGCACTGCACATTATTACATGTTTACTGTATTCTGGTTTAAATATAACTATTACCCGTTCAGTGTGTGATTCTAATCGAGCCCATGCTTGTCTTGCCACACCCTGGCTCTACCTACACAGTACAACCGCTCAGTCTGTATAATTAGTCTAAAGAAATTATCGAGCTTCAGGCTTCCACTTGCTTTACATAAATACTTCTCACAACCATAATACTTAATACATTATTAAGCACAAACACTACATTTTAAATAGTTTTTTTTTTTTTTTTCACCCACAGAAATCATCTGTGTCCTTTTTTTAAATAGATTTCACTTTCCTTGTTGCACCAATAAGACCTGTAATATTTACTCAGTGAACAGAATAAACGATTAGCATGTACTTTGTAAAGCTGTTATAACTTGTTACAGTACTTGGTACACTGCAGGAGATGTTTCAGTTCTTGCACTTGTCTGCACTTAATTATTACGGTATACTGTATCAGTCTACCCACCGTGCCCGAATAAATATTGTACAATACCTGTACAAATCAAAGATACATGTATTTATTTTCTACGCCTTACTATCTCTACTTCCTGCCCCATAACCCTATTGTCCCTCTATCTCCTACCTTCGTAAATCTATGTTGTCTCCGTCCGCCTGTTCACATTCACAACCACTTGCCCTTCTGTTGCTGAGTGTCTCTCAGAGCACATTGACTTCCGCTTTGACTCCGCTTTTCTCCACTCCCTGAAGGAGGAGGGAGATCCCCATTCACTGTGCACTGACATCATCCAGGGGCTGGTCCTTTAAATTATGCGAGAATTCTATAAAGCATAAAAACTAATGGTTCAAGTAGAAAAAACAAACTAAAACAACTGCAAATAAATAAATGACAACAACCACCTGGAAGGTAGCTATTTGTCTTCTTTCTTTTTTAAACATTTTTACTGTGTAAAAGCTTCATTTAGAACGAAGAATATATTTGGGAGTGGGTAACAGCAGAACCAATACAAAACTACCCGGACGGGACAGGGATCTGATCGTCTTAAACCCTAAACCAAATTATTACTCCTTCCACATACCGTACATACCAACAGGAATTATCATTATCCAAAATTAGCTTTTTTATTATCAAAAATACTTGCAGACAAACATTTAATCTCCATTAAAACACGTAAAAATGTCTTCAAACCTATACCACATAAGTACTCCTTATATATAACCTCCAAATTAGAAAGAATTATCATTATACGACTTTATATTTTCATAATCACTTAAAATGTTGCTAGACGAAGATAAAACTTCACAGACTAAGCATTATGGGGTCTGATCTTCTTAAAACCTAGCTTGAATTATTACTTCCTTGCCATAGTCCACATATAAAAAAGATCATTATAGCACTTTCCCTAAATAAATTGTAATGTTTCCAGACAAAAACAGTACCAGTTATCACGTTCCCAAGGTATGTTTCTTGGTGCTAAAAGAACAGCTCCCCATAATTGGGAAACAACTTGGGTATTGTGAGATAAGGAAGCTTTAAGAAGTGTTGCTGTCTCTGCGCCCCTCATATGCAATTTAAATAATCATTGTAGTAGTAGTAGTAGTAGTAATAATAATAATAATAATAATAATAATAATAATAATAATAATAATAATAATCAGCTACCCTCTGGACCAGGCAGTTAATTCAGCTTAAATAACACGCATCATATGATACATAGTGGTCTACCTATAGCGATTTCGCAGATTTCGCAGAAATCAGGAAATTCAGGAGTCACAGCGAAATTCACCTGTTATAGGGTGCAATGCATACAGGTGTTATCATGAATCCTATACCCGCTTGATATCGTGTATCCCTTAGCAATCGCCTAGATTTCGTGCTTGCGCAGATCTCTTTATATTGCTTTGGATCATGCGCATATTTCTTTAATAGCAGTCTGCAGAAATAATGAAATTCTGAGATATTAAATCATGCTTTGTTTTTTAAGCACAAGGGAAGCTGAAATATTTTGTACCCCCTGCCTTAAAGATTTTCTGAACATAATAGGATTCCAACAAACAATACAGCTGGGAAATCTAATTTAGCACATATAAATGAAGTAAATCATAGTTAATGTGCAAAAAATAAAGCATACTAATGGGGGTGAAACCTTAATATTGGGGTGAGTTAATTAGTGTATCAAAGATATCAGAACTAGACACTGGCATAATTTGCATATTTCTTAAATTTGCAGATACCAAAAAAGGTGGTGTTGTAAGCACTGTATTGGCAGCACAGGGGGAAATCATTTAGATTCCATTCAGATCTTGCCAGACATCTGGCAAATAATCTTTAATTTAGGTGTACAGCAGAAGTGAAAAAAATAAGAAGCGAATAAGAAGCTGGGTGAATAAGAAGCTGGGTGAATAAGAAGCTGGGTGAATAAGAAGATGGGTGAATAAGAAGCTGGGTGAATAAAAAGTTGGGTGAATAAGAAACTGGGTGAATAAAAAGCTGAGCGAATAAGAAGCTGAGCAAATAAGAAGCTGAGCGAATAAGAAGCCAACTTCATCCACGTCAAATACTAAATTATTATTATAAAATTAAGATTTTAGAACTTTTCTACAAAAAGGAAAATTAAAGGTGTGTAAAATATTACAACTTTGTGCTGTAGAATTTGGTCCTCCATTAAACAATAGATAAAATAAAAAAAATAAAAAACTATACGCATTATGCAAGTGTCTAGCGCTATTTTCACACAGAAATTCAGCTACTAGGGGCTCCTGAGTGGTGCATCTAGTAAAGGTGCTCTGCGTGAGTGCAGGATGCGCCCTATAGCCTGGACATCGCTGGTTCGATCCACAGCTGACCATGAGTGGGAGTTACCAGGAGGCAGCGCTCAATTGGCTGAGCATCGCCGGGGGGGGGGGTTGTTAGGTCGTCCAGGGTGTCCTCGGCTCACAGCGTACCTGTGACCCTGTAGTCTGGACGGGCACCTGCTGGCTTGCCTTTAAGCTGCCCAGGAGTTGCGTGGTGAATCTGCAGTGTGTAAATAAGGGGCTGCCTGATGGCACATGCTTCAGAGGACAGTGTGTGTTCATCTTCATCACTCACGCAGGGGTGGTAGCGGTGAGCTGAGCCTAAATAATAATTGGGAATTTCAAATTGGGAGAAAAAAACAAAATAATTGGTAATGACTAAATTTTAAAAAAGAGAGAAATTCAGCTACTATGCTGTCTCTGAAATGTTTTAACGAGTGTGTAAAATACCCTTTCATACATGACGAAGAACTACATTTGGCTGCATTTTGTTTTCTTCTCATTTTAAGTTACATCATACAAATCTAACAAACAAACAAAGTGTGAAACTGCCAGAGCTTCAGTCACAATACAGATCACGCATTTGAGTGCAAAGAAGGCATTACAATATCTGCAAAAGAAAGAGGGTCCAGCACTTCAGGAATAATAAGAGATTGAAAATCTGGTGGATGATGACATTTTCTGTACTTGGAACGCCAACATGGTGATTTATTTTGGAACCACACACTTCAGAGATGGTCAGATACCGAGTGGAAAAAACATGGGAAGATCAACTTTTGAGTACCTTGCTGAACAACTGCATGCATCACTCACAAAGCAGACGACAAAGTGGAGAACACCAATATGTCACCAATGATGCTTGGCTGTAGCATTGTGGTGGCTTGCAAGACCTTGTGAATAGCAGACAGTAGCAAATACATTTGGAATAGGATTCTCCACATTATGTGGTCTTGTGCGTGAGGGTTGTGAAGCTATGAAACATGTGTTTTATAAGAAGTACATCAGGCTACCAGAGTGGCATAGATTAGACAACACTATCGACAACTTCATGAAAAGTGGATTCTTGCAGTGTGCTGGAGCAATAGATGGAACACTGTGGCAAAGTGGCTGGTGAAGGGGAACAGGTGTAGCGGTGATGTGGTGCAGGAGTGTGGCAAAGTGGTTGGTAAGGGGAACAGATGTCGCGGTGATGCGGTGCAGGAGTGATGAACAGACAACAGTGATTCAGTGAATAAGTGCTTTATTGCTCTTTTCCAGGTCTGGCGACCGTCAAAAATAATAAATCCCCGGCAATACACAACAATGTGTAAAGCACGGGGATAATGAAAACAAGGGCACAGTCCTGAACAAAAACAACGGTACGGTCACCAGTCCTGGGTGATCGAAAACGTGCAGGTGCTCAGTGCAGTGGTGCTCCGGATAGTGCTCTCCTTTCGACAGCTCCGGAGATGTGTGTTAACTGTCTAGTGCTGAATACAAAAACAGACAGTTACACGGACAGACACAACAATACAAAACACAAACACAATCCACTCTGAGAGCTCCTCTCTCAGTCCTTCTCTCTCTCCAATCGTTTAACCCAAACGAAGGAGAAGATCAGTGTTACCCTGGCCCCTATATGTAATCCCGCATGATATCGAGATAAACGGTTGCAGCTGCCTCTCGTTTACCTTTCAAATCAATACGGTCTTACAACAGAGTCGCGCTTCCCTCCAGGCTGACCCACTTCCCTGACCTGGAAATGAACTGTCAGGCTAGCCCTTCCAGATACTTCTCCTCCCGTTCTTTAGCGCCCTCACAGGTCGGGAGGAAGATTCATCACCAGAACTCATCTTTCCGTCACAAGGAGTGACAGGCAGACAACGGTAATCCAGTGAAAAAGTGCTTTATTTATAATCCAGGTCTGGTGACCATAAAATAATGAATCCCCAGCAATACACAACAATGTGTAAAGCACTGGGATAACGAAAACAGGGCACGGTCAGCAGCTCTGGGTGAGTGCAGTCGTGTTGGTGCTCAGTGCAAACACAGGTAGTGTGGTATGCAGTGGTGCTCTGGAAAATGCTGACCCTTGGCTACAGCTCCAGAGGTGTGCTTTAACTGTCTAGAAGTGAAAACACAGGCAATTAACAGGACAGACACAATAACACACAATACGTACAGGCTGACCGATTTCCCGGTCCCGGAAACTAACTGTCAGGCCAGCCCTTCTAGATACTTCTCCTCCCGTTCTTTAGCGCCCTCACAGGCCGGGAGGGAGATTTATCACCAGAACTCATTATCTTTCTGTCACAAACACACATCCCAGTTATCAGCAACAGAAAGGGATAGCACTTGGTTATCATGCAGGCAGTCATAGACCACAAGTTTTGGTAAGCTGAGAAAATCATTTCTGCAGACAGTTCAGAATGCTGCTGCCGGGATCCTTACCAGATGTAAAAAAATGTGATCACATCACTCTCCCCCCCGTCCCTCTCTGTCTTGCCCTGTTGCACTGGCTACCTGTAAAGTTCAGGATTATGTTCAAAATTCTCCTGCTCACCTACAATGCCCTTCCTCACGTAGGTCCAGAGTACCTCCTCAACCTGTTAACTCGCCATGTCCCTGCAACTAGGTTCTCCGACTCTGGTCTGCTTGTTATCCCCAAGCAAAAGTGCACCACACTTGGACAACACTCATTTAGCTTCATGGCTCTGAATCTTTGAAACTTTCTCCCAACTATGATGCGTGATGCTCCCACCGTCACTCGCTTTAAATCAACTCTCAAGACCCATCTGTTCTCTTTTGCTTTCCATGCTCTTTAAGCCTAATATCTGTTATTAGCTGCTGCTGCTGCTATTATTTGATGTATTATGTTACTATCACGTATTATGCAATTTTTTTACTGTATGTTATGTATTATGTATTTCTCTGTATTTGAAGTACTATGGACTTTCTTGTATTTACTGCATCTTGTTGAAAGACACTATATAAAATAAAGATTGATTGATTGATTGATTTAACACCATTGTGACAGGAATGGCTGAGTGGTGACATCAAGCCAGATGCAGGAAGAAACAGGCACTGCAGAGATTTGTAGAATGGCGCTTGCACCATTTATTTTAACCAATAACAAAAAGAAAATAAAAAGTTTTCACAAAAAAAAAAAAAAAACACTGCTCACAGACAAAAATAAATATTCAAACAAAAACAAATCTCGAACAGTTGAACACTTAACAAAACTCAAATCAGGCTGGACAATCGCTTTCACTGATCCTCTGCTAAGTTTCCCTTTCAACTTACTGCTCTCGTGTTCTGGAGCAGGGAGAACTGCAGGCTTATATATTTTGGCCAAGGGGTTTAACTAGCTAGTAATTATTCTATTACCCCTCGGCCACAATCTGCACGAGTTTATTAATGTGGATGGGGCTTCCCATCCATGCTGCAACACAAATCCAAAACAAACACATGGCTACGTCTTCCACTTAAAAAAAACATTATATAGCAGGGTTTTGCCCTGCCCCTTTTTCATATACTGACCCTGTTACAAATTGCCCCTGACCCTGTTACAAATTATATATATATATATATATATATATATATATATATATATATATATATATATATATATATATATATATATACACATTCATGTACATTTGTACAGTGTATATAAAAATGTACATATAGGATTGAAATTAGGGGCTACTTTGTAAATCAACCAATGTATATTATAGTTAGGGTTTATGATTTTCGGTTTTAACCAATAAAACCCGATAAAGCACCCCTGATACATAAATATTTCAAACGGCGGATAGCCAATAAACACCGGAAAACATTGTAAAAACTGTCACATGGTTACAGTGGTCTTTACACTATTTTTCACATAAAAAAACCATGTATTTCTACATATAGGTGGGGGGGGGGGGAAAAAAAAAATAAAACCTACTACAAAAATAATAATAAATAAATTTCCTGACTTATCTATCATTGATTAGTTCTGAATACTTTAAAGCCTCCCCAACATTTCTATTGGAGACTCCGCTTACGAGATTTAAAACGAGATTACAAGCAAGATTTAAAGCTGCATTATAGTTAAGATACGGAGGATTTAAAACTGAATTGTGGCGAAATGTACAAACATGCCCAGAAGAATATGCCCGTGACCATAGGGATTTCGTAGTGGAAGACAGCTAAGGAAAGAAGGTACTACTTAAGCGTGCAAGTACTGTTGAGTTACTACACATATTCTGACACAAAAAAGAAACACTCGAGCATTTTGGAAAGTAACCAAAATCACTAATTTCATACATTATATCAAAAACAAAAGCCCCCAAAAAAATGATTAACATAAAACTCGAAAATAGCTAAAAATAAGCACCGAAAAATACAATTAATAACACCTGAAAAACAGAACCCCTAATTATATTATAACCCTGATATGATCTGTTAGGCCTCAAGTTGCCTATTATATATTTTTTAATTTTGTAATTGAGCTTTACTAATTTAGTGTTAAAATAAAATAATCGGAAAACCTGAATATCTGCTCATCACTAATATATAACACTAATGTAACCAGATAATATTTTTCTCAGTTTTACAGACACTTGTGTGGGATGGCCAGGAAAGAGCATGATGCTAGAGTACTGGCAAACTCTGATTTGTTCATTCTGGCAGAAGAAAACCACAATGGCTATGTTTTCCTAAGAGAGGTATGATTAGTTCTTTTTTATTTATTAAGTCTGCCTCTTTTAAAATCGGTGAGCAGGAGTTATATGACAATTTTTTTCGGTATCTTACAAAAACATGATTGTTTCTTTCATGTACATCCATAATATATACAGTGCCTATAGAAAGTCTACACCACCTTTCAAATTTTTCACCTTTTGTTAAGAACATAAGAACATAAGAAAGTTTACAAACGAGAGGAGGCCATTCGGCCCATCTTGCTCGTTTGGTTGTTAGTAGCTTATTGATCCCAAAATCTCATCAAGCAGCTTCTTGAAGGATCTCAGGGTGTCAGCTTCAATAACATTACTGGGGAGTTGATTCCAGACCCTCTCAATTCTCTGTGTAAAAATGTGCCTCCTATTTTCTGTTCTGAATGCCCCTTTGTCTAAACTCCATTTGTGACCCCTGGTCCTTGTTTCTTTTTTCAGGCTGAAAAAGTCCCTTGGGTCGACACTGTCAATACCTTTTAGAATTTTGAATGCTTGAATTAGCTCGCCACGTAGTCTTCTTTGTTCAAGACTGAACAGATTCAATTCTTTTAGCCTGTCTGCATATGACATGCCTTTTAAGCCCGGAATAATTCTGGTCGCTCTTCTTTGCACTCTTTCTAGAGCAGCAATATCTTTTTTATAGCGAGGTGACCAGAACTGCACACAATATTTAAGATGAGGTCTTACTAGCGCATTGTACAGTTTTAACATTACTTCCCTTGATTTAAATTCGACACTTTTCACAATGTATCCGAGCATCTTGTTAGCCTTTTTTATAGCTTCCCCACATTGTCTAGATGAAGACATTTCTGAGTCAACAAAAACTCCTCTGTCTTTTTCATAGATTCCTTCTCCAATTTCAGTATCTCCCATATGATATTTATAATGTACATTTTTATTTCCTGCGTGCAGTACCTTACACTTTTCTCTATTAAATGTCATTTGCCATGTGTCTGCTCAGTTTTGAATCTTGTCGAGATCATTTTGAATGACCTTTGCTGCTGCAACAGTGTTTGCCACTCCTCCTTTTTTTGTGTCGTCTGCAAATTTAACAAGTTTGCTTACTATACCAGAATCTAAATCATTAATGCAGATTAGGAATAGCAGAGGACCTAATACTGATCCCTGTGGTGCACCGCTGGTTACCACACTCCATTCTGAGGTTTTTCCTCTAATCAGTACTTTCTGTTTTCTACATGTTAACCACTCCCTAATCCATGTACATGCATTTCCTTGAATCCCTACTGCGTTCAGTTTGAGAATTAATCTTTTGTGCGGGACTTTGTCAAAAGCTTTCTGGAAATCTAAATAAACCATGTCATATGCTTTGCAATTATCCATTATCGATGTTGCATCCTCAAAAAAATCAAGCAGGTTAGTTAGACACGATCTCCCTTTCCTAAAACCATGTTGACTGTCTCCCAGGACCCTGTTACCATATAGGTAATTTTCCATTTTGGATCTTATTATAGCTTCCTTAAGTCTGCATATAATAGAAGTCAGGCTTACTGGTCTGTAGTTACCTGGTTCAGTTTTGTTTCCCTTTTTGTGGATCGGTATTACGTTTGCAATTTTCCAGTCTGTCGGTACCACCCCTGTGTCAAGAGACTGCTGCATGATCTTGGTTAGCGGTTTGTAAATTACTTTTTTCATTTCTTTGAGTACTACTGGGAGGATCTCATCCGGCCCAGGGGATTTGTTTATTTTAAGAGCTCCTAGTCCCTTTAACACTTCTGCCTCAGTTATGCTAAAGTTATTTAAAACTGGATAGGAACTTATAGCCTGGAATTAAAATGCATTAAAATAGAAAAAAAAAATATTTATCTACATATCCTACCCCACAACTTCCAAGTGAAAAAAATATTCTAGAAATTTGTAGAAAATTATTTAAAAATAAAAACTGAAATAGCTTGGTTGGATAAGTGTCCACCCATCTGTGACTCCTGTTTGAAGTATACAAAAAAAACACTCAGGAGATTCTGTAGCCATGTGGCAAAAAGTTTTGTGGTCTGACAAAGCAAAAAATGAACTTTTTGGCTTAAATGCAAAGAGTTATGTTTGGTGCAAACTCAACACAGCGCATCATGCAAATGATTGGAGCAAAGTACAGAGAAGTCCTTGAGGAAAGCTTTGCAAGAAAGCTGAAACTGGGACAGAAGTTCACCTTTCAGCATGACAATGACCCAAAGCACATAGCCAAAACTACACTGGAGTGGCTAAGGAACAAAAAGGTATATGTCCTTGAGTGGGCCAGTCAGACCCTCAACCTAAATTCAATGAAAAATTTGTGGCATGACTTGAAGATTGCTGTCCCTCAACGATCCCCAAGGAACATGACAGAGCTTGAACAGTTTTGTAAAAAGAATGGTCAAATATTGCAAATCTAGATGTGCAAAGTTGGTAGAGACCTATCCCAACAGACTCACAGCTGTAATTGCCTGTATGGCAGTAGAAAATGCATTTGGTTGACTGAAAGGGAGGTGGCGTACATTATCAAAGTGGTGCGATATTGACATCTCTCTGGTTTCTGATGTTGTTATCGCATGTTGTGTGTTGCATAATGTTTGTGAGGTACTGTCACAAAGATGGCTAAAGTGGGCGGCGTCAGAACCAGGAAAAGGATTGAACACAAAGACAGATGATGTGAAATGATGATGGCGCTTGCTTGCGCCAGTTTATTGTAAATAAAACAGTTGGACAAACAGAAACAACAGGACATGGCACTCTATGCCAAAATAAAAAGTCAAACAAAAACGGACTAACACTTTACAAATGGTGAGCAGATCGACAAACAAACATGGTGAGTTAAATAAACAAGTATCGTGTTGGTCCCACCAGCACACAATAGCAATTGAAATTATAACTCTCCTACTCTCTCTCCCGTTCTCCACTCACCGAACACCCAACCCCTGAGTGGGTGAAAACATGCTGTTTTTATGCAGCTGTACCAAGACTCGATTGCTAATCAATCATTCAATTGGAGTCTCGGTACAACTGCGCGTGAATTAATAAAGTGCAATTCCCCGTGCTCACATATTATTACTTTTTACTTGCACATGAAGTGCTGTGCAATCCTTGTGTCTAAATACAAATATACATTTTAAACACTTATGTTACACAGACCCCTTTATATCCCATGTACCAATGACCATACACCAACATTTAACACACCACACGCAACATATAACAGATAATATACACAGGGGCGGGAACTTTGTCACATAAACCCCCCCCTGTGCAAAGCACACGTGGCCTCAATGGCCACCTCCCCCATTAAAAGCCCAAAAGTCCAGCAAAGTCCTGAGCCAGGACCAGAGGCTTCAAGGGGCCCACAGGTCGAAAGGCTGTCAGCAGCAATGCTGACAGCGGGGTGGCATACTCCTGCCAGGGTAGTCCTGGCAGCGGAAAGGCTTCTTCGGAGAAAGGCTTCTTCTTCGGAGCCGGCAGCTCCCCTTGGTGGGGCTCCGACCACGGTACTTCCGGCAGCAAAGAAACTGCAGTGGGAGCAGTTCTCCTGACCTCCCCCACAATCTCCGGCAGCGAAACTGCTGCAGTGGGAGCAGGTCTCCGGACCTCCACCATGATCTCCAGCAATGAAACTGCTGTTGGGGTTGGTGGTCTCCAGACCTCCTTCTCCTTCTTCGTGGCCGGCAGCTCCCCTTGGTGGGGTTCTGGACACAATACTTCCTGCTGCAATGTGGAGCAACAGGCAGCCCCAAGCAATGCGAAGCGGCTGGCAACCCCAGCCGATGCTGAGTGCGGGCAATCCCAGGCAATGCTGAACAGCGGGCAACCCCAGGCGATGCGGAGTGACAGGCAACCCCAGGTGGTGCGGAGCGACATGCAACCCCAGGCGATGCAGAGCGACAGGCATCCCCACGCAATCCCGGACAGGCATCCTTGGGCGAAGCAAGGCAGGCATCCTTGGGCGAAGCGTGGCAGGCATCCTTGGGCGAAGCGTGGCAGGCATCCTTGGGTGAAGCGTGGCAGGCATCCTTGGGCGAAGCGTGGCAGGCATCCTTGGGTGAAGTGAGGCAGGCATCCTTGGGCGAAGCGAGGGAGGCATCCTTGGGCGAAGCGAGGCAGGCATCCTTGGGTGAAACGTGGCAGGCATCCTTGGGCAGGGCGTGGCAGGGAGTCAGGACAAGCTGGGGTGCAGGTGTAGGCCCTCTTTTCAGCCACTGCGGCCGGGCGGTTCTTCCCCGTGCTTCCCTCAGCAGCCTATGCAAGGGCTGCTGAGGACCACCAACATCCAGTCCTGGTCCTTCTGATGAAGGGAGAGGCAGCTCCTGCTCCTCTCCCCCTGATGATGATGAAGGCAGAGGCAGCTCCAGCTCCTCTCCTCGTGATGGTGAGGGAAGTGATACCAGCAGGCATTCATCCTCTGCTGGTGGGGGAAGTGATACCAGAAGGCATTCATCCTCTGCTGGTGGGGGAAGTGATACCAGAAGGCATTCATCCTCTGCTGGTGAGGGAAGTGATACCAACAGGCATTCATCCTCTTCTGGTGGGGTAAGGGCTACCAGCAGGCATTCATCCTCTGCTGGTGGCGGAAGTGATACCTGCAGGCATTCACCCTCTTTTGGTGGGGGAAGTGATACCAGAAGGCATTCATCCTCTGCTGGTGAGGGAAGTGATACCAGCAGGCATTCACCCTCTGCTGGTGGACAGGGACCCAACAGGTATTCACCCTCTGCTGGTGGACAGGGACCCAACAGGTATTCACCCTCTGCTGGTGGAGGTGGCGGAGGCAGAGGCAGCTCCTGCTACTCTGCGCCTGCCGGTGGAGGTGGCGGAGGCAGAGGCAGAGGCAGCTCCTGCTACTCTGCTCCTGCCGGTGGAGGTGGTGGAGGCAGAGGCAGCTCCTGCTGCTCTGCTTTTGCCAGTGGAGGTGGGAGCGGCGTGTAGTCTCCTGGCGACGGAGGTGGGAGCGGCGTGTAGTCTACCTTTGTTTCCGGGGACTGTTCCGGCTCTCCCTCTCTTGCAGGGCACTAGTGCGGCTCTACCTCTGGCTCTGGAGATAAAACCAGCAGGCACTCTTCCTCTGCTGGTGGAGATGGGAGCAGTGGACGGTCTGCCTTCCTCTTCACCTTTCCCCGTCTCTGCCTCCTCCTCACCTTCCTCTCCTGGACCAGTTCCTCCTCTCCCTCTTGGTAGGGACAGCGCACCACCGGGTGCCCAAACTCCCCACAGGCAAGGCACCAGCCTTGGTCCTCTAGACCACTGAGGAGCTCCTCCAGCTCCTGGCAGCCATCTCTCCAGTTCCAGCCTTCCATGTTTTTTTTTTTTTTTTTTTTTTGTTGTTGTTTTTTTTTTGTGTTTGGAGAGGAACTCTCCTTGATCCCTGACCTAACTTCCCTATTAGGTCAGTCATCTCCTTAGCCACTGCCTGGAGCTCTCCTGTGTCGCCTCTGTGTTCTGAGTTCTGTCCTGCAGCCTCTCCACCAACTGGTTCTGGTAAAGTCAGTATGGCCATGGCATTCGCTGCTCGCATAGACAGCACTGCCGACGCGTTTGCCTTCTTCAGCATCGCGTCCATTGTCCTGCAAGGCTTTGACGGGCAAGTTGGGTCCTTATCCCCCTTGGTGAAGGTGGAACCTTGCACCAACACCGTGACCATGTCCCCGATAGTGGGGAATGCACCTAGGCCCGCTTCTTGGGCTCCTGCAATTAAAAGCAGAGACTCTGCTGTTCTGCAGGCTGAGGGTGCAGACGTTGGGTTGCCCAGGAGGAGCACACCAAATCCAGGAAGCCCTGGCATAAGGGGAGGGTGTGCTGTGGGTGCCCTCTCTGCTGGAGGAAGCAGTTCCCCTTTCCCTCCTGTTCCTCTGGCCAGTGGACATCTGTGGCTGCAGCTGCACGTTGCATTAGTGCCCGGAACTCCTCCCTCTGTGACACGTGTGGCAAGGGTGGCAGGGTGCTCCCCACTGTAGCCTGTCCAACGGAGATGGCTGGGTCTGAGATGTCCAACCTGGATGCTGTGAAGGACAGCTCGTCTGGGCTTGGGGGTCTAGGCAGAGGGGACGGGGAACAAGACTTTGGGGGCTGGGGCTGCCCAGTGGTAGTGGGCAGCCTGCCCTGAGATTTCAGTAGGGTCTCCAGCATGGTCTGCTGGGCCCTTACAGTCTCCGTCAGCTCCGCGAAGCGCCGCTTGGCCAAGCTTGGGCTCCTTGAAGGCGACTGAGATGATGATCATCTACGCCTGCGTGGGTAAGGGGAGCTGTGCCTGCGTGATGACCTCCTGTTCCCTGGAGAAGGGGAGCTGTACCTGCACGGCGACTGTCTGTCCCCTGGTGAGCGTCCCCTCGAGTGGTACCACCTTGGTGGTGACCATCTTGCCTCCCCTGAGAGGTGTCTGTGCCTCTGTACTGGTGGTGGGAAAGGGGAGGGTGACCTAGTTGTGTGGGAGAGTTCCCTGGTCACTGTAGCAGGGGCGGGTCCTGGACGACCACTTCTGTGGCTCTTGGACCACAGATCTCATTCTCCCAAGGCTTCAGGAGACTATGCTGGGGATAGGGCTGCTCTCCGTCGCATAGTTCTCCTTGAGAACTTCCGACATGGAGAGCAGTCCAGCTCACCTGCCAATGCCTTTGCAGCGTGCTCTGGCCCTGGGCATCTGGCGCAGGATCGGTGCTCGTCCTGCCTGGACAATTTTTCCGCACACCGGTCACACTGGTGAAAACCAGTGGAGGACCCAGTCGACTGGACCGACATGCTTGCAGGTGTTTTTTAAGCTGCTGCACTCGATGATGCTTTTAGAACAATTCACCAGTGCCGAATCAGTTGGTGCCAGGATCGGCGTCGAGGCGAGCGATGTCGAGGTCGATGCCGACATGTAGCGCAGTTGGTGCCGGGCTGTAGACGGCCTCAAAGCTATTCCACGGTGCCGAGTCAATTGGTACCAGGATCAGCATCGAAAATAGTGCGGTCAATCAGAGCCGAGATCGATGCTGATGTGTACCTCGGTCGGTGCCGGGCTGTAGGTGGCCATGAAGAGGTTCACTGGTGCCGAATCAAATGGTGCCGGAAATTGCGTTGAGAAAAGTGCTGTCGATGCCGAGACAGTTCCAAAGTCGATGCCGAAGGTAGGCACAGTCAGGGCCGAGCTGTAGGTAGCGCCGAAGATATTGACACCGGTGCCGAGTCAATCGGGACCGGGTAGGTGCTGTTTACGCAACCTTGCGATCGGCGTGAAAATCCACGGTCAATGTCGAGGTATGCAGCCAATTCAATCGGCGTGGTCGCCAAGGACAAGCGCAGCCACTCTAGGAAAGCACGAGGATTGAGAGGGTGCTAGGCCCGAGCTGTGTTTTTTTTTTTTTTGGTCGCTGTGACCGATTTAAATCGCCATAGAGGACGACGCCACGAGCCCGCAGAGTCTCCTTACAGCACCACAACATCTCTCCACACAGTGTATCAACTACACAAGGCCTTGTGTAGTGAAGGGAACAATGGCCACTCACTAATCTCTTTTAGAGGGGTCAAAACCAGCTCTAGTCAGAAACTGATGCGATAATAAAACGAGAGCGCTCTTTTAGACACGCTCAAAGTGCGATTTTACCGTGTATTAATTTAAATTTGTTGATAAATCCAAAAAATCAGCCAAATTCGGTAGCAGAAGCAAAAGCTATCCACGACCAGTCTCAGTGAGATGAGCGAGAAAATGGAGATATGCTACTGTGAGGACGTCCCTCTTCAGCAGGAGGTAGGGCAGCTTTTGTATATATGCTCAGTGATTGCCGGTGCGAGAGGCTCTTCCCTTTCGGTAATGGTTGTCATTCGAATTGAAAGGGAACCTTGCTTCAGATTCTTCGAGCTGAGTACAGACCACTGTCGATACTGCCTGCAATGATTGCTGAAGCGTGGTGTTCTTCACCCCTGTTCTGGACTGTTGTCCACCTGCAATGAAAAATTACAAATCAAAACCAATTTATAAAACACACACATATGTATATATATATATATATATATATATATATATATATATATATATATATATATATATATATAGTGCTATGCAAAAGTTTTAGGCAGGTGTGAAAAAATGCTGTAAAGTAAGAATGCTTTCAAAAATAGACATGTTAATAGTTTTGTGGCAAAGTGGTGAATACGTGCAGGTGTAAAAAATTGTCTTGCCATTTGTTTAAGGTTACTCTGTTCCTTCTTTCTAGTGCCCTCACCGGTCGGGAAGGAGCTCTAACACCAAGCGCCATTCGATCTCTGTCACAAGTTTATATTTATATTTATCAATTAACAGAATAAAAATCTACATCATATTAATATTTGGTGTGACCACCCTTTGCCTTCAAAACAGCATCAATTCTTCTAGGTACACTTGCACAAAGTCGTGGATTTTGTAGCCATATAGTCAGGTGTATGATTAAACAATTATAGCAAACAGGTGCTAATGATCATCAATTCAATACGTAGGTCACAATCATTAACTGAAACAGAAACAGCTGTGTAGGAAGAATAAAACTCGGTAAAACTCAGCTAACAAGATGAGGGTGCTGAAGACAGTTTACTGTCAAAAGTCATACACCATGGCAAGACTGAGCACAACAACAAGGCACAAGGTAGTTATACTGCATCACAAAGCCTCTCCCAGGCAGAAATTTCAAAGCAGACAGGGGTTTCCAGATGTGCTGTCCAAGCTCTTTTGAAGAAGCACAAAGAAACGGGCAACATTGAGGACCGTAGACGCAGTGGTCGGCCAAGGAAACTTACTGCAGCAGATGAAAGACACATCATGCTTACTTCCCTTCGCAATTGAAAGATGTCTAGCAATGCCATCAGCTCAGAATTGGCAGAAAACAGTGGGACCCTGGTACACCCATCTACTGTCCGGAGAAGTCTGGTCAGAAGTGGCCTTCATGGAAAACTTGCGGCCAAAAAGCCATACCTCCGACGTGGAAACAAGGCCAAGCGACTCAACTCTGCACGAAAACACATGAACTGGGGTGCAGAAAAATGGCAGCAGGTGCTCTGGACTGATGAGTCAAAATTTGAAATATTTGACTGTAGCAGAAGGCAGTTTGTTCGCCGAAGGGCTGGAGAGCGGTAAACAAATGAGTGTCTGCAGGCAACAGTGAAGCATAGTGGAGGTTCCTTGCAAGTTTGGGGCTGTATTTCTGCAAATGGAGTTGGGGATTTAGTCAGAATTAATGGTCTCCTCAATGCTGAGAAGTACAGGCAGATACTTATCCATTACCATCAGAGAGGCATCTGATTGGCCCCAAATTTATTCTGCAGCATGACAATGACCCCAAACATACAGTGAAATTAATTAAGAACTATCTTCAGCGTAACGAGAAACAAGGAGTCCTGGAAGTGATGTTATGGCCCCCACAGAGCCCTGATCTCAACATCATCGAGTCTGTCTGGAATTAATTCTCCAAGATGTTTGGGCCAACCTACCTGCTGAGTTCCTTCAAAAACTGTGTGCAAGTGTACCTAGAAGAATTGATGCTGTTTTGAAGGCAAAGGGTGGTCACACCAAATACTGATTTGATGTAGATTTTTCTTCTGTTCACTTACTTTGCATTTAGTTAATTGATAAATATAATATACTAACATGTCTATTTTTGAAAG